>NC_089519.1:26319011-26651011 GCF_963924715.1 Thunnus thynnus
CCTCCCTTGCTTCTAGTCATTAAGCTAAACTAGACTAACCACCTCCAGGCTTTAACTTTGTACTTAACACACAAACATGTAAATGGTATTGATAATCTCACTTCACTCTGGGAAAGAAGGTGAATAAGCGTATTTCCCAAAAATGTCGAGCTATTCCTTTATACACTTTAGGAAATAATCTTCTGTAAGTTAAAGGTTAAGGGGAAATTTCAGAGAATATGTGGAGCAAATTTTATGGCTGAAGCTAGGAGACCTACTGTAGATAACTATGTTGTCTGTCTTGATTTATAGTTGAGTGTTGGATTTCTCCCATTGGTGTCATCACTGCAACACTAAACTGATACATCATGCTTTAGTTATATTCCCTACAGTAACTGTCTTTACATTCTTTCACTCATTTTGTGATATGAGTAATAGTGGGAATGTCTGCCTTGTTTCGTTACTTGATATGAGACTATTCCCTGCTGTTGCTGTGTTACTTTCTTCGATTGAGTGTGATAGAGAGATCATGGCAAGCAGAATGTTAGTGTTGGAGATAGCCTTGCTAAATGTTCATCACTCAAAAAAGGAGAGGATAACTGTGGCTTTTTCAACTTTTTAAATGTTTTATTCACTCTCATCCATCTCTACCATCAGAGAAAATACAAGCTGCCCAAGCTGATCTGTCCTAGTTTTGCTGTCGCCATGTGGCATCTTCTTAACCACCTATAAATCAACCTTAAAAGGTCATGGGTCTGAGACAACTGCCCCTCTAAGCACAGCCTTACATCATTTTATAATCAGGTGTTAAACAAGAGGATATTATGCTGAATTACTGAAACTGATCTTTTATCTGGTATTCATTTGTTTTTCAATCTCTTCCTCCTTGCAGCTGTAGCATCTTCTCACTACAACATGCATCCTGCCTTCATTCCTCTTCTCCCCTGTCGGTAAATTCCAATGGCACAGAGACAAAAGCATTCTGTGTCATCTTTCCCCTAACGCACGATCAGATCGTAAACGTGAGCCACGAGCTGGCACATGCACACCCACACAGTCACGCCCACGTGCACCAACACACAACAGGCAGCGGAGGAGAGATGAAGGTGGAGAATCTGAGGTGCAGAAAAGAGGAAATAAGAACAGGAGAGAGAGAATGGCATGCACAGCTTGGCATTTAAACAGAGGATTTCCTCTCTGTACCTCGTCTTCCCTCCGCTCTCTCTGTTTACATAAAGAGAGACTACTTCACATAGCTCTTATGAGTGTCTGTGAGTGTGTTTGTGCCCTGATGTCTGTGTGTGTGCTAGTTAAAAGATAAAAAGATAAAGTTTCACATTGGATCTTCATGTGTTTACTGGAAGTGTAAATCCATGATTTGTTAAAAAAAAATGTTAATATTCCTCTTAAACTTCCCCTTAAGTTGCTTCAAAATGAATGCTATCTCATATTTTTGTTTATTTGGCAGCAATAAAAATTTAAGGAATAAAACTGCATAGACATTTTTTGGAGCTACTAAACAAGATCTGAGCATTATCATTTTCTGTTTTGCTCTGCTGTGGTGTCAGCAGACTGTCTTCCGGTGGCATTTTAGCCAAAAGGTGATGGATGTCTCTGGCCACCCATTTGCTTCCTCTGGGGGAATTTCATAACACACTTAAGACACTATCACAGTCAGCAGGCCCGAGAGGAAATATAATATTTACTTATTTTATCTTACCTCAGGTATTCTTATTAGGGATGTCCTGATCAAGTTTATTTTGGCCCACATCCCATTCAGAGTCCTCTAATAACAAGTATCTGCAGAGTCCAATCCAGCAGGGCTTCTTATATCTACCTAAATCTTCATTAAATAAGTACTGTATCTGACACAGCTTCTTGATCCTATACTGAAAGTCCTGGTTCAAACCTATTAAGTTAATCAGAGTAAATTATTGAAACATAAATGAAAGTGTAACTGGAGAATGTGACTCCTGAAGGTGACGTGAAGTGAAGAGAAAAGACTTTTGTTGGAACTACATGGTACAAACACAGAGGTCAGCAAAAACAAGATTTTCAGCTTGTAAACTTGATTTTTTGGCCAGTTAAACACACCTATTTACCCATTTATTTGCCCTTTACAGCGCGACATTAGTATCCATTTAGAATCATCTTTCTGACCAACTGGCCTTCTCTCCTTTTAGCCTTTTGGTCTCCACCATCTCCTGAGGAAAATATCTGGCTCTTTAGCTGCTAAACGCTCTTATATGTTCACCAGCTAGTCACTAATTTTGTCAGTCAGACGTTTGGTTCTCGACAGGTAGTGTAGCCTTTTTGCTGAAAACAGTTGCCTGCAGCAGCTGGAAGGTTGATGAACCAAAACAGAAAAGTTGCGGCAGTAAAACCAAAACAAAGACCCAAAAACTCCACAGAGATGAGGAGAACTGCAGGAGAAAATCCTCTGTGGGTTCATCACTACAGGTGACCTCTGTCACATAGCTCATAGGCATTTGATTCCTTGTTAATGTAAAAATATAGATTAAAGTGCAGCTTTAAGTCTGATTCCAGTCAAGTCTCAAGTCAACAGTTTTGGGAAACACTATATAAGTTTCTGAAATGTGAATGCTCCAATGCTTTGGCAGAAGTATTGTATTTAGAGATATACTGACAAAGTGATGATTGTTTAGAACATAGTAGGGCTTCAACTAACATTTATTTTCATTACAGATTAATCTGTATGGTTTGCTCTATAAAAATGTCAGAAAATTGTGAAAAATATCCATCACAATTTCCTGAACCCCAAGGTGAGATCTTCAAATTGGTTGTTTTGTTTCAGCAACAGTCCAAAACATAAAGATATTCAGTTTAGTAACATAAGACAAAGAAATGCTGCAAATCTTCACAATCCAGATGCTGGAACAAGGAAACATTTGGGTTTTTGCTTGAAAAACAGAAGTTTCTATAGATGTTTTGATACATTTTCTGCAATGAAAATTGATTATTACTGGAATACATTACAACTGGCTGAACTCAAGCTATAAACAGCCACTCATCTCCATCAGTGAGAAAGCTAGAGACTTTCAACAACTACCTTTTGATTGCTCAAAAGACAGATTTTGGCCAATGTTTACCTATTTAAAGTTAAACAAGTACAGTGCGAACCTTGTGGACTTCAAGGCTACCGCATATAGAATTGATGGGAAAGTGTGTTTGAGGAAAACAAAGCTAATAATAGTGCTCCAATACCTGCAAACCACAGCACTTGGGGGAGTCTCAGGGGGCTGCTGCTCAGATTGAGGGTTCCTCCTAGTGTGTGTGTGTGTGTGTGTGTGTGCGTGTGCGTGTGTGTGTGTGTGTGTGTGTGTGTGGTCAGTGTGCTGGGTCAGAATGCTGGCGAGGTACTTTCACAGAGTTTCAGAGACGCACTGATCAATAAATGCTTTAAATAGGGACACAAATACCTGCACACAGCATTAATCTCAATACCTGGATCCTATTTAAGAAGGAAGCATTTTGCTGAATAGATTGGCTGGATGAAAACCACACAGAGGCACAGTAAGTGGTTGGAGAGGCCCAAACACCACTCAATGCCTTCCACAGTGTTAATTAGCAATTGCTCAGGAGGGAAGTCCAGACCACAGACACACACATAAACACTCACACACATTATGTTGTATAGTGGTTTTTCCACAGAGTTCCCCAAGTTTTGGTTTATTTAGTTTTAGAAACTTTATTTTGTTTGGCTGCCCACGCACAGTGACAGTAGTAACACTAACACACACTCCAGCACATATTCCAAGAAGACATTTAGCTCAGGGAGCAATTTAGCCACAAGGTAAGAACAGCGTGTTTAATATGGTTTATCCATTTATAAATAAAATGCCTGAAAATGGGACCAATTAAACGGACAATAAATTTGAAATGAAACTTTAATGATTAACGACTGTGAAAAAAATACAAATGAAACACAACCTTATAACTTATGTCAAGAACACAACAAGCAAGTATCACTTGTCATTTCAAAGGTTTCACAATTGTGGGCACGAAAACCTCCCACGTCTTTTCTGTGGAACATCAGCATCCGTATCCAGTCACTTTATAGAAAACTAAAAACACAAAACCTTCTAACTGAAGTATGGTTTGAACTCTGGTTATTTCCTCCAAAAACATTTTTCTAATGATTCAAGAATCAAACCATTATAGAACCAGACATTTCAATAAATTTCTTAACCATGTTCCTGTCACTGCATAAAACAATATAAAACAAGGCACCGACCACAAAACACAAATCTTGCTTACTTTTTTTTCCCTGGGGAATTGCAACCTGAAGCCTTTTTAAATACAACAGTAACATTTTCTGATCTCATATATTTATATAAGGAAATAATTTATGCCTGTTTATTTTTGCTGAGAATTTCTCATCTTTTGTCTTATAATATGAAATTCCCTCTGCACTTAAAAATGTTTTGCTTATTGTTGCTTCACTGTGCAAGATGTGAGTTTGACACTAGAAGGCTGTTTTTACATTCATCTGTTCACTTTAAATCAAAACATGTGCATATACAAGCATGATGTGTGACATCACAACTAGTTTGGAAGCCAATTGTGGTCCAGTATACGGCTGTGACAAGTGTGATGTTGAAACTTGAAACCTCCAGTGCACATACGCTGAGAATGTGAAAGAGACAACTTGTCTCTAACTTTTGAAACAAAAAAATATTTGCATATTCATAGATTCTGTATTTTTCAAGAAACTTTATTGTGGAAAAACCATATCAGACATAAATTAATCAAAACATTCAGAGCAAGAGTATTTCTATATGTCTTAAAGGATAAAGCTGCATGGCGATTTTCTATATTTTTCTTATTAACAACTCTCATGTGCAGAGCCAAACCAACAATAAACTGATTGTGTGTGCATCCAAAGCCTGATCTATCTTATTCCTCTGTGCTGTAGACCTCCTTTGTTGTCCAAAAACTATTAAAAACATGTTAATAAGCTACACTGTTGACATGTTGCCCTAAAAATTATGGCAACGTTAGTTTGTTTAGAAAAGAGATCATGTTTTAAGTCTCCAGAGAGCAGTTCCTTGTACGGCAGACACCGCTGCGTGAGAGTTTCGCTAGCTTATTGTGCTACATAACACAACCTCTTGACATTGAACTATATTCTATAGTCTAAAGTCAAGAGGTTATCATATGTAACAGAAGTGAAGCTCTGTAAGCAGAAGCGTCTGCTGTACAAGGAACAACTCTCCTGAGAGTGGAAATCTTATCGCTGTTATTTGTCTTTGCTGTTTCTAAACAAACTACCGTGATGCCTTCAGGGAAAATTAATGAACATGTCACCCAGTGCAGCGATGTGGCTCACTGACATGTTTTTAAAAGTTTTCGGACAGCAACGGAGCTCTAGACACAGAGGATTACGATGTATCAGGTTTTGGATAAACACACACAATGCTTGTTAGGAGGATGAGTTCATTTTGGTGTGGCTCTGCACATGAGATTTGTTGTCAATAACAAAAAACTAAACATCCAGACATATCCTTTATAACACGTATAGAGGGGTTCTGTAAGGTTCAGGTCGTCACTTGTTTTTGGGGACAAAGATGAGGAGCGAGTTGCTCCACACTAAATAAATTCCGTGTGTGTGTGTGTGTGTGTGTGTGTGTGTGTGTGTGTGAGTGAGTGTGTGTGCGTGTGTGCTGCCTCCAGGGGATTGTGTCCATGCTTCGGGGCGTGTATAGTGGACAGCTTGCGGCTGGATTGATAGAGTGACGTCAGCGCGCCGCTACCTCTCCCCGAGGGCAGGATTAGTCGGGAGCAGCAGAGACAGCGCTCCGGTAATCTCCCGGTAATAAATGGGGGGAGACGGGCACGTTCAGAACTGCCGGTACCGACTGATACCGGGGGCCCCCTGAGACTCCTGAGAAGATTCCTGCATTTGAAGCATGATGGGTCGCTTCGTGACGCCGCAGCAAACCAACGCGCACCGGGCAGGTAAACGCAGCAGGTAAGCTGTGCAGACGCAGGGTGAACTCGTCTCAGGAGGATTTACCTTGGCAAGGTGTTCACAGGCTGCACCGCTCGTCTGTCAACAACTGCTGCAGCTTTATTTTTACTGCTCGTGTGTGTGTGTGTGTGTGTGTGTGTGTGTGTGTGTGTGTGTGTGTGTGTGTATAGATTGCACTTCGGAGATTATAGGTGGTTGTTGACAACTTTGCAGTCCGTGCAAAATTAGGGGAAAAGACGCCAGTTGTTGTTTTTTTTTTTTTTTTACTGACTGCAAATGTTCTTTTCTTTTTATATAAACCTTCTATGGTTTCACACACACACAAACACACGGAGTAGAGGTTCATTCACTGCACTTTTGGGTGCCAGGGATGTAGTGGAGGATAAACCCACATGAACTCAGCTCACTCATCTGTTGTTGACCGACCTTTATGACAGATTAGAGGAGACATCATAGGTGAATGACTGGTGCAGCACCACATTAATCTGTCTGTCTGTCCGTCTGTGCACCTTGGAAAAGAAAACAAAGGGGTCAGTTTTCCGACTTTGCTTATCTCACAAGCAAATAAATAAACAAATAATGATATATAAAGAACTGGTTTTAAATAATTGTTTATATTTTCTATGATTTATGATAATTTAACACATTCTCAAACATTCGCGTTATTTTAATTGTGATCACCCACTGAATGCTTATTTTAGACTTTATTTCTGTTCCACCTTGTGCTGCATGTTAGGTTACTATAAAGTACCCCACCTATATCGAGATCGATCCTGCCACATCGATAGTGTTCTGCATGCTGAGGCCTAGAAGGCGCACCTCTTTTTACGCACTAAGCCCAATTAAGTTCCTTAATTGTTTTAATTGCATTTAGGTCTTTAACTTAGATATCTTCTCAATTTTCTCCTTCTGAGGCAGCAAGTGAGGGGAGGAGATGCAGTAGGCAGTAAGAACTGACTTGTCATGACCATAAAAGCATCCTCTATACAACTATCTCTGGGCGTTTTATGGTTTGGTTGTCACCTACTTAGCACCTGCCTCTTAATAACCAGATAACAGCTATCATGCAGCAGGTCTAAAAGGTGATGGATGCTGAAACCCACAGGCCAATTTGTAGCCTCCGTGTTACTTTTACCGCTACCGGTTTTTACTGTAAGTTCACTTTATGTTACGGATCTGTGTGAGAAAAGGTCCAATAAGCTGAAATGATCAGGGCGCGCTTCCTTCCAAGTGTGAAAGAGAAGAGGGACACATGACAACGGCTGCAAAGGCTCAGTGAATAAAGAAAAAAGAAGACAAAAAAAGTTTTGGTTCTGCACCACTTGAGTCGAACAGCACAGGTATGTGGCGGTGTGTGTGTGTGTGTGTGTTTGTGTAGGCGGTGCGCTGGGTTGAGAGAGACAGTACCACTACCGGACACGGAGAGAGAGAGAGAGAGAGAGAGAGAGAGAGAGAGAGAGAGAGAGAGAGAGAGAGATATTGCACTGAGCGAGAGAGTGTGAGACAACAGTGCTGGCTGGAAATATGCGAGGCGGATGTTTCTTGTGTGAGCAGCAGACACACCGCCGCGCGTCTTTGCGCTCACAGATCATCCAGTCCTGATCCCCTCACCGCTTCTCTCTCTCTCCCTCTCTCTCCTGTTTGTCCCACAGCAGCCTCACCTGCGAAGCCACCACCGAAGACAGCGGAGCTCCTCAGCGGACACTTTGCTGACTGACAGACACCGGGACGCACCGACAGATTCTTTCAGTGCACTTTTACCAACCATGGAGGAGAGCCGGGTAGAGTAACTCCCAGCAGCCTATAGTGTCCACAACCAGACTGTCAGAGAGGAGACCGTTCTTCACAATGACCCGTTAAATTCCTGCCGCCGATGCTTTCTCTGGAGAGTGGATTGACCATCTCCTAACAGCAGAGGAGACGAGCAGAGGCCTTTATTCGTTTATTTCAGTCTTCAGATGGACCGAGTGCCCTCGGCACTGGCCGCTAAGATGCGCTGGATCACGCTGGTGCTCGCCGGCTTGACTTTCTGGGGCAAAGTGACTATTTGTAACTGTTTCGACTACGAGGAGCCAGACTATGATTATTATGAAGAGGAGAGAGCGGAGACCATTGACTACAAAGACCCATGCAAAGCTGGTGAGTCCTGAATTTACTCTATTTGAGTTTTTAATCATGAAATGAGATTTTTTTTTTGCGCGTCTGCCCACAGTGATCCGACCCTCTTACCGAGCGCGCATGGCTCAGAGGTGGCACGTGTATGTGTGTATGAGAGATGGCAGCGGGTGTATGTGTGTGTGTGTATGTGTGTGTGTGCGCACTGGTCCAGATGCCGCTCTTTCCTCCCCACCCTTCATAACCGATAAGTCAGCGCCGTATCCTGCGGGTGGATGCACGTGCAGCCTGTCTCATCTTCGAGCTGCACTTTTCACCTCAGAGCGTGCATCACCTGTGGGCAAATTTCTGGGCCCGACAGTGGCCGAAATGCTGGTGCATGTGAGAACAGACTGTGCATGTGCGCGCGTGCATGTGTGTGTGTGTTTATGTGTGTGTCTGTTTGCGTATGTGCGCGCGTGTGTGTGCAGATGTTAAATCAACCATCAACGAAGATGAGAAACAGCTGGACTCAACTGTACCAAAACATACGCGGATGCACGCTCTCTCTCTCTCTCTCTCTCTCTCTCTCTCTCTCTCTCTCTCTCTCTCTCTCTCTCACACACACACACACACACACACACACGCGCGCGCACACACACAGTGATAAAATTTTTGTTGGACATTTAATGACAGTCTGGGAGCTGCTGTGGAACAACAGTTAAACCACGTTTGGTCTCATAATATGTACAGTGTGTGTGTGTGTGTGTGTGTGTGTGTGTGTGTGTGTGTGTGGTTATACTGTATATATTCGAGAGGCAACATTTATTGCATTTACGTTATACATTAATGTATATTGATTGTGTGTCATTGATTTAAATTGCTTTTTATACACAAAAATGTAGTTTTCTTCAATACATTATATTATAGGTCTCTTATAGATGTGTGTGTGTGTCATATCTTTGTGTGCTCCACCCGAATGAACTCATGTTTTCAACATAAAGTCTGGAGATTCACTTAAGATTTTACACAATGTCTGTGTTAAAGTACGCTTTCTTTCCTTCTGTCTTTTAGTATTATGTTGTATGTTTTCTATGTGTTGGCATCATCCATCTGCTGTACTTCTTAGTGTTTGTTATAATTTGAAAATTTTCAGTACCTGGTGCCAATACTTGAATTTCAGTTCAGATACCACTACAATAATTTTTCAATATCTTAGATTAATTCCCTACTTTGAGGAGTATAACTATGTTTTTCTAAAAACCCTATTTTCGTTTAACACAATATGCCAGTGTTGTGATTTAGAAAAACTTTTTATTCATATGTCTTGTAACAAAGCTTAATGACCACAATGTTGAACTCTTTACAGCACCAGCATCATTACTCAAGAGCAGGTGGAGGAATCTGAACCGCTCCTCTCCTCTCCTCTCCTCTCTCCTCTCCTCTCCTCTCCTCTCCTCTCCTCTCCTCTCCTCTCCTCTCCTCTCCTCTCCTTTACTCTCCTCTCCCTTTAAACCTCTTTTAGTTATTTTTATTACCACCTCTTTTCCTGCTGTTTTTACAAAGTTGCGAGGGAGACATTGTGGTGTTGTAAGACCAGTAAGCATCTTCCTAAGTCAAGATTTTTTATTTTGGTAACACCCCGCCTGTGTGCATATGTGTTTGTGCGCACGTATACACATGTTCATGTGTGTTTATGGCTTAATGATGTCTGCGATGACACATTAGACTGATAAGAGCTCCACCCAGAATACTGAGTGTCCACAAGCTGGCCAACACACATTCCACACATACCAAATACACAAACCTGACAACCCTGGACACTGGCCAGTGTGTATGTGTGTGTGTTTGTTCATGTGCATGTCACACTGATCTCTGTGTGGGTGATTTTATGTTGATACTGCAATCCCATGACTCTGTGGTTTTTAGTTATGCTAAGAACTTACAGTCTGTGTGTGTTAGTGTGTGTGTATGTGTGTGTGTGTTTGGATGCAAGCCCGGCAGGTTACAGGGAGACAGTCAGTCTCCATATGTTTGAGTAACTGAGCGACTCTTGTAGGTTAAAATAACTGAGTGTGAAAACGCTGATTATTTGCTGGAAATATCAGCGTACACAAAGAGTGTATTTATACTTAACGTGGTTACATTTCTTGCAGCAAATGCATGCACACATGCGCACTCAACGTTTTCCAGAGCTCCCCATAATTATTACCTGTTTCAGTTTTTTTCCAGGTTTGTTTCATCAATTTTCTTGTGTGTATGCTTTCGCTCAGTGTTGCTTTAAACATTTTTAAGGCATTGTTTCGCCTGTATTTGATAGGTAACAGTGTAGAGCAAAATAGTTGGGTTGGGAGGGATGGAGGTGGTGGTGGTGGTGGTGGTGGTGGGGGGGGGGGGGGGGGGGGGGTTCAACAGCAGCAAAAGTCCTTGTCTGGATTACATGGTACAGTCGCATGTTGTTTTCACATTAAAAGCAAACCAAATTGCTGCCTCGGTTTATTCGTGCCAGTTCGACTGCTGGTTTTCAGTCCATCTATCCACAGACAACTAAGAGACATGTATTCTTAATGAATATACAGACATTTTCTGTAGCTACCTAACAAAATGCACGTGTGAGACAAATCTCAGCACTTACAGAACAAAGACCTCCAGTTGTTTTTATTGTGACCATCTGTTTATGTCCTTCCAAAGTTTTGCTTTGAGGTCCATCTTAAAGGAAAAGTTTGAAATTTTGGGAAATATGTTTATTTGCTTTCTTGGTGAGAGTTAGATGAGAACATTGATACTACTCTCATATCTGTCCAATATATCTGTCCAAAATATGAAGTTAAAATCAGGAAATGGATAGCTTAGCCAACTCCAGGAAGCCTCTGCACCTGGCCAAGAAATAGTTGAACACACTTAAAACCCCAACCTGTTATTTTTACAATTTGGTGTTTATACAGATTAAACAAACAAAGATATAATGTGTTAATTAGTGACCTTTAGAAGTGCCGGTGAGCAGACCTTCTGTCCTAGGCAACATACTGTACTGTAGCTTAATATTTGGCGGACAGAGAACGGTATTGTTTGACTTGTCAAACTCGCAGCAGGAAAGCAATGTATCTTCCAAAATGTCAAACTATTCCTGTAACACACCTGTAGACCACTTCACCCTCATGATGCCTAATAAGTATCACTAATATAATTGAAACAAATACATAATGATTACAAGAGTTTGACTTAATAATAAAACTTAATTCATACAGCACATTTCATACAAGATGAAATTCAATGTGCCGTTCGTTCTTTTCTTACACTCTCTCATATCATGACAAGCTTCTGAATGAGGTCTACATGTGGAGCCGTTTTCGAACAAACTACCGTATCCATTGCCTTCAGGGTGAAGGTGAATAGTGCAGCAATGTGGCTCACTGATGTGCTTTTAATAGTTGTTGGACAACGTCGTAGCTCTATGGCACAGAGGAATAAGATGTATCAGGCTTTGGATACACACATGATACTTGTAAACAGGCTCAGTTCATTGTTGGTTTGGCGCTGAGATTTATTGACAGTAAGAAAAATACAGAAAATCAGTAGCCTCATCCGTTCAAGAAGCAACATCTGAACAATTATCTTAATAATATCCAACATGTTTAGTGAAAGAATCTCTCTTTTAGGAACAAACTTGTAAAAGAAACTCTCTACTGTGTTCAGACTGTTCGAATGAACGTATCAGCACATGTCTGATTTCTTGTCTTAACCTGATTTCTTATAGTAATCTAGTTTTTGTACAAATCAGTCAATGTAGTCAGGTGTAATGCACAATATGTCTACAGAAATAAGTCTTCTAATGTAAAATAAAACTGATGAAAGGACCATCCACAATCCTAGTAACATAAAAACATCTCTGTCATACATCTACCTGTATGTAGCGTATCTTATGTATCTTCTGTTAATGCTTGTCTCCATCATCTTTTTAGATGTTTTTTTAAATGTGTAAATTTTAAATGTTAATTTTTACTTGATCTTTACACCGCTGGGCTTCTGGGTGCACACCCAGGAGACCCTGATGGTAAATGGAGCCATGATCGTGTCTCCGTCACAATGTCTGGCCAAACCCATGACCTGCTGGAGAGGAATCTCCTTGTCACAATGATGTGATTCTGTGAACATGTGCCAAGTTACTATTGTTTTTAGTCAATTAACCAATTAATCATTTGGTTTCTGTTATAGTTGGCAGGACAAAAGCAAATTAAACTGGGCTCTGGGGACTTGTGATTGGGATTTTCTTTTTTGAGATTTATTATTTTTCCATCATAGTAACACAATTCACATGTAGATACACAGCTCACTATATACATATTGAAATACTGTATATATGGTTCTATAAATGTAAATCAAATCATTCTTGCACCATCTTATGCTCATCACCCATTTATACATCCCACTTAACCCCCACCCAACGGGTAATAAATGATAATAATAGTGAACATGTATCTTCCCAACGTCTACATGTTTACCACAAACACAAACCTTTAACAGCTTAATTATCATCAGACATACATACATAAATGCGGAAACACATGCACATACATTCAGAAATTTCTGGGGAAATACAACCAAAAATAAACCTTTTTGCATGCACGCACGTGACGGGCATTTTCACTATTTTTCGAGAATGAGTAATTGGAAAAATAATCAACAGGTGACTCAGTAATGAAAATAATCATTAGTTGCAACAATAGCAACCCATTGCAGTGTGTAAAGAGTCAGCGTCCGTGTCCTTCTGTGTGTAACTCTTGTAAGAAGTGGAAGCGCGGCTCATTCCAGGTCTGACCCTGTGGCATCGGTCTGAGTGGTTGGTATTCCGCCTCCTGTTTTTGCTGGGAAAACACGAGGGGAATATTTGGCTGTCTGCTTATCTCCTCCGAGTCCCGCACTGGTAGACAGGAGAACACACACTTCCAGGCCTTTGTGAAGTGATTTCCCTACGCGAACACACACATGCACACACACGCACACACTCGATACACACACACGCAGAGCTCCCTCCATTCACCCGCGCTTATCTCTTCCTGGTTGTCTGCATCCTGCTACTCAGCTGGAGATGACACACATGCGTGCACGCACGCACACACACACGTACGCGTGCACACGCTCCTACGCTCACTCAAGAGTCATTCATGCTTCCTTCCAAATCACTGTTCTCATAAAATGCTCACACACACAGAGTGAAAGCTAAACAAACCACGGTGTCCGAATGAAGCTGCGGGTCATTTCTTCAGGAGTGACCCAAGAGACCGACTGCCTGCTCTCTTCTTCAAATACAATAGTGGTGCATAGTAACAGTATAGAACAATGCATGCTGTACATTTTCTCATCCACACACGTGTCTAAGCTCACATCTTGCAATACAGGATTTACAGTAAGAGTTTATTGGGCAGCAAAGGTGCACAAAGGTGGTTTTTGCACAGTTTTGGCAACATTTTGGATAAAAAAAAATGCATTTTAACTCTTATGATTTTAAAAACAGTTGAAAACAAGACTAGTGGTTTGTTCTACTCATCATGTACAACTTGAGGTCCTCTTTTTAGAAGCAATAACTAATATGCAGCATGACTGCAATAGATTCCTCCCAAGATACTGGAACAAGAAACTCTTTTTTTTCCCACCTCCACACAGGGATCGGAAGACAGGGTCAGGATTTATACCATGATTTATTTGCGTGAATGTAATTGTTTGAGTGTTTTTGTAGCTCATGTTTACTCACCACAGAGCTGAGCTGGCACATTAAAAGGTCAGGATTTGACTGATCTCAAAACTTACGTAGTGGAAAGTTCAGTTGTTTGTTATTTTCCTCCGAGCCTCTTCCTCCTTTTTCTTCTTCTTTGTGTGTTCGTAAAGTGGACTTATATAGTTTGGCAATGAGCTTCAATTTTCTTTCAGGGTTAGATCTGCAACCATTAGTCGGTTAAATTGATTAGTTGATCGGCAGAAAATGAATCAGAAACTATTTTGATGATCAAATAATTGTTTTATTTTTTTTATTAGGCAAAAATGCTAAAATTTGCCGGTTGCAGCTTCTCAGATGTGAGGATTTGACGCTTTTCTGTGTCATACGTGATAGATTTGATCTGTTGATCAGATAAAACAAGACATTTGAAGACATCATCATATAACAGGCATTTTTCACCATTTTCTAACATTTTGTAGATGAAGCGATTAATTGAGAGAATCCAGGCCAGCCAGGCTTGCACAGCATCAATCACCACTGATCAGCACACAATGCATGCCAGTTAGATTTGTGTCCAACTTGATCCCGACTTACTCTGACGTCATGCACGCGCAGGCAACGATAACCTCACGAGATCAAGGTGGCTTCTGTTTTTAGAGCCAGGCGCCACAGCTGATCTCCACTGACTGCAAAACCCAAGGGCATGATGGGAAACGCCTAGCTGTCGCCTGATCAAAGAGCTGATTGGCTCAGGTGTTTGGATCAACAACATGACGTTTATCTTCATGTTTTGTTTGACTGTAAACATTTGAATTTCAGTAGTCTGATCCTGTACTAAGAATTCAGATGTGTGGTTGAAGTTTTATCAGCAAGAGACAGAAAACATTCAGTAACCAAATCTTACAGACAGACACAATATGAACATTACGTCATTATTAATTCTTACAGCGTTATAAACTGAAATAACATAAAACTTTTGGTAAGAAGTGTGACATGAAGATTATTCTCCTCTGTACAGATGTGAAGTCTAAATATTCAGCTAAAGGATATAATGTCTATTTCTGCTTTTCCTCTCCTCTTGCATTTTTAGTAGGTTTGATTTGTGTTTTACTTTATTTATTTATTCGTTTTTGCATTACAAAATACTATTTTCATACGATATTTGAAAATTCGATACATACAAATTCTAATGTAGAAATTCACATAAAGATTAAAACAAAACAACTTTAACCTGCATATATTCAGCTATTCATTCATTTAAAATAAACAAACACTTGTGCAGGAAAGGCAGGAAACCAAAAGCTTATACAAAGACCTCTCCCAAACACTCAAGACAAGATAGATTAATTTTGTTTTATTTGAATGAGTTTGACAAGTCAGCTGATTTATGGTTGGCATGTTGGCAGGCAAGTAGTGGTCCGCTTGCTGCTGTGGTTAAATTTCTATGAAAAATAATTTAATAGACTAATAGAAGACATTACAGAACAAATGCTGTTTTGATTATCACAGGGTACCAGGTAATTTAAATAGGCTGTAATCTATCACACAGAACGTTATTAAAATAATGTTAGTGATTGAGTAGCTACAAGCTTGAGTAGATTGATCTGATAACATTTTATTAAATTGGGACCAAATCTAACAGGATGTAACTATTTCTGTGACTTCCTGTATATTCTTGGAAGGCTGCTGGAAACTGTCCGCCTTGACTGCAGTAAAAAGGAAATTAAATAACACATCCTCATAAAAAAAGAAAAGAAACAACAACGGTATAGGTCTGAAATTCAGGCCGGCAAAAACAACCTATAGTTTTGTTTACAACATCTAGCGCCTGTAGTAATGCACTCCAGCTTTCCAACACTGTTACAAATCACTGTTAAAAAAAAAAGTCATGTTTTATGGTTTGACAAGACTGTGGTTAAGGTCTGGTGAGATTTAGGTGTAAAAACCACTTGGTTGGGGTTATTGAAAGATTGTGGTTTGGGTTAAAATTATCATTTGAAACGTGTTTTATACTTCCTTAAAGTTATGCAACCTTCATCATAATGGCAACAGTAAACACCGCAACGTTACGGCTTTTAAAAAAATTTCCCGGCTTGCGTTTGTGACACTCATGATTGGAAATTGGAAGTGAACATTTGAAGATATCTCCTGCAACAAAGTCCACTATCTATCCAGCCATCCACCCAACCCAACTTCTTTCAATAAGGCGAAATCACCTTATCAAGTCACCTTATATTCATGTTATCTGAACTGCGTCACTTTCCCGGGTTATAAATAATGCTAGATGACGTAAATGAAACTGTAGGTTGTGTTTGCCGGCCTGGATCTTAGACTTTTATTATAGTTATGATGTGGATGTGGACTGTGTACTCTTTATAGGTTTTTCTTGGCTATTGTGGGTGACAGTTGCTGGTCGTTCATTAAAGTTGATTGCTCTGGGCTGTATTGTTTATGGGCTCCAAATAATTTTAAAGCAGGAAAGGAAGTGAGTGAAAGCGCCAGAAAAACAACACATATCTAATAATTTTATCTTTTCTGGATTTGGGAGTCATTTCAGTTGTTCATGTAGCTATTTTGATACATGTTTAACTAACACTTTAGTATTCTGTCAGTGGACAAAGTATCTTAAACATGTGTATATGTGTTTATGCCTATGCCCACATATACATTATGTGTGCTTTGAGCTTTTCAGTCAGCGAGTGAAGCCCACCATGTCGTGACAGTGAGCTGCAGCTACTGTTCACCCCTTCCCCCATTCCTCAGTAGGAAGGAAACTAGAGCAATGTGTGTATGTGTGTGTGTTTGACACCATGGCTGCGTTGTGTGTGTGTTTTTGTGTGTGTGTGTGTGTGTGTGTGTGTGTGTGAGGCAGAGAACGAGCGGTCTCACTCATATTATATTAAACAGGATTTTCCCGAGCAGAGAGCTCCTGCCACTGAGCTTCCGAAGTCTTCCTCAGGATTCCCGCCTCAGCACAAACTCTCCGGCCGTGCTGAGAGCCGACTGTTTGTTTTGGAGTGTCATTGTTCCGGAGCCGGAGAAGCCATGAGTCAGCAGCGCCGTCACTCCGCCCACCTGCCACGCATTGCTCAATTATTAAATGTCTGGGTGCTTTTATGTCAACTAGCTTTTCCTGGTGGTATTTATAGCTGCAAAAAAATCATTCATTTTCACCTATTATTGGCTGAGGAAAAGTCACCTTCTACTTACAGTCTTTTTTTTTTTTTTCGTGGTTCCTAGTATTGTAGGAACCCAACTGTGGTCACAGATGCAGCCTCACCACACTCCGTGACAGACAGTTACACACTCCGAGCTAGGCTAATACTTTAGCTCCTACACAGAGTCGAACCAACAATGAATTGATCTTGCTAACAAGTATTGTATATGTATTCAAAGCCTGATATATCTTATTCCTTTCTGCTGTATATCTCTGTTGTTGTAAAAAATTATTAAAAACACGTAAATGAGCCACAGCGTTGCACTCAGTGACATGTTCGTTCACCATGAAGAGTTTGGCCACATCAGTTTGTTTAAACGGCTCCAAACACTAATAACAGCGAGTAAGGCAGAGAACACTGAGCATGCGCGGGAACACGGTTCAGTTTACAGAGCTTCGCTTGCTTGTTGTGCTTCATAACACAACCTCTTGACTTCGTGCTTCATTGTAAATTTCTCCAAGAGCATCAATACAAAGTCAAGAGGTCTTGATATGTAGCACAACAAGCTAGCAAAGCTCTGTAACCGGAACCGCATCCCCACATATGTGCAGTGGCGTCTGCCTTACAACAAACTACTCTCCAGAGACTGAAAATATGATTGCTGTTATTACTCTTTGGAGCCGTTTTCTAAACAAACTACTATGATGATGATCTTTGGAGCGAAGAAACATGTCACCCAGTGCAGTGGTGTGGCTCACTGACGTGTTTTTAATTGTTTTTGAACAACAATGGAGGTCTATGGCACAGATGAATAAGATATATCAGGATTTGGATACACACATGAGATTTGCTGACAACAAGAAAAATATAGAAAATTGCCAGCCATATCCTTTAAATAAGTAATAACTGAACAATTATGTGAATAAATATCCAACATGTTAAGCGAAAGAATCTCTTTTTAGAAGCAAACTTATAGCAAGGAGCTTTCCACAGCGTTCAGACTGTTCAAACTTGTGTGCGTGTCAGTGCATTCAGCTGTATTGTATGATTTGTCTATGGAAATGAGTCCTCTAATGAGTAAAGCTGTGCAGTCGCACCTGATGAGAAGACAATCTGTCTTCAAAAAGACTGTAAGTCAAATCCCTCCTCGACACAAAAATGTGTTTTTCTTCTTGTTCCTATACTTGAACGCTGGAGCTTCACTTTGCAGAATGATGTATGTGCACAGTTTGACACTAAAAGGCTGTTTTCACATTCATCTGCTGAAAGTGGAAATTTTCTCTGTGCTCATCTGAAATTCTGATTTTAAGGGCGGGCCTTCGAGCATGATTGGTGACATCACAATTAGTTTGGAAGTCAATCTTGGTCCGATATTTACTTTGTCAAGTGTGATGTGGGCACTTGAAGCCTCCAGTGAACAAACACTGAGAATGGAATTAAAGTGTGTCCAGCAGTTAAACTTCTGAAACGAACTGTATTTGCATATTTGTAAAATCTGTCATTTTTAATAAGGGAGAAAGAGGAGATGTAATTTTAAGGATTTTAACATAACATAGAAAAAAAAAAACATATCAGACACACATTATTGTTCCCAGCAGAGTATTTTAATATGTCTCAATACATGTCTGGAGGGGATCTTTAATTTTTTTTTTTTCTGTTATGCATCTATGCACAATATCTTATGTATCTTCTGCTGACACTTTTATATATAATATATAATCTTAAATGTATAAATGTTCGATCTTTACACATGTCAGAGTGTGTCAGCATGCTGGGCCCCTGGGTGCACACCCTAGGACACCCTGATGGTAAATTGAGCCATGATCGTGTCCCGTCATAATGTCTGGCCAAACCCATGACCTGCTGGAGAGGAATCTCAGTGTCACAGTTATGTGATTAGGAGGTTACACCAGCTCTGTGTGTGTGTGTGTCATATGATATTATGTTATTCTGTCTCATACCGAACATTTCTTTGCCTGTTATCCTCTTCGGTTTATGTGCCGGAGTGCTCTTTAAGTGTGCAGTCCTTTGAAGTCACTGATGTTCCTTCTACTTTGCCTTAAATATTATAATTATCTACATTTCAAATTCAGTTACAGTGTAACAAAAACAGGGACTGTGTTTGCAAAGTAACTGAATAACTTTAGAAAGATATTTTGGTACTCCCTGGCAATTTATAATCTGTTTCTTCTCTTGTGTTTTTGGCCTGTAGTGCTCTTGTCAGGTCACGGAGACCTAACTAGAGCATGCACATTTGAATTTGTGGTGATTTATGTTCGTTCAAATAAAAAAATAAACAGTTCAACTGATGACAGCCTGACAGTATTTTCCTGTTAATTGGATTTGTTTATGATCAGTCTGGACTTTATTTCCTGGTCATTTAAGATGTCCAGTTGGAAGGAACTTTGTCTATTCTAGTCTGTAGACAAACACTGCTGGAGCTAAACACTCTGTCAGCGTAGAGGTGTGCAATTGGGTCTTTGTCAGTTTCTGGGGCTATGTTTAAGCCAGTAGAAGTGTATGATTATGTGTGTGTCTCAGGGTTTGTGGTACTATGACATTACAGACTATCCTTAACTCTGCAGATGGACAATAAACATCTGTTGAAGATAAATTGTGGTAAAAGGGTAAGCTAAGTTTGTCTGTGCCGCTGGTGATCCGAAAAGTTTGTAATTATCATGTTTTCGATACAATTTTGTTCTTCAGTTCTTCATGATCACTCACATAAACACTACTCTTTGTTGTTCAAGATATTTCCCCTTATGTCACTGAATTTGAGATAATCACGTCTCTCTCTTAGACACGTGCTTGCAGGAGGGTGGGGGTGTGAAGTTTTTGAGCTTGGACTAAACATCTACATTTTTCTTTTTTTTTCCCTTGGAAAGCACATTTTTGACCCATGACATTAACAAACTCAGCCTCTAGTCACATTCCAACACCTTACAAAGCCATGGGGCGCATCGTTATTCCATAATAAATACTCATGAAGAAAACTATAAACAGTAATCTCAGTTTGAATTGCTACTTAAAGTGATACTTTGCTCCACAATGGACAATGGAGGTTGCGGTCAGCTTGGATTCCAATAGGGATGAGTATCAAACCTCCATAGAAACTTAACATCCATAAAAACTACCCATGTAGCATAATCCAGCCTGGTACGCTTAGAAATGACACCCATATTGGACAATTCAGCGTGACTTGTCCACTGCCAACATTCAGTGCCAGTGCAGAGAGTAGTACAGAGCCAAAGTGAAACGTGTTTGTTTGGACCAGCATTCTGCTCTTTCATCGTCAGTCCTGCTCTATCCAAGCTCACTCATTGACTCATTAGTGTGATGCTGCTCTTTCTACAATTAAAACAAAGTATGGCTGAGTAGAAGTTTAATGCAAGTTTACCGTCATAAACATAATGAAGGTAAACAGGTGAATGAAGGTTGAGTCCAATATTTTGTTTATAGAGAAAGAAACTGTAACTGAGTAGAGTACAACAATGACTGAGTTGAAGGCAGGTTCATCAGGCCAATGAGTGAGCTAGGACACAGCGGTTCTGACCAATGGCAGAGCAGGATGTGAGCGCTCAAACAGGTGTAGACTACTCAACAGCTGGACAGGGTCATGTTTGAGGATTGAGACAGTAGCAGTATATTTAAACATGTTCTGGTGAAAATAGCTCCGTTTGGAACATATATGCTGCCGGTTTGAGAACTTTCTATGGACATTGGACATTGTGAAACTTGATTTCTAAACTTATTGGAATCAGTTATAAAAGCTGTGATAGGGTGTTTTCAGACTTGCACTTTTTAGTCCAGTTGAATCAGACTCTGGTTCATTTCCCCCCGGTACAATCTGTTTGGGGAGGTGTGAACACAGTAATTGCACTCAGGTGTGGACGAAAACAACCGTACCGAGACCATTTAGAAGAAGTGGTCTCAGTCAGGTTCCAAACAAACTCTGGAGCGGTTCATTTGTGGTGGAAACGTGATCCAACGTCGATCTGACCCGACTACTAGGTGTACTCTGTGAGTTTGAGCAGAACGGTTCCTGTAGCCAGGTTTGCTTCTCACACTGGGATGCGGATGAGTGAATTTAATAGTTGTTAACAACTAGCCAGAGAATTAATTCAGATCAGACCTGGACTAGCGCAATAAAGTATGTTATATTTGGCCAGTGCACCTTCCCCCTGTGTTTACGTTCCCGCTCCTGCCTCGAACACATCTGACCAATGAGCAGAGTGAATGTTCTCATGTGGCTTGCAGTGAATCATTTTGGTTCGCTTGGATTTTTCTCAGTGTGAAAAGAAACCAAAACAAGGGGAAAACACCAAATTTACCAACTCATCCACTGATTCAGACCAGAGCAAACAAACTATAGGTTTGAAAACTGCTTAGTTGACTGAAGCCTCTGTTTAATGCAAACTACAAACTTTTAAAATCCACCTTTTCAGCTTACAGGGTTGAGTGAATCATTGAACTTTTGGGTGGAGGAGTTTCTGAGCCGGCATTTTTGTCCCCTTGCCTCATCATGTCAGACACTCAACACTGTCAGCAACTGTCAGCGTACAGTGAGCTTGAAGTGCAGCACCTGCTGTTGCTCACAAAGGGTTAATACGAATCAAGCAGCTTGCACAATGATTACTTTTGGAGAAAATCCTCAAACAGGGCCGGGATAATCTCTTTTTAATATTACAGTACGGTCACAGTCACAGTTATATACAGTATAATAATATCACACAAGTGGAACGGCTCATACACATGCACATGTTCACACACACACACATCTTAGCCCACCTACAGTGTGACCTTATATTTGCTTAATGAGGAGCTTAGTGAGGTGTGTGTGTGTGTGTGTGTGTGTGTGTGTGTGTGTGTGTGGGTGTGTTTGTGTTAGATACACCCCAGTGAGTACAGCATGAGTGCATAACTCAGCAGTGCATAATTCTCTACTGCATCGTCCCTGTAAAATGTCAAAATGAACAGAAAAACTGATTTAAAGTGACACATAATGCGGGGAATAGATCCTTAAAAGTACACTGATGTATCTGTTGGCATCTTGGGATGCCAACAGATACATCTGGGATACTATGGGAACACTTATTGAATCATATGTAATGGAAAAAACACTGTAGTAGATTTCACAGCCATCGAGTCTGTGCCAAACTCAACATGGCTCACATTATGGAAGATAGTTTAAGAGAGAACTGAAACATTAAAGCATCAAAATTCAATTGCCTTCTCGTCATGTGAGAGCTGCTGTTACTTCTCAATGGGTTTGACCTCATTTAGTTTTAGTGAGGCTCAATTGTTCTATTGTAACCTTAGTAATTGTACTCATTACGTCTTGGTTAACTGTGAATATTTAAGTTTACCTTACTCATTTATGTTCTGTTATGAGGACAAAATTCAGTTTACATACTTTTGATGTCATAATTCTGCAATATTATTTTGAACTGATTCAGAGATTTGTTTTAGTATTATTTCTGCAAAAGCCATTTTTTTAGGTCCACTCAGCATTTTAACTATTGTTATTATTTATATGTAACATGTTAGTTTTTTACTTATGTCCCCTCGCATCAGTGTAATTTTACTTTCTACATACTGTTGTTCTCCATATGATATCACACTCTCATCAGCAGGAATCAGTGGGACATCATTTTTCTTTTCCTTCCAACACCATTATAAATCACTGCTGAAGCATAAATCCGCTGGAGAGTCAAGAGACTGATATAACCCCAGACAGAGTGATGTTCTCTGTTTTTTTCCTGAATAATCTTAAACAAGATTATTCAGAGAAACTGTAGGTCGTTTATCACCCACAGCCCAGAGTGACAGTGGGTAACACTACTACATCAAGAATTCAGGGTTAAAAAATGCCAAACAGAGCTGTCTTTAACTTAAAACGATCACAAAACTAAATGTAAAGCAGGAGACAATTGAAATGTGTCATTGAATGTGTGAGAATAACAAAAAATGCAACATCATTAATAAAGCATTGAAAAAAATAATTGAGCAATCGCACTTAACAGAGATTGGTTTTAAATGATTTAATGGATTTAAGTACTCAATTTAGAAATTTTTATTGTAATGTACAATTAAACACTGAAAAAGTTTATAATCAGGCTGTTTTATACTCAAGCTATAATTAGCTGCTACTACAAACTGTAGCAATACTAATATGTTTTTCAGTAAAGTAAAGCACTGTATGTTTCTGTGGACATTATTGCATAACGATGGTCACATATCCAAAATAGATGAGGTGCATGAATGAACCTTCAGAAAGCCGACGTTAGTCCTATCTGCCTTGATCAATACAACGCAAACCGGTCTGCTCGTTCTTCAAACAGCCAACATGACGAGAGGAGCTGGATGCATGTGATGGAGTTCTTCTTCTCAGTTTGTATTTGGTGCATTACTCCTGTGTGTGTGTCCCTGTGTGCTGGAGTGTGTGTGTGTATGTGTGTGTGTGTGTGTATCTGCTGCAGTGCCCCTGCTGAAGGGCGAACAGTAAGGCCCTGGTCAGCATGATGTAGGTCTCCTGGGACGTCCTGGGGTTTTTGGATCAATACCTTTTCCTCCTGCATCTCCCTGCCTCACTGTCCTCACCCCTCCTTACCCACTGGCTTGACTTTGGGCTATTTATGGTATCTCTATGGATTAACAAGACCCCAACAATCAATGGGCCAAACTTACTATCACTGTACTCTCCCTGCTCCTCTTGCTTTGTATCTCTGCTTGTGTCAGCTCCTTTTCTCTGGAAAACTTTTAGTCCTTGTAGTTTCCCTTGTTGTCCTGAAATATCTGAAGCTGCTGGGAGTGTAATGTCCCAAACACACTGCCCCACAAATAGAAACAAAAGCCAGGGGAATATCATTTCTAACGCAAGTGCAACATGATACAGGCTACCTTTGCAAGGATTTTACAGAGATAATGACCTTTCGCTGATGAAGTGGCTTTGTTTTTAGGTGTAAGAGGACTTTTTTTGCAGCCATTTGGTAGTTTTTGCGGCTTGCTGTGGTACCACTTGGGCTGGAGAGGGGAGTGTCAGTACAAATTATGTGGCACAGTGCAATTTGGTGTTTAAAAATAACATCTGTAGCAGCACCTGCTCAGACCACATCTTAGTACAAGCGCTGCTGTAATTTTGTTGTTTTTGAGGCTTTATATGGAAAAGTCACCCACATCAACTCCTCTAGAATCAAATGAAACTCTTTTATATAGTATGTCATGTTTGACTGTTCTACTTTTTTGACCAGTGATGAAATGAATGCAGCCTTTTTTTAATACTTAATTAAAAAAGCACCCAAATTAAACACATTTTATTGATCTGTAAAGTTTGTTGTCGTTATTGTGTACATAATTGTTTCCAACCGGCGATATGCGTCACAAATCAAACAGCAAATAAGAGGAGCTGGTTTGGTTGGTTGTGATTGATGCCAGCTACAACATCACCAAATGATTACTGGTTATCATTTGGTGATGCAAAAGGGGAAGGGGATAAGGATGAATGGCAGGGAGGAATGTCCAGTGGCCGGTGAGGAGAAGATGAGGTTCCCGGCGTAGACAGGCAGAAAGGCAGGTCGGTGGAGCAGATGGAGCAGCGGGTGAGAAGCGGTCCTGGAGTACAGAGAAAACAGGATTTGCAGAAATGGAACAAAGCACAAGGAAGCAAAAAGTCTCTAGGAGTAAGCAAAGATTGGCCTGAGTACTACCACAGAGGGTAAAACAACAATCTGGCGATGAGTGGGCGAAAGTAGATATACTGCAGGATGATGAGCTTGATGGGAGACAGGTGTGTGTAATCAACCAGGAGTCAGGAGAGCCAGGGAGGGAGTGCCACGCCCACGCCACACAGACACAGAGACCAGACAGGGGAAAAGAGGGGAGGGGGGATAAACACAGGAAAATGCTGGGAAATGCATGAGAAATGCAGGATTAAGGCCACGGCCATAACAATTCTCTCAAAACCACTACCACTGGTGCACCAGCTGTGTGATGGTGTATCTGCTCAGGAAATGACCATAATGTTCATCATGGCCAAGTATTTCTGCAATATAAACCTGTGCCAGCACTTGTTTGTGCTTATACCGTGTGTGACTGAAACTATAGCGACTGAAACTATAAACTATATGTATATGACGTTTATATGATGTCTCTTTAAAACTGGTGTTTACAAAAGATTAACTAATTATAACAGAGAAATAAGATAAAACAGGTTGAAAAAAAGTAAAGCAGTAAAATAAATAGATAGTTCACGATTTTGGTAAATACACTTTGCCTTTTTGCCAAGAGGTAGATAAGAAGATTGATACCACTCACCATATCTGTATGATAAATATGAAGCTACTGCATGCAGCCAGTTAGCGTAGCATAAAGAAACAGGAGGACACGGCTAAACTGGCCTGTCCAAAAATGAAAAAAATCCACCTACCCACATCATAAATGTTCAGGCCATACAGGTTTGAAAAACACAATGTAATTTTGAAACATTTCTCAGTTTTAATACAATTTTACATTTTAAATTAAAATTTTTACCATTTTTCTTTAAGGTTTTAGATTAAACCCCTTAACAGCTGCATATTGTCTACATAACATGTGATGATACATACAGTATCATACAGATAATAATAACTGCTTTACAGCAGCTCTATGCTCTAGATTAGACATTATCCTCATATCTATCTAAGAAATATATCATAGGCCACCATTCAATTGCACACACTCCCAGTCTCTATCTGATATGATGATTTGTAAACCATCTGCGGTCATTGTGGTTTGCTCCTCACTGCAACAATAGTATGGAGCCGAGCACAATGGCACCCTGACCCTGTGTTTCCTTTAGTGGCAATCCTGATTAGCTAAATGACAAGCTTCTCCTATGCCATTGTTAATGTATTAGTGTCTTGAATCCCTGTGGAGACCAATAACTCCGTTCCGCTAATCATTTAGCGATGGTTATCGTTCAGTTGTTCATTGTCAGAGGCTGGGAGATTTACTGTAGATATGGAGGGAGAGGGGGAGGTAAAGAAAGTGGGTGATCCAAAATGTACTTTGTCTGATGCTGAGAGGTGTGTATTCGAAACACAGCCAAACACGCACCACAGTTAAAAAGGATGCAGATGGGGATTGAAACAGGATAAAAGTTTTTTTGGGGTAAATGACGGAGAGAGGCAGATGAGGCATGCTTTCAGACTGTGGGAACACGGGTGATTGCAAGGTTTAGAGAGAAAATTTATGTCCAGTGCATGCTTTTTGCACTGGTCTATATACTCTTGCACACGCTATTGCAACTTTTATGAAACATGTCATTACAGCCTGCCTGTAGACCTGATCTGCCTCTCAAAATCTGAACCTTTGCGGTCGTTGTTGTGCTGACTGTAGCAGTTCCTTGTTGATGATTGGTGACCAACATTTCTAATCAGCCAGCGACACAGAACTTTTATTTTGTCCATCCCGCATGGGAACATGATCTTTTTTGCAAAATAATAGACACCCACTGTTGACACTCCATGTTTAACAGATCCACGTACTGTTAAGCAAGATGGTTTACACTCCACCTAAGTCAAAAGACTTATTTTTGCTGAGAGACAGATCACCATAAAAGAAAGGTTAATAGATAATGAGCACACTGCTTCAAATTTCTGACCTAGTGGGCAACAGGCGGAATTATAAAATTAACTAAATATCCACTTAACTTCTCACCTCTGGGCACTCCCACAATAGATGTAACAAAGAACCTCTGCTACCACAACTATGCCATCATAGGTCGGTAAAACTGTCCTCAATTTTGTAGATACAGATGTGATATGAGCTCTGCACAAAATGGAACTGATGATCAAATTACATTATCAGTTTCTCAACACATGACATTGCAGAAATCCACTATGGGAAACAAACGTCCTGGTTGAATTATGTTAATAATGTCTCATTGCTCATTCTCTAAAATTACCATTACTGTAACAAATGATCAGCATCATACAAAGTAATCAATGGGTTTGCCTGGTTTTACATCATTGCTGTCCAGTGTTCTCGTTATGGATTTATCTACAGCGCAGTTTTATTAGTTAGTATGAGTAGGCAGGGAGGGAGGAGCAGTGGAGGGGACAGCAGTGAGAGTGTCACTTGCCAAAAGGCTTAGACATGGCCTGATATCAGACCACTGTAAGACCACTGGGGCTGACTAGTGACTCTGAGTGTGTGTTTGTGTTCGAGAGAGAGACAAAGTTGCTCTGACAGATATCAAACACAAGTTTCTATACATTCTGGTGGAGTTGATGTGTAATAAGAGCGAGTGAAACTGTGACAACTCTGTACTGTGGTATGACAGTGTTGTTATAACACAGACAATCAATAACCAGAGTACAGAAAACACTTGATTAACTTCCTGGCAAGTGAAACGTACCTTTACACCATGACTGTACTGGTGTGACATCTAACCTGCTGGCTGCTCTACAAGTACACATTGTATTTCCTTAATGAGAAGCTCTTAGAGCTTTGCACTGGAGGTCTTAGCAGGTCGAACAGTTTGTACCAGAACTGAACTTAGGAGCAACTGAATCTAAGCCTGAACAGCCTTAAAAAACAGGAAAAAGGCCCTAGTTAACTGGATTAGGTTTTGTTAAGGTCCAGTGGTCCAGAGGCAAGACAATCAAGCATTAGAGGACAGTGACTCAAAGGAGCTCTAGACAGAAGTTTTTTGTTTTTAATTAAAGTCAGTGTGCATACTTATATGTGTATATAGCTTGTGTGTATATATCTAATATGTATGTGTGTTTATATGTCTGTGCCACTTCATGTAAAGCCACTCATTCACTAAATGGGGAGGGACTAGGGGGGAGGTGTGAAGTTGTTTTCTCTTTTTGATAAACTTTTGGAAAATACAAAGTTGGGCTTGGTCAAAAGCTCCAGAACAAGTGAGTAAGTTAACCTTGAGTTGAGATTGTTTTGTCGACTGATTATGATGATAACTGAGACACATTTTTCTTACTTCCAGCTGTTTTCTGGGGCGACATCGCGTTGGACGAGGAAGACCTACGCATGTTCCAGATTGACAGGACGATAGACCTGACGCAGCACACGCACATGCACACACACTCCCGACAGGGACACACATCTGGTGAGTGAACTCAACATATCACTCTCACTCCATAATCACCATGTAAAGCTCTATCATGTTTCCTCTCACACACTCTCTTCGGCTGTAGAGTGAAGCCACTTGAATAGTAAGGAAGCAGACAGGGGACCACCCGAGGATATCGACATTTATGGTGCATTGTTTGTGTTTTGATTCTTGGCTTTCGTGTTTGTCAGGTGGCCTGGAGGAACACGAAGTAGCAAAGAAGAGAGGATCGTTATACCTACTGCTGGAAAGAATACGTAGATTCGGTTTCGGTAAGGACCCTAAGCCTCACTACATGCTCTGATATTTGTTACAAATACGTTAAAGGGCATATCCAATTAACTTCAAATCCTGTATGCCATATCTAGTATTCCATTATGACTTCTTTCAGAAAGTTGTTGGTGTCTGTTTATTTCAGCACTGTATAAAAATTGACTTTTCTGCTGAGATTTGATGCTTTGATTAGACTCCACTAACCAACCTGGAAACATTTTATTAATACTGAGCTTCTATAGGAATGCAAACCCAACTTTTTGCACATTTTATTATGTGTATTGGTAAGAGTGGTGGGGCAATATGGCCTTAGTCATTTGGAGTTAATAGTCTGAAGACATGTTCACAGTATAGTGGAAAAACTGCAGTGAAATATCAGCCTTTACATTCAGCTAACACGCTGTCTGAGTCTCTGTAGTGATTTAACTACTGTCAGTTTAAGAATTTTCACATCACAGCCTGTAGGTCTAGTTTCATCTTGTTATAGAAATGGTAAATGCATAGAAACTAAAGTATTTGCAAATTGCTGTTTGCCAATGATAAACCTTCCAGATTCATACACAGCACAAGAAGCTTTTTTTTATTTTTTTTTTTAAATTTGCAATAATGTGCTTTCATGCAAACCACTGGTCCTGTCAGGCCTTATTTTATGACAAAGTGAGACATATCCAAAGCCTCCAGGTGTCAGCTTTGTAATGAAGTTGTTTTCAGTACCACAAGTGTTGCTAGTTACAAGATGGTGAAGTTGTGTTACTGAAGCCGAATCAGATCCAGAGCTACTGAATGTTTGAGTTGCCACTTAGTGCAATTCAAGTCATTCAATATACATTATGAACTTTTCAATTAAATATTTAATAAAAACATATATTGCACTGCTAGAGCTATTTCTGTTTCAGCTTTATTACTCTCTGATCTGAGAACAAACTCTGAAAGGTCGAATATAATAAGTAGAGTGATCCAATAGTCTCTGAGCACATTTATGAGCTGATATTTATAATAATAGCCCAGTAATTTACTCTGCTTAAACACACGCACACAACCTGATCAAGATAAATTGGACTGTGGTTTCTCTCTCCTCGCTTTGTTAGACTATCTCCCTAAGAACTTCAGTAAGGGAGCTGCCAGTCTCAAGAGCCAAACTGGGAAAGGTGGGAAGACTGGGAACGTCGCAAAGAGCCGTATTCCCCGAGCTGCCACATCCCGAGCTGAGAGGATATGGCCTGGAGGAGTTATTCCCTATGTCATAGGAGGAAACTTCACTGGTAAGCAGCTCCACTGGACCACTGCCTGTACTACTTACAATAAAGTACACATCGACGTGTGATTGTGTAAAAGTAGGATGTAAAATGTGTGTGTTTCAGGTAGTCAGAGGGCCATGTTTAAACAGGCCATGCGTCACTGGGAAAAACAGACGTGCGTAACTTTCATTGAGAAGACAGACGAGGAAAGCTACATAGTGTTCACCTACCGACCCTGCGGGTGAGTTTGGAAGATCTCTTTGTGTGTGTGTGTCTTTGTATGTGTGTGTGTGTGTGTATACCTAGAGTTCAGTAGTGACCTTGTCACAGCGAGAGACGATATGGTCACTCAACAATGGCTCTACTTTCCTTCCTGTCCTGCTCCTGTTTCCCCATCCCACCAATCACACTGCTCCGTCTAAGTGTTTGTATGTTCGTGCAGTTTTTTTGTTCATATTCTGCAGAAGTGCATTGTTCTGCAGTGTGGCAGCACGGTGGGGTCAGAGTGTGTTTGTACAGCGGTGGCACTTCACTGACTGGTAGTAAGTTTAAAGGTTTTAGAGTGGCTGAGATAAGGACGTTTGGGTTTAGCTCTCCAAGCCATTGTTATGCACATGGTTGAAAGAGTAGGATATCCAGCTGTATCTGTGGAGTTGCTGTATATATTAGCACTACATTAACCAACAACAATTTTGATAATAAACTGATCAGTCGTTTAACTCATTATGCCAAAATTGCCAAATAATCACTAGTTTCAGCTTCTGAAATCTGAGTATTTGCTACTTTTTTTTTGAGTAGTTTATTGTGAAAGGGTTATACAACCAACAGGCAAAAACTGTTGGTTGTATAACCCTCTGGGAACTTATATTTTGCCAGAACATATAACTTTTTACCATCCACTGTTCTGCGCACAAGACACCAACACTATGATATGAGGAGTCACATGAGTACAAACATGTAATTCATGTACTGATAGAATAGACTCTTATCTTTATGGTTATTATAGTCATTTTAAACTGAGTACACATTTGAAACCTTAACCTACATACTCTAAAAGGATTTCTGACAGTCCATCAATGTAAAAGTGTCTAATGATCAGAAATGGCTGATTTGTTCTCATGTAGGTGGACCACCCCAAAAAGGGGAGTATATTGAGTGAACTATTAGGATCCAGGTAGTCATTTTGGATGGTTGCACCATTATATTGAATGGTTTTTTGCACACACTTTCCACACTTTAAGTCTGAAATATTTGTATTCGTAGAAAAATGGAGATCTCAACTAGAATTTAATATGGCTGGTTATCAAACCTCAATACATTTTGGTATTGACCAAAATATGTTTCTAACATTGCATATTGAAAAATTTCAAGCACTTAAAGGTAGAGTGTCCGGTCAGATTCAAAATCGTACTTATTTTTTGATTCGATAGTTTCTGATATAAAATATAATTTTTTCCAATTTTAGACTGTATTTTTTAGGTAAAGTTCTTGTACAGCTTCTTGTGTTCAGACAACATTAAACATTTGATCATTACATTATCAAACATTATCAAAAACTCAGGTATTACAATATAGTATTACAGTATATATGCACAAATATCAAAAAAATTGAAATGACCAGACATAGAATTTCATAGACGTTATGTGGATTGAACGATGATCTTCACACTACAAAGTTCACAATGATGGGGTTAATGATGTTAATACTTACAGGCATTTGGAAGAGCTGAAGATCTGCGTGTTAACTGATGATGCCAGTTGTCTCGTGTTCTGTGACAGGCTGGCTGCATCAGAGATTAGACGCTTTAATCTGATGTATAAATACCCTGTTGCTTGGATGTGTGGTGTGTGTGTGACAGAAAGAGAGACGGAAAAGTAAGAAAGGAGTGACGGTTTATAACACAACCAAAGAACATTTTTGGCACCGGTGTGTGTGTGAAATAGTTGCACTGATCAAGCTGCATTTCCTACAAGAAAAGACTCTATCTACTCCAGTGACTCCTGATCCTTCTCCTGCAATCAGCTCGGTGGATAACTTTAATCAGATTTGTTAGCCTGGCACGGATGTCTCGGCTACCCAGAAAAAGAGAATGAGTGTGTGCGTGCATGTTTGAGTGTTCTGTGAGAAGCGATATGTGAATTCTCACAGCCTATTCACTTCGGGTTATGAAACTTCAGCCTTATTGGAGTGTTGTATGTAAATAAATCCTGGCACTTTTCCTCTGGTGGATGTAGTACAGGGCAGGAAATCCTGAAAGGACTAAGTGTATTTGTGTGTGTGTGTGTGTGTGTTCATAAAGCACTACTGATGCTCTTTCCACTGCCAAATGTGTAGTAAATGTCATCCGCCTATCTCCCTGCTATCAACTTCCTACTAATCCTTATTAGGTGTTGTTCCTATGTGGGTCGTCGTGGCAACGGTCCCCAGGCTATCTCCATAGGCAAGAACTGTGACAAGTTTGGCATCGTGGTGCACGAACTGGGCCATGTCATTGGCTTCTGGCATGAGCACACGCGGCCTGATCGTGATGATCATGTGACCATCATCCGGGATAACATCCAACCAGGTGAGACTCATTACCCAGGATGCACCTGGGTCTCTGTTTAGAATCATTCAGGGTTGTTTTCTAGCTGACAAATGAGGACATTTACGGACAACATGTTTGTCCGTTTTCAAATTCACACTCGTGTGTTGCTCTGTGTGAGTGTGAATGAGGCTTATAATGACTGTGAAGTCACCTAGACCCCCAGACTGTCTGTCACGTTTCCTCCCACACACTCCTCTGCACCGCAAGACATTCACAGTCTGACAGGTGTTAAATCAAATGACATACCCGTGTATGTCAAGGATGTATGACAACGCTCCTAAGTTCCCTAATCTATTCAAGCTTATAATACATTTATGTGTGTATTTTTAGCAGTCTGAGGGTCAGATTTACTAAGAAAATGGCATTGCACAAATTAGATTTTAAATACAAAACATTTAATGATGAACTACATGTGAGAAAAACTGTTACTGTTGGTCAAAATAGGCTATTACTCATGAAATTATTTCATAATTTTAAGCGTATGTACAATTATTAACAAGTTAGGAGCCAATAAACATGTTCATGGGAAATAAAAAAGGAAAGACCCTAGTTTCAGCTTGTAGTTTGTTTTACAGTTCCCTGATGGTCAAGTTTGATGAAAGTCCATCAAAATTAAAACACATTGCACAACTCTTCTCCAGTACAGTGTGTTCTTCGCCAAATGTTTTCAGCTTTCTCGCCTTCGTGAGGCTGCTTATGTTTTCCCTTAAGTATATATTTCATAGATTCACCATGTGACCAATGCATCACTATGAATACCACATAGACAAAATTAAAGAATCAATCACTTTTTTTTTTTTATGATATACAAAAACTTAATAATTCAAAGAGGAATGGTGATGGCTGTACAACCAGTACCTATAATCTTTTTACAAAATTATCTATAAAAATGTACTCTTTCATCTCACTCCATCAATCAGTAAAAAAGTTAAATATTCATCTTTCAATTCAGTCAATAAGATTCTGCATCCAGACTAGTCTTTTGAAACATAGCGTATTTACATAATTCCCATTATTTTAATGTGTATGAATAATCTTAGTCAATTCCAAAGTGCATCTGTAAATTGAAGTGAATTCATCCATCTATTAACATAATTTCCCATATTTTGCAAAAACATTTTTCATTCGTGAGCAAATACGACCCAGTAAATTCTACAAAAATGGCTTTGACGAAGGTTTGATGAACAGAAACAGAAAAATATTTTGCTCATTAATAGTATCCTAATCTAATAATTTTTCTTTCAAATAATAAGGTTTTAGTTATATTCAAGCTCATATTTAATGCCCCTTTCTTTACCTCATTACAACCTTCCCTCTGGCTCGTGTAAATCCAGTCTGGGTTTAGATGAGCACCTGGTCTTTGGAGTCTGAGAATCTTACCCACAACATCTGTTAACATGTCTCCTCTCTTTTATTTGCGTAATCCTCCCTTAAATGCACATGCAATGAAGAGAGGGGACCACCTTGCAGACACAAATGACATGCAAACTGTGACTCCATCCTGATGTGTCTGTTTGATAAATACACAGCATGTGTTTGGGGCAGAATGCGTCACATCTGTGCCTGAAAAACAAGCGCGAATGCCTTAGGAAATCTGATAATCTTACATTCGTTTTTTTTTTTTTTTTTGCTGTGTGATAAAACTGAGCCTTCTAATGCTGCTGTCTCTGCATGTGTGCAAATGTGTCTGCGTGTGTTTGTGTGTTTATGTGTGCGCGCGTTTGTTCATTGTATCTTTCCCAGGCCAGGAGTATAACTTCCTCAAGATGGAGCCAGGGGAGGTCAACTCTCTTGGGGAGCCATATGATTTTGATAGCATCATGCATTACGCCAGGAACACCTTCTCACGGTAACCGGCAGCCAACATCATATCTGTGTAGTTTTGCTTTAAAATTTACAAACAGATCAGATACTTGATCTGCTGAAACAGCTCTTTCTCAACCTTATAAAGTCTGCTAAAGTTGGCTCTGTGATTTTGTGAAACAGAAACCTACCTTGATCGTTTTTTGAGTGATTCTGTATGTTGTGATTTATTCATGTGGGGTGGAGCAGATAGTTACCCTTGACTAACCTTCATCACCCACTGCAAGTAAAGGCTTGGTGCAACATGTTAAAGTGAATATAGCTCTCTTATTTTGGGATTTATAGCATTAAATCATTTTTGACATTATTATTAGTGAAGGGAGCGTAGTTCCACTCCTGCGTATATGTCATGAGTGACTTGCTAGATCTTGGAGGTTTTATAGTATACTCAACATTTTTAGGTCAGACAGAGTGTGATACAGTTCAGAGCAGAGCAGAGAGAGTTAATATTATTATTTGTAACTGGAATACAGCAAAAACAAATTACAAATGCTGACCTAATGTCTCACTAAGGCTGGCTATTACTTTAGGTTAAAGAGCTATTTCCCTCCCTTTTTACTTTTGACCCTTTAAAACAAATCAATCTCTACTTTTTCCACTAGTCATCAGTTGGATATGGTTTACCCTTGTGACCAGTTCCCCAAAAAAGTGATTTTTTTTTAGTTTTTTCCTTTTATTTAAATATATTTTTAGAGAGCCAAAGAGGTAAATGATGCAATAATTCATAAAAAGGCAAATGTTTGAGGAAAGTCTGAATAAACATATTTTTTATAGCAGAGGGCATGTTTTTTTTTCTTTTTTTCTATAATATTAATCATCTCATGACCCAGCAGATTTATCTTGCAACCCCATGTGGGAGTCTCGAACCCCCAGGTTGGGAACCACTGGCTTAGATTATCTATTTAAATTAGACTTGTGCTTGTGTTAACATTTACAGCAGGCCATGATTGTACTATAGCAAATTTAACATGCTTTCCATGAGTGAGGATGCTTTTTAATCTCTGCCATAGCTACTGCTATAACCCTGCTCAGCTCCAGTTAACACATAAGAGGAAAACTTTTAAAAACACAACAGTATGGGGGGAACTGTATTCGCATGGAGGTCGCTGTTTTTGGAAATGACTGATTCTTCTGAGAACATAGGAAGTTATATTACACTGTTTTGAAAATGAATGCATGCATGTTGTAATCTCTTATTGAATTTCCCTGAAATCAGAGCAGGATGTGTTTGGTAACTCTCTGTTTTTTTCACTCTAAAGGGGTATGTTCCTCGACACCATCCTTCCATCCAGAGATGAAAACGGGGTCCGGCCTGCTATTGGCCAACGGACCAGACTAAGTAAAGGAGACATTGCACAGGCAAGGAAGCTGTATAGATGTCCAGGTACTGATATATTTACTATGAGACCACAATGTGTATATGTGCATGTGTGTAAGGAAGAAACTAAAGATGATGCCTGTTAATCTTCTCGTATCTTTGGTGTAAAACTAGACCACCTCTTTAGTCTCAAAAGTACAGAGTTAAGCAATTGTTTTTCCATGTGACGCTTCCCTCTGTCTTTTTTTGCGGGGCTGTGCCTTAACACACACACATCATACACAGTCTTACCGTCAGTTCTTGCACACACCCCTGCTGATTTGGCGTCCCTCTGGTCCCTGGTTAGCCACTCTGACGTAATCTGGATCTGCTCTCAAATCGAGCTCTGTAGTCGTGTTGTAAAGGTTTACAATCTCAAATGTTGCCATCTCTCTTTGGCCCACACACACACACACTCATACCCCATGAGGAGTTCACACTTAAGGTCATCATGAGCGTGTGATGAAATAAATATGAAACAAACGGATTAAACATCAATATTTACAAGTTGTGTCACAATTCTCTCACAAATCTTTCAAATTTTCTGGCACATCGTTTTTGTTTTATATCATTTAACTCAATAAACTTTAAAAATACTGTATATCTGGAATATTTTACCTTTTAATTTTCAATATATGTGCTTAGACAACAAATGATTAGTATAAATAAGTGTAATATATATGTAATTTTAATAAAGCCCTTTTGATAATGGAATGATGGAGTGAGTGTGTGTTAGCATGTCCCAGCTGGAAATAGATAAAACTTCAACCTTATAAGGTCATATTTGAGTGATACCATATTCACTGACAGATGAACAGAGCCCCAGGGCATTGTGGGGGAAAACAGCATGCATGATGGGATAGGAGGGGCACATTTGGCTAACCTCCTTTTGAGAGGGAGCGACGGCACTAAATTCAGAATGAGGGATAAAGAGAGCAATATTGTCTGATATTTTCTTTGTTTTTTTGTATGAATATCCATCCAGCTGTTACGGTTATTTTTTATTATTTGTCTTTTTTGTGAAGAATTAAACATCTGTCACTCCAGTTCACTTACAGTAAATGACTCTTCTACAGTGCGATGATTAATTCTGCTAAATGGTGATGGGGCCTAATGATTGTGGTCGGACCTCACATTCACACTGATTCACAAAGGAATACAAACGCGCATACTGTAGCCTCCTACATGCAAAACTAAAAGAGGCCAAAAGCAACATGAAACATGAGTTTGTTTGGGAGAGTAATTTTAATCCCTTTACTGTTTTCCGATTCAGAAATGCAGTTCTAACAGTTTCCATATGGACAGATCAGATATTATGGACATAAACTCAGGCACAAAAACAGTGCATGAAGCTGTTTTGACAAAATGTCTGTAGTTTATTTATTTTGCTAAATTGGCAGTAAAAAGATGAATTTGTGCAGATTGAGAATAATAATAGATATGAGAGCCATGTGTATTTTAGTAATGTACCAATCATAAGTATCAGCACACAGCTGAAAGGATTATGCATTAACAGCAGGACTTACCACAAAAATGTAACTCCATCTGTGTATGTGTGTGTTTGTGTGTTTGTGTGTGTGTCTGTGTGTTGCAGCATGTGGAGAGACACTCCAAGAGTCAACAGGCAATTTCTCGTCTCCCGGTTACCCCAACGGATACCCTTCATACACACACTGTGTCTGGAGAATATCTGTTACACCCGGAGAAAAGGTGCACACACACACACAAACACACACACTCACACACACACATAGTAGCCCCCTGCAGTGCAGTGAATGTGCATGCATTGCCAATAACAATAAGAGACTGCTGACAGAATGACTGTATATTGATTAAATCCTCACAACACAGGTAACACCCTCTTCCTCTGTTTTGTCTCCTCTCGTCTGGTCTCTGAAGTGCAAAGATTTGTATTAAATATGTTTTTTCTAATCTTTTTCACTTCTCCAGATTGTTCTCAACTTCACCACCATGGATCTGTATAAGAGCAGCCTGTGTTGGTATGACTACATTGAGGTTCGGGATGGATATTGGAGGAAAGCTCCACTGCTCGGTAAGAGCAACAGACAGTCAGCCATTGGCGAGCTGAAGGAGAAGGCCTTATTTAGTTTTTTCTTCATTGGCTTTTTAATTGGCTTCACACACTGTGATCACCTTAATGATGACAACTGCATTGACTGTAAGGCAGCGTTCAGACTTAGAGTAGTGCTGCATAAAAAAAACACAAGGGGCTGCATTGATATGGCTGTGTTGCTATAGATACAGTTGAGAAAATGAAATGCAGTCCAGGAAGTTATATTTTGGCGTGGTGGGTGAGCATTTTTGCCTTAGGTCGGTGCTCTAAACCCCTACGCCACCCCCAGGATGCCAGGAAGTCCAGTTTGATGGATAATCAGAGGTTAAGATGCTGCACAGCTGTTTAAGCTTCTTTGAGGCAGGAAATACAGCTCTGAACAGTTATCATGGCAGAAATTTGCTTGACCAAACCCCCAGGATCAGGGCTGTGAGGTGATTTTGATATAGTGGCTAGTCAGTATTGCAGGGCATGTGATGCACACTGCCTCAAGATACAGCTTTTTCTGGGCGTCACAAACACTGTGAAATAACTCTTTGTGTTATCAGAATTCGGAGGAAGCCTGAATATTTTCAGCACACTGTATGTGCCTGGCGAGCAGCTTTCTTTGGAATGAGTGCGGTACCACCTTGGAATATGATATCTAATTCTCTTGATATGTGGTTTGTGCTTACATGGTTCTACGTGACATTGCATTGCACTGCAGCAAAAAATCAACCAGAATCAACTTTTTTGCCAAATGACACTGTATATTTTATACAGAGCCCTCTGTGACAGCACCACAGCTGTGCCAATACTGTGGTCTTATTGAAATGAACGAGGAGGCTACATTTTCTTATGCAGGGCTTTTGTCATCCTGAACTCAGACTCTCATCAATTTTCCACACATGTTCCTAACAAGGTGTGTGTGTTTGTGTGTGTGTGTGTTCGTATTTCACAGGCAGGTTTTGTGGAGATAAAGTTCCTGACGTCTTGATCTCCACTGACAGCAGAATGTGGATTGAGTTTCGCAGCAGCAGCAACTGGGTGGGAAAAGGCTTCGCTGCCATTTATGAAGGTAACTTTTCTACCTCAAAAACAAACAAATATTCGAACAAATAAATATATAAACACATGAAAATACAGAGATTGTAAACCCACTTTACACGAGGGCTGGTTTCAAATTTGATGACTGACAGTGACTTTTGTTAGAAGATGTTACACATAAGGGTTGAAGGATTTCCCACAATTTCAAAATCACTACTTCCTGGGATGTATTACTATTACTGGGATTCCCAGGATTTCTAAGCATGAATGACATTTGATTTTAACAAAAGAATTGCATGCAAATTGATTTAATACGATGTTTATTCAGATTTTGGGATGTTTTTCTTCCATATTCAATAGTTGATGCGGTAGTAGACTAAAAAGTAGACAATAGGTACATTACTGAGATGGAAAATTGCACCAATCATCTGATTTTATGCTTGAAATAACAAAGTACTGATAGCTCTGAACTCATTCTGAGGGCATGTGCTTTGTTACGACAGTTACGTGGTAGCGATAATGAAGACGTCTTTGTTTCAGTTGTCAGTAGACAGGCAAACACATGCCAAAAATCCAGTGTTCCTGCAGGTATTTTTCCCAGGACAGGGGAGCAGATTTTGGCATGGAATACTGGGAAATCATGGGATCTCAATTCCAGGCATTCAACTCTGATACGCATGAATTTCGGGTGTTTTTGGTCAGTGCAGTTGATGCTAATCCATCCTGTTTTTTGCTCTCTTTCTCTCTCTCCTGTGCAGCGATCTGTGGAGGGGAGATCACCAAGGACTCAGGACAAATTCAGTCTCCCAACTATCCTGATGACTACAGACCCTCCAAAGAGTGTGTGTGGAGGATCACTGTGTCTGAGGGATACAATGTCGGGCTCAGCTTCCAGGCTTTCGAGGTGACTCACTCCCTGTGTTTGTTTGTGTGTGTGGTGTGTGTGTATGTTGTTTCTCTACCTCCTTCTGAGTGTGTATGTGTGTGTGTGTGTGTGTATGTGTGCACTTAGGAATGTCTGGGTCATATTTCATGCATGTATAGCTGCTAGGAAGTTAATAAAGGTGGTGTGTGTGTGTGTATGTGAGTGTATAGAGACACAGAGCAGACAGCTGAGGACTGGTGTTGTAGTTTTTCACTATAAAAATGTCAGTATGCTAAATGACTCGATCTGTACCCATACTGACTTTAAACATGTCAGGTCAAAGGTCGCCTTTTCACAGGGTAAGATCAGCCTCTACTAGAATTGCATTGGTCTCAGACACTTTCTATTCTATTCTACTCTATAAAGCAAGCAGTGCCAGTGGGTGCAGTTAATGTATGTAACCACACTGTCTGCTTAGTGTTAGTCAACAACATAATTGTTTGTGGAAATAGACTTAATTTTGACCCTGCTGTTTGTGTCTGAGCCTGTCTTGTCTATTTCCTTTTTCATTTTATATGTTTGACTTTTTCTGTTCTAAAAGCATAATGTGAACAAATTGCTTGATAGAATTTGGTTCAGAGGTTCTTCCTCATAGTGCACTGATGAATGCACCACAGTAAAAGTCACAGCTGTGACACTAACACCAATGCAAAGACTGACCTAAATTAGTAAAGTAAATAAATAAATAAACAAACAGTAGAACTCACAGACGTGTCTACAGTAGCTGAATTTCTTGATCTGTAGTGGTTCAGTCTGTAAGATCCTGTCAGTGTCAGATGCTGCAGGCCCACAGATTGTGTTAAAGAAAGATATAGTTTGTTTACAACCTGGGTATTCACTAAGTAACCATTTTTCCTTTTGGTTATGATTTTTTCCCAAATCAAGAGCTGAAACTATTAGTCAAATCATCAACTGAACTATATTGACTGAAATATAATCTGTAACTATTTTGATAATTGATTATTCATTTCATTCGGGTTTTAAGATTGAAGTAGGAGATTTTCTGGTTTTAGCCTCTCAAAATATGAATATTTGCTGGTTCTCTTAGTCTTCTACAATGATAAATTGAATGTTTCTAGATTTAAGACTGTTAACAAAACAAGCAATTTTATAGACAATGATTAATTGATTACTTGAGAAAATGAGATGAATTGATAATGAAGATAATCAGGTGTTCCTTGGTCCAACAGTCCAAGAAACACAGGCAGTCAGACAATTGGACAACAAACCAATCCAATTTAGGAAACTTATTTAGGAGAAGATTAAGGCGAAATTCCTGATTCTGGATTCTGAAATGCTGACAGCCTCTTAGAAAGAAAAGAGGGGTTGGGCCACATGGTAACGCCAGACCCATCAGAATTCCAACGCACACAGTCCCTGCCAACTGACAGGGCATAAAGCTTACCAACTCACTTTGCAGATGCAACAGCAAGGAGATAGGCAGTCTTACCAGAGAGTCATCTGAGGCCCCTAATAGGGGCTCAAACGGTGGGGAACATAAAGATTCTAGGATGATAGGCAAATCCCATGAAGGCACCCGTACAACACATAGGGGCCACAGCCAAGAGCACCTTTCAGAGAACAGCTTACCAGAGGATGTTACCCACAGTTCGATTGCCCACCAAAACATGTCAAGCTGAGATGGCTGCAGCACACACTTTAATGGTAGAGACTGAGAGCCCCTTATCCGGCAACACCTGCAAATATTTGAGCAATATAGGCACAGAGAGAAGATCCTCTCTTGGTGGGAGAGGCCAAGGCACTCCATTGAGAAGCTGATGGATCACAGGGTACCATATCCTCCCCGGCCAGTATGGAGCCACCAGCAGCACTGTGTGGTTCCATCTGTCTATTCTGTGAAGTATCAGCATGAGTAGTGGAAGTGGAGGGGAGGCAGTCTGGCCAGGGGTGTGCCAGTGTGTCCTGCTCCAATGGACTGATTGGTTCTGAGAGGGACAATGTGTTGATGTTTCCGAAGCAAACAGGTTGACATCCGCTCTGCTGTACCTCTCCCAGATCATCTGAACCACCATCAGGTTCAGTCTCCACTTGCCGGGAGAGGGCTTTTGGTGGGAAAGCTGCCCTGTTCTGCACACCTGGCTGATGCATTACCCTGCCCTGAGACTTGCAAGGCAAGGTGAGGCCCACTGAAGGAACCCCTGAGCCTCCCTCAGGGACTGACTGGATTTGGTATTGTCTGAAAAGACATTTCCCTTCTAAGAAAGGAAGAAAATGTCTGAGAGCTAAGTGTACTGCACACAGCACTCACATTTATGTGCTGGAGCCTCTGCTGCAGACTCCAGGTCCCCCTGACTGTCCTGTGGGTCCACACAGCCCCACAGCCTGAGAGGGAGGAATCTGTTACTACCATCTCCCAGCGGGAGGGAAGTGAGGCCGAGGGAACACCACGGCACAGATAAGCCTTGTTTCTCTAGGGTTCCAGGGACCAGAGGCACTTGCTTGAGACCATCACCATCCTGCTTTGGTGCCTCTTGGGGTCAAGGCCCAAACCCTAGATCCAGATCTGCAAGAGATGAGGCTGAGAATGTTGTCCAGCCTCTGAGGAGAGGGAGAGGCCCTCATCAATACTGAATTGAGGCCAACACCAATGAACATGACTCGCTGAATGGGAACTAAAGAACTCTCTGCAAAAGTCACTGTGAGCCCCAGCTGGGTCATGTGGGCCAAAAGAGTCGTTGTGTCACAGATTGCCTGCTCCCAGGTTGGTGCACATATCAATCAATCATCCAAGTAAGGAGGAATGCGCATGTCCCTGGCAAGCAGAGGAGAAAGTGCTGCCGCAATGCACCTGAGAGCCAGAGACATCAGAGGGTTGTTGACAACATTAATTCTGGCCCCAATGAATTTCGGGGACTGATGGCAAAGGTGCCTAGCATGAGTTGGCAAACTGTTACTTGACTTTGTTCACTCGCACACTATGCTCCAAGCCTTGTTGGGCTGCATGCCCAAACATCAGGCCTGGAATGATAGGCGGTGTGCTAAGTGTCTTCCTGCACCCCTCTGACAAGGGATACTGGACAAGCCACACTTGGCGCTAGGCCAAGGTCAAAGTGAACATCAGTCTGCCAAGCTCTTTGGTCATAAAAGCAAACACCTGGAACGGAGCATTACTCAGGCTGTGTTGAGGCCTCCAGCAATCTGGAGAGTCTGCAATAGAGATAGAACAAAAGTTTCTAATACAGCCCATTTGAGCTGCTATATCATAGCTCTTGGTAAGGAGGTCATCAGTGATTCTACAGTGTGGGCTTGGACTTTGAGCATCCAGTCTAAGGGCTTCATCTGGAGATTCTATCAGAGAGGTAATGGAGGCATCGATGGCAGGCATTTGGTCTAGAACATACTGGGTGGTATCCATCTTAGCAGCCAAAACCCTGCAGTCACTTGGTAGATGGAGGAATGCCTTGGGGTCTCGCCAGCACCTCTGAAGTTTGTCAGTGTATGGTACAGAGGGTGGAACTCTAAAGGCAGATGGTTGTGGAGTGCGCTTGAAAAAGTCACTAGAGGGAGCAGCCTCTACAGGGGCAGCATCCAGACTAAGCCATAAGATGGCCAGTTGGATGGCTTGCTTATCTGTGGAATGACCCGCCTCAGCATCCTTTAAGGCATCTGCTCCTGACCCGTGAGAACCTGTCACAGAGGGGAGGGGGGACTCCCTCTCCAGTTCCTCCTGTGCTCCTGTTTCCTTATCAGTAAAAAGATTCCCTGAGGCCGCAACAGATAGTGAATCCTCATCATGCTGACTAGCAACAGAGGGTAAAGTAGCTAAGCCATCACTCTCATCATAGACCTGGAGTGACGGCTCTGAAACAGCAGTGACAGCAGCAGTGGACGGCCCGCCAGGCGGTAAATTAAGAAGGGCCTTAATCTGGGCAAACTCAGAAGCCAATGTATCTACTTTAAGAGCCAAAGGTTCATCACCCTTCCGTTTCTTCTTAGTGTTGGAAGCGTCACCCTGTGTATGCCTGTGGCACTTAGAACCTGAAGGGGCGCTGATTGCAGGCATTCCTGAAGGAATAGAAAAAGTAAGCCAGCCTCAGCAATGCTACTGTCAGACGAGCACGTTCCTACCCCATACAGACACCGCCAAGGCGAGTGCACTTCAGCGTGTGCACTTGCTATTATAGTTTGATAATAGCAAAAGAGTGAGACACACCTGCCTACAAATCCGAAGTAAACCAGCACACTGTAAAGCTAGCAATGTGGCAGTAGAGCGAGAAACACTCAGCTACAATTCCAATTAAACCAGCACCTATAACGCGCGTAAGGCTAGTGATGTAGTGGTAGAGCAAGAAACACGCAACTACAAATCCAATTTCCGCTAGTGTCGCAGGTAATTCATACAAGTCACCCTCGCAATCACGTGTAATTACCATTAACAAGTATTAAGTCAGTTGCCAAGGAGTGAAAAAACACTCTCAACTATGGTTCCCCAACCATTGACACAGTTGTCATAACAAGGTGAAAACATCTCAGCGAGACTGGTTGGCAAAGTATAAAAACACAAGCTAATACAGCACACAGTAGTTCTTCACCCGCAATGGGGAGGGGAGAAAAGTCCAATGCTTTGTGATTGGAGTTTCGGCAAAACTCCTGGCGGGATGAGCACTAGCTATGCAGCCTCTGGAAGACAGAACGTAGCTCCAACTGATAAGTTATGAGGCTACTGGCATAAGTGGTCAAGCACTGATGCTAGCTAATGCTAACAACATACATGACGTGCACATTTAGGCAAGAAGAAAAGGAGACGACTGCTGGGTGCCAGGCCCCTTTATCAGGTTGCTTGTGTCAGCCAGTTCACACATGTGACTTTGTTGGTATTATGTCTCAACCTCCTGCACATGCAAACCATGCATATCCAAGTATTATATTACGTCTCTGGCAGTCAGAAAAAATGAAATAGAGCAAGTGGTTTAGATAATCTACCCACTCATGTTACCTGCCCTATTGAACTATGTAGTGAAGGCACTGTAAACAAAATGTTATCCAAGTTGATACAAATGATCACCAAAACTACAGAAATGAGGGTAAAAATATATTGTTTCTTCATCAGGGTGTGGTATGGACTTGTTAATTAGGTTACAGTGATAGTCTTTAAATCCCTGAAGACAGAAGAAATTAAAAGCTGCATATAAAATATTACCTGTGACTGACAAACGTATGACAGTGAAGATGTTGAGTTATGAATCTCACTGTGTGTTTCTGCTTACACACCTGGATGTTTGTGTAGATTGAGAGACATGACAGCTGTGCATATGACTACCTGGAAGTTCGAGACGGCCCTCTGGAGACAAGCCCTCTGATTGGCCGATTCTGTGGCTACGACAAACCCGAGGATGTGCGCTCTACCTCACACACACTCTGGATGAAGTTTGTCTCAGACGGGACTGTTAACAAGGCGGGCTTTGCTGCTAACTTTTTCAAAGGTGTGTGTATGATTGAGAGAGGCTATGTGTGTGTGTGTGTGTGTGTGTGTGTTTCAGCTGATTGTGTTTTCTCACCTGGCTTTTTAGACAGAGCATTCTTTAACTGTCTGAAAATGCGTTCTGACGTGTGTGTTTTTCAGAGGAGGATGAGTGTGCCAAGCCAGACAATGGTGGATGTGAACAGAGGTGTGTAAACACTCTCGGCAGCTTCAAGTGTGCCTGTGATCCAGGCTATGAACTTGCCCCTGACAAGAAGAGTTGTGAAGGTAACAGTGTGTGTATGTGTGTGTGTGTACACGTTTGTGTGTGTACACGTGTGCGTGCGTGTGTGTGTGTGTATGTCTGGAATGCTGAATATGTGTTTATATGTGCATTCCATTGTATGCTGCTGTGTGTCTCTGTAGGATATGAGTCTAACTCATTAGAAAAAAAACATCCGAACAGCCTCCATCAACAGGAAAAAACATCTTTCTGACACAAAGCCACATTGCCTTGTTGTTCCAATGCCACGAATGCTGTGAAGGTCCTTTAATCCCATGAAATAGATTAACTACCCGTAATGACCCACATACTGAAACAACTGAACAAACCACTTCTGAAGCACAGAGAGAGAGAAAAAGCTATGCTAGTCAAACATCTAAACTGTGGTTATGCTATATTTCTTTGAAGAGCTGTGGTTACTCTGGCATCCCCAGTGAATTAATGTGTGGGAAAATTGTTTATAAAGTGGATTTTCTCCTCCAGAAAAGTCCATATATATATATAATTACAGTGACATTTTGACAAATTTTTATAAAGATGTCTACCATGCCCAACTCAAAATAGTCACACTAGGGAGAGACCTAAACAAGGTCAAGTACAACAATAATGAATAAGGTTCAAAAAGTGAGTCTTGATACCATTGAGGTTTTGGGATAATGGAGTCGGGGGAAAGCACAGGGCATGGCGTGAGTGACTTACATTAGTAGTTACCTACATCCCCTTGAAATGAACAAACATTAGTAGCAAAGACTTCACATACACTTTTCACATTTCCTTTGAGCTGAATTTGATGGTTCCATGATATTCCTGCTAACGTCAGTAGAAGCAGAGACAGCAGTTGACAACAGATTTGTTTATCTTCCACATTCCTTTCTTAATATCATCACATTAAAAACACAACCCTCCTGACTAAAATTACTTATTAAAAATACACAGCTGTGGTCTTCATCAAAAATGTGGCAGTACAATCCTTAAACATGAAAACTTGTGTGTTTGCGCTCTCACAAACACACAAGTTAAAAAATATTAATAACACTGAATTTGAAACTGAAACTATAAAAAAAACAACAACTGATCAAGCATTGACCAGATTCACGCTCACCAACAACTCAGTGGATTGTGCCAGAGTTAGGGGAATCCCACTCTCTAATGTGACATAAAAAAATGGGAAACAAAAAGCTCAACTCCTACATTTTTCCATGCAGTTCTGCTCTTGTGGTTTGTAAAACATGTAAACACTGTGTGCTGAATTATATTTCCCCTCTAAGCGTGTGTGTGTGCGTGTGTACATCTGATTTGTTTGTATCTGTGTGTTTGCAGCGGCGTGTGGCGGTCTTCTTTCTAAGCTCAATGGGACCATCAGCACTCCTGGCTGGCCTAAAGAGTATCCACCCAACAAGAACTGTGTGTGGCAGGTGGTCGCTCCCACTCAGTACCGCATCTCTATGCAGTTCGAGGCTTTTGAGCTGGAGGGCAACGAGGTGAGTGCATCTGCGTGTAGTATGTTAATTAGAGCAAAAGGAAGTTGCTAGACATAGTAGCCACTTTGTGGATGTGTGTTATAAGAGCTTTATTTGTGTGTTTAGGTGTGTAAATACGACTATGTGGAGGTGCGCAGCGGCCTGTCACCTGACTCTAAGCTGCATGGTAAATACTGTGGCACTGAGGTCCCTGAAGTCATCACCTCTCAATACAACAACATGAGGATCGAGTTCAAGTCTGACAATACTGTCTCCAAGAAAGGCTTCAAGGCTCACTTCTTCTCAGGTAAGACACGTGTGTGTGTGTGTGTGTGTGTGTGTGTGTGCTTGTCAGGGGTGGGCAGAGCTGTATATTGAGTTATATCTTGTTCAAAATGTGAGTTTTTGGAGCATACTGAGCAAACAGATGAACAGGGGATAAGTAGGTTATGGTGCAGCAGTGGTTTGATACTTTTGAGACGTTTTAATAATGGGTCACCGCTGGAATCTATTATAACTGACATAACTGACAAACTATCTGTGTTTTGAGTGTTTGATACTCAATAGACACATTTTGTGTGCCACTCCTAATATGAAATGCATACACAGGAGAAAGGATTGTCATAATAGTTTACTCAGTGCTTTGGTGGTATTAAGTATTCACCCACAGCATCTTCTTAATTAGTTTTAATGAGGAGATAATCACTTCTTAGTGGTTAAGTACGTCACCTGCACACTACATTTCCAGCCTAAAATACTGATAATGGAGGATTCTGCAAAACCTCCCAATGCCAACATGTTTGGACGTTTGATGACAACATTATGTTAAAACTTTAAACTTGTTCCTACAGGCGCTATGCTTTGCAATTTCTGCGTATTTAAGGTGTGGTTACAGTACATTTAGGCAACTGAAACACTTGGGTAGGGAAATTTTTAAGAAGGTCAGTGCCAACATGAACATCACACGTCGCCCTGAATAAATGCTCAAAGCACTCACTGGATGTAAAGGGCGTACTGCAGATTCATACAATGCTAGTGTAATTCCTGAGAGAGTGGGCTGACTATTTCACATTGCCAAATTTAAGTTGTAATAGTCTTAACAACACTCTGGAAGAGCAGAAAGTGTCCTCTGCCCTCATCTGCTGTGTGTAAATGTGTTTGTGTATGTTTGCTTGCATTTGTGGACGTATCCATATATATGTGCTGCGTTGATGCAGCAGCTGTTTTCCTGCCTGTGTACATGTGCTGTGTCTGTCTCTGTCATGCTTTGTCTCCTGAGCCTCCACCGGCTCTCAGGCCTCCTGCACCCACCCTGCGCTCTGCCCTCTCTCCCTCAGACAGGCTGGCACTGTGTCAAGAGCGTATGTTTGTGTTTGAGTCATGCCAGGACATAAAGCGCGGCCGCTCTCCCACTCGTGGCCGCACCAACAACAAGCTGGCAACCTCATCAAAGGTCAGAGGTAACATGACCTCTCAATCGGCATCTCTGATTGGATTCTGGTCTACCGTGTGATATGGAGAAATGGATGGATCCTATTTTAACGGTGTGGATCGTTTCATTATCCATTCTCCTCTCGAGGGAAACATGTGCTTTGTCCCATTTCCATAATATAGTACACACTAATACTACATAGTATTACTACTAAAGCTGAGCGCTAATTCAGCATTCAACCTTTACTGACTTTTCAGTGGAATCATTATGTTATTGCTCTACAAATTTATGATCCTGAGCAAGTTGTAATTAAAATGTAACAAAATTAGTTGTTCAAGTTTTTGTTTTACACACTTGAAGAGCTTGGTCACACATCAGTTTTATTTTATATTTAATTATTAAATATCCTCGTTCATATGTTTTTGTGCAGTGGGAAATAAATGAACTGTAAACTTTTATAGTAAAAAAATAATAATACATGATTTGCACCAATAGACGGGAAGCTACAGCCATTTTCAAATTTAAAACAAAGTTGTTTTTTTTTAAATTTGCAAAATGTAATACTTTTATCATCTGCATTGTCCCAGGGACATGAACACTGTTTTCAAGCTGTGACTAGCTCCCCCATTGTATTTTAAGACAATAGTCTCCATTAATTAACCTGATGCTCCAGATGGTTCGTTACACAGAACCATCTGAGAAGTCGTCCATGGAAACTGTTAGGAAAAGGGCAGGTGCTTTCAAAAAATACTTAGCAGGTGATTGGATGAACCATCTGTCTATCACCGTCTTACCTTGCGAGGCAGCTGGAATCGCGAGATCATAGGAGAATCCTCATAGGACACAGATTGGTCCGAACCACCGGTGGTTTGGACACAAGCACATAACTTCTCGCGTGATCTTGTGATCTCACGAATCCAGCTGCCTCACAAGGTAATCCTTTAACAACAACCCTCAAAAATTCAGCAATGTCAGAAAGCATCCTTTCATCTTTGAGTACACTTTATTTTCTTAGTTTCCCAATGTGACCACACTACAGAAAACACACTTAGGGCTTAGCATGTAGTATGAAAGTGGGACACAGCTATGATTCCCCAGTAAAAACAACAACAAATATCCCCTGCTCGCTGTCGCAGGGATGAATTTGTTGGATGTTAACATCACATAATAACAATTTTAGGAAATTGTCCTGAAGAAAAGATCTAGATTTCTCTTTTCTTACTCTAACATTTACAGTAACTAAAAGGGCAAAAAGGCAACTTCAATTTAGCTTTTAGGTACGTCATCCTGCTTCAGGAGAAGTAGAGCTGTCAACTGGATGAGCTCGTCAAAATTCAACCACCTGCAGAACACCTGGGACAGTTAAACCGCTCAGTGGAGCATGGTTGCACAGAGAAATTACTTCCTCTGATACAGATAATGTGTGTGTGTGTGTGTGTTTGTGTGTATGTGTTAAATGTTGCTGTGTGAGTGGCTCAGCTATTGTCAGAAGCTTCCAGGGATAGCTTTTGGTTGGCGACCAGCCAGCAACTTTAGGGAGGTCCCTTCGGCCTCCCACAAACTACTAATCCATGTGAGTGTGCGTGTTTGTGTGCATGTGTGTGTGTGTGCATGTGGACATTGTGTGCTTGACCCGAAGAAAGCTACAATGAACACTGTGTAGCATCAACCGCAAAGCTTCTTAGCCTCTGATAGGGTGAGACTGAGCCCACAATAGCACCGTAATACCACATCAGACACACACACACATGCACGTGCACACGCACGCACACACACACACGCACACAGGGCAAGCGAGAGAGAGAGAGAGAGGAGGATTTAGTGGTTTCATTAAAAGCAGATCTAGTTTGATTCACAAGCTCTTGAGTTGAGGTGAGACTCAGCGTCTGTGTCTAATCTCACATCTCTTTATAGGAATCTGTCTCTCACTCACAGTCACAAAACTCACCACACACTCTCTGTACAGCTCCTGTCTCCCTGTGCGGTCATCTGTCCATGTCCACCTCGTTGTTTCTGTCTCTGACACCATCACTTATGTCAATGTTCCCGCCCCACACAGAGCCAGTCTTCTCCACTTTTTCCACCTCCACCCCCGTGATCCGCTCTGTTCTCATGGTGTTCAGCTTCAGCAAAAGGGCTTTGTCATCACCTAGCCACACTGAGGCGGAGGTGTTTGGGTAGAAAACGCCACAAATTAAAGGATGAGGGAGAAAAAAAAAAATGAGCGAGAAGCGAGAAAACACCTCATTTGTGTTGGCTCTTTAAAAACCCCTTAACAAGCAGCAGCCTGCCAGTAGGTCAGTCATTATAAACTCTTGCTGCTCAGCCAAACATTGTTCAGATCCACAAAACTTTAGCTTAGATTTTAGTGGAGATTGCAAAGTTTCCAAAGATATCAAATATGTGAGGCTGAATTGTGGAAAAAATGTGTATAAAATGACACACGAGGCATCTGGAATATATCCATTTGATGGAACTGTGCAGCCATAAAAACATGCAGTCTTTGGTTTGAATGTTTTACTGAGTGTAAACATCATACAGCTTCAATTAAGAGCTGGAACAAACTGATACAAAATAAATATATACTGTATGATGTCAGAGGGTATGGAATAAACTGACTTTTAGCTGCCTTTAAGCTACCAAAGGAGGAACAAAAGGGGAAAACCATTTGTTAAGTACAATATACACATGATTTAATGTTTTTGGCTAATTAGTAAAAGCCTGAAACTGTTAAATAGCCTTGCTGTTCCACCGTTACTGTATCAAAATGTAACCACTTATGTTAATGGGGAAATTAATCAAGCCAAAAAAGGTGTTAATTATGTCATTTTAGGTGAAATCACATAGCACAACCACTTTATAACAGCAGTAAGGCCTTGTTATAGTTTCAAGAAAATCAGTTCTCCGCGTTAGTATGCAAATTTATGGAGCAAAGTGCCTCAAAATCTAATCAGTTTATTTATAGGGGGAATTTGTGGTCTACATTTAGGCGTCACCATGACAACTTAATGTCCCACATACCCTACCATGTACTGTGGTGGTGGATCATAAAAAATTACAGAGAAATATGTAGGTCCCCCGTATCTTCCCAAATTTATAACGTAACGGGATCCAAATGACAGAAGCTCTCATCACATTTTACAATTTCCCTTCAGTTGGCTGTGTGAACACATCAGGCTGATATACTGCAGCAGTTGCGGTTTGGCCCAAGGAGAGTACAGCTGATTTGAAAGCAGCTGTTATGGTCAGAGACGTTTCAGAGCCAAGGTTCAAGTTTGACCACAGAACAGTCATCATAACCTCGACCCTGAGGAGCAGCACAAAGACAGTTTTACGAGACAAAGTCCCACACACACTAACTAACTTAATCCTTTGTAGCATCTGTAGTTGGATGTTATCTTTCTCATCATCTATTGATGCCAACTTTTGTTAGTATCATACTTTTCTTCCCTCTAACCTCTCTTTTTATAAGTCTTTAGAGTCAAATGGTAACAATTTGGGCTGCAGACAGCGTTTAAAGCTATGATGCTTCTACTTTGTTGACCATCTCATTTGGCTTTAACTCTCTAATAAAAACTTTAAAGGATGGCTTCACAATTTTTCAAGTTTTTCTTAAAACAAGTCAGATACCCAAATGAACATTGAGACAGGTTTTGCTTGCTGTAATCATTCCTCCTGTTCATACTGACCATTAGAAGAATTCCCCCAAATGCATTTACAGTGTAAGTGATGGGAAACAAACTCAAAAAGTCCTTGTTTTGAGCATTTTAAAGACTATCTGAAGCTTAACTGAGGCTTCAGCAGACTGAGTTAGTCAAAATAAGTAGTCATCTTCCACAGTTACAGTCTTTTCAGTAAAAAATTCCCCCTTTGTGTCTCGACGGACAGTGTTTTCCTGTTCAGCTGCAGTGGAAGGTTCATGACAAAAAAGAGAGAATTTCTTACTAAAAAGACTCTAACTTTGAAAGGTATCGACTTGATTTTAAACATTTTGGACAGCTGAAACCTCATATTATCTTCAAATAAATGTTTAAATACATTTAGCATGGAGGCAGGGCTATGGATTTTGTCTCCCATCACCTATATTGAATATATACCTAGATAGCATACAGAAGTGGGCCACTTCAGGCAATGATGCGGCACTGCTGGCCTTCTTCTGGCCCGGATAAAATGGATGTGAGCCTGAAATGGCCCACATGTAAACTAGCAAATATGGCCCAAATATCCCAAATCAAATGTGGGCCTTTTTTGGTAAAGATGCGGTGCTCTTGCTGGATGTGGGCCAGTTCTGGTTTATCTGGTTTGTTCTTGGTTGACATACGGCTTGCTTGTGGCCCAGATCTGGGAAACAGGAGTGGACCGCCCAAGTGCCACCATTGTATTTTATGTGGGCCGGATGAAAGTGCTGACAGTGTCGGGTGTGGGCTGGTTCTGGGCCACAGCAATTTTGCTATCTGGGTAATGGCCAGTATGAACAGGAGGAATGATTACAGCAGGAAGAATGTGTGTCAATGTTCATTTGGGCACCTGACTGTTGTTTTAAGACAGACTGTGAACCTATCCTTTAACTTTAAGACAGTTGAATAGTGTGCTGTCCATCTTGCAGTCTTCTTCTATTAGTTGGTGGACTAGCACTGCCAGATGTTTTTGTTCATACTTTTCTTTATTAGTCATTTGTCACCTTCTCTTATTTCTGTTGTACCTTTTTCTTTGTTGAGTTTGATTTCCCTCAGGGCTTCTCTCCATATCTCTGTTTGCTCCCCCTCCTCTGCCTTTCCCCTGTTTTGCGTCCCTCCCTTCTTTTCTTATCACATCCTTTTCTTTTTCAAAAAGCCTCCTCCCCTTCCTTAAGGTCTCATCCTTCCCCTCCTCTCCCCTGATTGACCTCCTTCCCTCCCCCCACCCCACCCCGTTTCTCTCTGCTGATTCCCCATGAGTGATGTGTTGCATGTGTATCTCTCACAGACAAAGATGAGTGCAGCAAGGACAACGGCGGCTGCCAGCACGAGTGCATCAACACAGTGGGCTCGTACGTTTGTCAGTGTCGCCATGGCTTTGTACTGCATGAGAACAAACATGACTGTAAGGAAGGTGGGTTTCACGTACATTCACATCTGCACACACACTGGCATAAAAACATCGGAGCGCACATGCATGCGTTCGCACATCCACACAAGCATGTGCTCATTCATAAAAACAGCCATCGACCATCGTACAGCCCGTATTCTGTCTATGATCATCAGAGTCCACATGACAGCAGACTGGTCCTTTCCATTTGAAGAGAAGAATTTTTTTTTTTTTACATACATTAGATGCACATATATTTCTACAGTGTATGTATCAGACATTTACATCTTAAAAAAATGTTTTCATTCACCTTGCAAGCAGAGTTGTTGACTTGATGCTTTAGACTTGGGCTCGAGTTGGACTTAAGTCACAAAAATTAGGCTTGAGTCCTCCATGAAAGCAAAAACATTCAAGTCTCAAGGTTCGACCTGGTGAAATCCTAAAGCAAAACAAAAAAACATCAGCCAGGCTTTGCAACATATATGTTAGCTTTAAAGGAAGCCATTTCCTTTTAACGGTCAGCCTTCAGAGACCTGAAAATCTTGAAACTTGACTTCCAACTGGCTTATGACCTGTCCTGGACTTGAACTATAAATTTTGACACAAGGGAGTAGCAGCAGTCCCGCCATAGATACCTTTTATGGAGATAAAAAGGTTTGCAGTAGCGATACTGAAAAGCAGTAGATGACTCAATCTTTCCTTAAAGTTCCTAAATTCTGTCTTCACTATCAACTATCTCCACCAGCATCGAAAGTTACTCCATGTGGTATCACTTTAGCAACTGTAGCTCCCCCATGTAGTTACATTACCCCTTAACTCAAAACTATAAATAAAAGTTTACGCTAAAAGACATCACACTTGACTTGAACTTGAGATTTACTTTTACTTTTTTATTTTTTATTACCTTTGGCAGTATTTTAATTTTTTATTGACAATATAGTTGATTGATGGCCAATGAGGGACTGATTACATCATGTGCTGATGGTTGACTTTGGTTTAAAATCAGATTCCTGTGGCTGTGAGTATGACAGGAAGTGATGAAAGATGCAGCACACGGTTGATTACAGCACAAATAGCCTATAAAGTTATAAAACTATTACACAGCGGGGTTTTTGCCACAAAGCAAATGCTGTGTGGCCCAGTACTGGTCCCTGGCTCAGGGGTTGTTAACCAATGTCCCGAGACTGAATCGAAAGGCCTGAGACTGCACTTACCCCAAATTACTTTAAAACAGCTCTGCCTGCAAGTCACCAAAGCTGTGTTCACTGTGATGTGTGTTTGTGTTTGTGTGTGACACTCAGAGAGGGGAAAAGGTTTCAGTGTGACAGAAAACATTATTTATTGAAAGCTATTAGGACATTCCCATGTGCACACACACACACACACACACACACACACACATACACACACAACCAACTGTTGAATTGACATATTTTACTCAGCTCTTTGAAGTTGAACTTTTGAACATGAACACACACAAACACACACACACACACACACACACACACACACACACACACACCACATCAATACACACATACACACCTCAGTAAGGCTCCCTGTGCTGCTCATAAAAAGACTCATGTTTCAAACATCTGGTTACTTGAAAGCCTGTAGCGCTGTCTTCCTCTGTGTGTGTCTGTGTGTGTGTATGTGTGTGTATATATATGTGCATTAGACCAGCCTGACCCAGTAACCTTGCAGAGTCATCCAAATCTATATTCCCATCACTGCTTATTTCCGTGTGTGGTGATGTACTTATGCACATATGGGAGTGTGGAAGTTTCAACATGTGGCTGTTCGGATAGCGTGACGTGTGCTGTTAACACATCGGATTGATAGAAACATCACCTTTAAGTGACAGCGGTCACCTGCCTGAAGTATGTAACACTTTGAAGAGAGAAAGGCAAAAAAACATAAAGTCAGTGTTTTATTGAAGCTTTGTGGTCTCAGGGATCGACTTCATTCCTTTTCGTGATAGGAAAACATCTGTTAAAGCTGAAATTGTTGAATTATTTACTACTGTTAATACTGTGATGCTGTGGCATTGTAAACAATGACATTTCCTGTCACTGTTAATGTCTGTATATAATACGTTGCATGTTAGATGACTTTCTTTTACATTTATACGTTGTTCTTGTAAACTCATCCATCTCATTCTGAATAAAAAAACTGTCTCTCTCGAACACATTTTGTTTGTCTTGTGCATGCCTCATGTCTCCCATCACCTTCACCGTGCCATGGCATTCATCTTACAACTTACATACAAGCACACACACATTGCCTCAATCTCTGTTCCTGAAAGCTCTTACCAAAGCTTTTGGTGCATTTTTTAACTGATGCAAAGTCGCCAAGAGGAAACCAGTCAATAAGAGTTCAGCTTCACCCGACAGAAGTTGATACACAGTTGTTAGCACGCTAAGATGTTAGCTCACAGCTGTTCAGTTGTCATTAAGTACAGTGAGTTAATTTGTACCGATTGAAATTGGAAGTTCTTTTGATTTAATGAACATTTAATGGACTGAACAAGTGCAAGAGTTTGTGTTTGATCTATAATATAACCCCTCTTATTGCTTCAATTTATTTCAAGATAATTTATTGATGAAGAATGAGAAATTAATTGATGGTGTTTTTCCTAACATATTATTGTGTAACTTTGTAGCGAGGGTAACAAGCTATCCGGGTTATCATCCATTTATTCGTGTCTATATTTAAAGTGAGAGGTTTAATATTTGGATAAACCTACGCTACATTACAGTAATGGTCTTTCAATCACCCATCAATGACAACTGAAATCAAGCTTCTACTGTATTTTGCAAGGTGAAATTGGTGGCAAGGTGCCAATCAGAGTCACAGTGTAGTTAGTATTCTTGTCTTTGCAATCAGGAACAGAAGCCAGTAACTTATTAAAAAGAAATAACAACACAAAGTATCTTTATAAGATGTTAGGCCACCACCAGATGCTGGAACAGTGTTAATTCTTAACCTAATTCAGGTTTTTATCCAATCACAGAGGGGTTGTATTTTAGATAGCTGTGTTTGCAATGAATACTATACTTTGTAAAAACAGTTAAAAACTGTCCAAATGACAGAAAATGACATTTCCTCTGTGCTGGGTGCATATGACTGATTTTTGCTCTTGCCTCTATATATACAAATAACATTCAAAGTTCAAATAAAATGAGGAATAATGACATTAAAATCAAATATTGTACGTAATGGCTGACTTGTATTTCTAATACAGATATTTTCTGTCTTTCGTTTCTTTGTGTGTGCAGTTATTTTGCCATAATACTCAATTAGTGCAAAGTACAGGAGGCCTACTACAGTATTAGTTTAAAGCATGCGTGCATGTCTTCATGTGAAATTCACACTGAACTTGTCACCAGGATGTGTTTCTTTGAAATCTTTTCTCTCTCTTTCGGTTCTCTGGTTTCTCTCCTTCCTGTTCCCTTTCCATTTCCTTTGACCTTTTCCTGTGCAGCCATGATTTTAACTTCCTGTGTGTGTGTGTGTGTGCTTGCGTGTTTCTGTGTGTCTACAGCTGAGTGTGAGCATAAGATCCACAGCCCCAGTGGGACCCTGAGCAGCCCCAACTGGCCGGACAAGTATCCCAGCCGTAAGGAGTGCACCTGGGACATAACAGCCACGCCGGGACACCGAGTCAAGATAGTAAGTGTCCTTAAAAATCAAGCAGACAACAAATGTTTCTGGGCTTGTGAAGGTTTAGGTTTTTTCTTTCTCTCTTCAGACCCTTGTCTTAAACATTACTATCTCGCCTCCTTTCCTCATAACAATGCATTATTCTGGCTGTGGGGTCATATTGTATGTAAAAGCCCCAGGCTGCCCTCCTCCCCTCTTCCCCCCCGATGATCTCTCTTTCCCATGTTCCACTTATGAAACCCAAATGTGAACGGGGTAGAAAGTGCACGTTTGTATATTCGGGCTAACTGCAAGCGTGTGCTCATGCGTTAGAAAGAGGCCTTGGGCAGTGGCCATCTGTGTCCTCGTGTCTTTCTATGTGTGTGTGTGTGTGTGTGTTTAGCCTGCAAGTCTGCACACATGCATCCATTTGTGCATGGAAGAATTTATGTGTCAACACACTGATAGTCGTCTCCACATTTTCAGAGTTACTGCAGATGTATGTATTCATGAATAAACTGACATATAATCAGAAACACAGTCTTAATTGAGGAACTGATGAACTGAACTGGAGCTACTCGAGAAACTCAGACAAGCAGCATTTCCTAATCTCTCTGTAGAGAAGATGCAGTGTCATGTGTATTATGGATTAAAGATAGTCGAGGGTGAACATTTCAAGTCTGATTTTTTTAGTTATTTGTCAATGCAACTACATAAAAGTCAAGTCTTAACGCTCAAACAGAAGAAAAGAAGTGAGGAGCAGACAAAACATTTGCAACGTCAGGGTGTAAGACTCATAATATTCTTGCTTTTTGGATTAAAAAGCATATGCACCAGGGGACAGATCAGAGCAGAATCATCCTCGGCTGATACCAACACTTTCACTTTCTCGAGAACTCCTGATTTTACACAACTTGAGCATAACTAATCTTGGTGACTCTTGAGGATATTACAACATTATTAATATCAAGATCAAGCCAGATAAAGTAGCAGAACTGACAAGTTGTATTAGTTTCTCTTCAAAATGTTCTTCTATTGTTGTTGTCATTCATACAGTAACTTCAAACTGATTGTGTGATGACATGTAATGTTAATTTGTGAGAATGCACACAAGCAATCCTCTATAGGAAGGCGGGATATGTGTCATTTAAAGCACTAGAGCTACAACTGACAATTTATCTTTGTTTTTAACCTTAACATTATTTTCTAGATGTATTGTTTGTCATTAAAATGTCAGAAAATAAGGGAAAAGCCCATCATAATTCCCTGAAACCCAAGGTGACAACTTCAAATTGCCCACTTTGTCTGACCAATAGTCCAAAACCTGAAGATATTTGATTTACTATCACATAAGACAAAGAAAAGCTACAAATCCTCACAACTGAGAAGCTAGAACAAGAGAACAATTAAACAGTTAATCGGATATCAAAGTAGTTGCTGATTAATTTCCTGTGAATCGTTTCAGTTCTAAAAAGCATTTATATCTCGAGCTTAGAACTCAAATTGATCCTCACAAAGATACAAGTACAGGGGCACGCATGCACACATTCACACAGCGTGCTTCAGATAATCCTCCCAAAGTCCAAGTTAGTGTCACACACACAAACACGGTACAAACTATACAACACGCACACACACACACTCAGGGTCTAGATAAACACACATTCACAGTACAATCTGTAGTCCTGCAGAATATTACAATTTGGCTCCTCACCTCTCTTCCACTCTGCAGTCACATGCTGAGCTCGCTGCATGGTATCAAAACCGTCATTAACTGTCATTTAGTTTTTGATAATCTCTTATGTAACGGAAAACACATTATGTCATCAGCAATGATGTCACGTTTACCAAATTTTTTGCACCTGTTCTGGATGTCTAACTACATGTGATGTACACACAAGTTTGGAAATTCGTTCTTGTGTGTATGTGTGTGTGTGTGTGTGTGTGTGTGTGTGTGTTGAGATTAGCGGGGTGCTCTCTATATCCTCGGTAATGACATCACAGCGGGATAAATTTAATACCAGAAATCTGAACATAGACATGAAGGTCATTCTGTTACTGCTTCTTCACTCTGTCTGTCTGTCTCTCTCACCCACACACGAACACACACACACACACACACACATATGAACTCTATTCTCTCGGGAGTAGTAAACAGATCCGCAGCTACAGTTTGAAAAACATCTGGAAGCCATCACGTCCCCAGAATCAAACGCTTCCCCTCTCAGTAATGACATGCTCTTTTTTTCCTCCTTCCGCCTGGTTGGTAAAAATCAATGCAGTGTGGTGGTTGTGGTGGCGTGATGGAGCAACGCTCAGGAGACAATCAGAGACGTGTGTGAGTGTGTGTGTGGGAGAGACAGGCCTTCAAGGTGTTATGACTCATTGTAGTCTGCTTCACAAACACAGTGACTTGATTAGATTATGAATCGTGACACTGTGTACATGCGTGTCAGCGTGTAAGCAGTGTGGGCAAAGACAGAAGCAGGCAGGGGTTCTGCTTTCTGCTCTGAAGTATTACAAAATATGAGATGTAAATATATTTATTTTGGTTTCGTGAAAAAATGTCAACACAGTGTGAAGCTGGACAACACTCACAGAGCAGCCTGAGGTTGAATATTGTCTGTTCGCACAAGTTATGATCAAACAAATGACATAAAAAATAATGATGGAAAGTGATTTCAGTCTAGAGCTGCAACGATCAGTCGATTAATCTATTAGTTGATCGACAGAAAATTAATTGTCAACTATTTTGATAATCAATTAATCAAGATTAGTCAAAAAGAATTGCCACAATCCTCTGGTTCCAGCTTCTTAAATGTCAATATTTTCTGTTTTTTTGGCCTCTCTGATAATAAGCTGAATATCTTTGGGTTGTGGACTGTTGGTCGGGACAAAACAAGACATTTTAGGTCACATCTTGGGCTTTGTGAAAATAATCTACAGACAAATTGATAATGAAAATAATTAGTTGCAGGCCTATTTCAGTCCTTTTTAAACATGATCTAAACTATACTGTTTACTATGATGAAAATAAAGATCTTAGTCATACATCTTCTCACTAGCAGAAGTAAATGTCAGTCTGATTATAAGTTACTGGTGACAGGACTTAGATATCTTTTGGTTAATTAAAGGCTACGTTTGTTTGCGCAGTAACACCTTTTAATGTTTTCTATCTCCTCTGTTTGCTCCATTAACTATCAACTCTGACCTTTATTCCACTGATACAGAACTCAGGTGTGAATTCCTGTGTTTTATCTGATGATAAGATGCCAAGTCAGAAATACAAAGAAAGCAAATGACCCTGAATGAAGACAATATAATGAAGGCTCCAACAAGGAAACTCTCCTCTCCTCAGTCGTCCTCTCTTTGTATCTCTCTTCCTCTCTCTATTCCTTACACTGTATCTGATTTTACAACTTTCCTCACCTATATGTACAGTATAATCTATACATTTTTGACTTTTATGTTACCCTTCAACAAATGAGAGCATCACTAAGAAGACTGGCTGCCTCTATCAGCTGCTACACTGCTCTGAGCAGTAGTTTGTTTGACGAGCTTACTTTATTCACTGAAGTTACGTGCGTTACTGCACAAGACAGGGAACTGACCGGTGTTATTTCAGTGCAGTCGGAGCCAAACCTGTCAGAGTTTCCCTACAATGATGAATGCATGCAATAAGACAAAAAGGTGACAAAGGCAACAGGAAAACAGGGTTTATGGGTCTTAATTTTAAGAAAAACAAGCACTAACAGTAATACTTATATAAGATAAAGGGCATTATTTGTTTTGATTAAAATTCTACATTTTACAGTTAGATACCAAGGTGAAATTGTTTTATAATGATACATGAATGCTACATGTATCTGCCATCTCAGCTCTAAAGGGTTAATTCACCCAAATTACATAAAAGAACAGATTTTCTCACTTTGAGATATCAATTTCTGAGATTTCTGCTGTCGACCCAATACAATGGAGGTGAATGCAGTTTAATTTGTGGTGTTCAAAGCATTGACAAATAACATTTAAAAAACTCAACAGCTCTGTGTCTTTAAGAGACATGTCTGGCTTAATCTGTATAATCAACAGCTTCAACAGTTTTCACTGGAGCTACTTTCTAAATAAATATATAAACTGGAGAGCAAGGTCAACAACACATTTCACTCAGCAGTCTCTCTCTCCATCTCTCTGCCCCTCCAGACCTTCAATGAGTTTGAGATCGAGCAGCACCAGGAATGTGCGTATGATCATCTTGAGGCCTTCGACGGGGACAGTGACACAGCGGCTATCCTGGGTCGACTGTGCGGCAGTAAAATCCCAGAGGCCCTAGTCTCCACCAGCAACAAGATGTACCTCCGCTTCATCTCTGACGCCTCAGTACAAAGGAAGGGCTTCCAGGCTACACACTCCACAGGTGTGTGTGTGTGTCTGTGTGGAGGATTACTTTTATTTTATATCTCACAGAGTTTTTCAGACTCTACATGTGAGTTTTTGTGTGTGTTAAGAGCATCACTCTCTGTCACCAGCTTGGATTTCCCAACTTTGAGTAGGTTTTTTTTTTTTTAAGATCAACGTCTCCCTCTAGTGGTTCACAACATGCATCACATTCAAGATGAGAATCAGTTATGAAACCTGACCTGAGTTCACCTGAGACAACACCAAATCTACCAAAATGCCTAATTTTTCAAGTCAAAATGTATTATTGCTTATTAATTATGTAACTTACCTGATGATCTTTCCTCCATCTATGTGTCTGCAGAATGTGGAGGTCGTCTGAAAGCAGAAGCCCGCCAGAAGAACCTCTACTCCCACTCCCAGTTTGGGGACAACAACTACCCGGGTCACACTGACTGTGAGTGGCTGCTGACGGCAGAGCAGGGCTATGGCATCGAGCTGAGCTTCATCACGTTTGAGGTAGAGGAGGAGGCTGACTGTGGTTATGATTACATCGAGCTGTACAATGGGTACGACGCCAACTCACATAGACTCGGTCGCTTCTGCGGTTCAGGGGTAAGCCATGTTTTTATTAAAATGATTTCAGTCTTTTAGTCCCTTAAGTACGAATCATGCATACTCTTCATATTTAATGATCTTTTTTAATGTATACTATATAGTTTTAGCTTTCTGAATGTAGTTTTCCTCCTGTTCCAGGCAGCCATTAATTTACATTTATCGTAATTTGGTATGAAAATGATTATTATCAGACTCCTGAAGGATATTCTGGCAATATTCTATAAATTTCTAATTGTCAACAAATTTCCTTAAAAGACCAAAACCAACAATGATCCTACTAACAATTATTGCCTGTAACCAAAACCCTGATATATTTATACTTATTGTTCTACATCAATGAGCTACACTGTTGTTCATCACCCATGTTCATTACAATGAACATGGGCACTGTAATTTATTTTGAATCAATCAGCATTCATCTTTCCACTGCCATAAATCCTCACTGGAGCACCAAATATGTTTTAATCTGCAGCTGGAAATAGTCCCAACAAATGCTCTATTTATTCCTGAATAACTTTGCTTAAAGCTACAGTGTAGGAGAGTCCTGCTAGCTGAACGGTTACTGCACATGCCACATAACCTCAGTGTCCCTGGTTTGATTCCAGCCAGGGACCCTTGTTGCATGTCATACTAGTCTCTCTCTCCTCTTGTTTCCTGTCTGCCTCTTTACCGCCCAGTGTCCAAAAGATAATCTTAAAAAAAACTACAATGCACAGCTATTTTAGGAAATTGCATTCTTTCTGAATGTAACTATATATATGGGAATGAATGGGCCTCAGACAGGTCATGGAAGTTGGAAAGTTTCGACAGACGGACTGACACATTGTTGATTGTTTTTTCATGGTATTTGTTGACAATAAGAAAAATATAGAATAACATTAGTCTTATCTTTATCTACAAAACATGCACCTACTTTGCATCTTTCCTTACAATTTGAAAATCATATTGTTCGGTTTTGTATCTTTTCCTACTGCTCCAGGCAGCCATTCATTTCCATCCAGTATGCAAATCTAATAGCAGGGTCTTGAAATTTGCTTGGTTTTGTAATCCATCAGATTTAATCTGAAGTCTGCATTCATTTTTGTCAAAGGTATATTACTGTGCTGTGATAATGCAGTTTAAGTTTAAATTGATTTAAAAGGTCTGCACTGCATTATCAGATAATAATAATGTAACTTTCAAAAAATATTTTATACGTTTTTTGCCTTATTACTGGACAAAATCAGATATTCAGTTTACTATCATGTATGACACAGTATAGCTTCAAATTCTCACATTTGAGCAACTAGCAAATGTTTACAACAAATATTTTATTATCAAAATAGTTGCCAATTAATCTTCTGTAAATCGACTAATCAAATAATCTAATCAAATAATCATTGCAGCTCTAATTAGCACTAATCACAAAGTACAGCTGAGGCTGATGGGAGTGTCATTGGTTTTGCAGACAGTTTTTACATCATAATGCTGCAAGATGAAAAGTCAGGGGATCATCGAAGTTTTTACAATTCATCTCTAGGTGAACACGAATGTCTGTGCCAAATTTCATGTTGATCCATTCAATAGTTGAGACATTTAACTCCAATCCACAAATGTTAACCTTAAGGTGGCGCTAGAGGGAACATTAGGGAATTAAAACTTGAAAACACACCTGAGCTATGATATAAAGTAAATGTGATTTGTAGTAAATAAGATAAAACTAATCCTATGGACCTTTAAATGTCTGACAACTGCATCACATGTCTCTCTATCTTCCCTCCATAGCCCAGGGAGGGGATTTACTCGCCTGGAGATGCTATGCTGATCCGTTTCCATAGCGACGACACTATCAGTAAGAAGGGCTTCCACATCCGCTACACAAGCACCAAGTTCCAGGAGAGTCTTCACACCAGGAAATGACCTCACACGCAGCCCGTGACCTCTGACCTCTGTGCAGCCCCGCCACTGTTACCCTGACCTTCACCATGGCAACAAGAAAAAGTACAGCCTGTCCCCCCTCCCCCTCTTCTCGGACCCACACACAAACGTGGACGTTGTGGACATTTGCCAGCCACCAGAGGAAGACGACTCTCACGTGAACATTTGCTCTGGTGGTCATCGCGATCTGAGACGAAACAGGAAAAACAATAAGATATCAGTTTGATTTTCAACAAACGTGGGGAAACATGCTGACGAGTTTCTTGACTTGAGTGAGCCATTTTTTGTGGAGGAGATGGATTTTCATCACTGCACATCAAGCTGCTCTCGTTCGATGTGGAAAGAGGGTTTAAAGACACTCAAAACAACTTCACACACTAGATTCATGTTCAGAATTATAAACTATGGATGCTTAAAGAACTAAAGAGCTTCAACCTAAATAAAAAAAGAATGCATTCAACAAGGGAGTTTTGAGTCTGACTCCTTGATTCTTGAACTGTGCGACTTACTGTGATCACACGGCTGCTCATCACCCACAGTAACTGAGAAGAAACTCTAAACAGACGTTTTTATTGCCTTTGATGCCTGGGAACTGGTCTCGACAGCCCAGCTCAGAACGGCTGCAGATGATTTTACTTGTCATGTCTTATTGTACAGCCCATGATGTTTGTGTTTACTGTACGTGTGTGTGCGTGTGTGTGAGTGTGTGTGTGTGTGTGTGTGTGTGTGTGTACAGAGAAAAGAAAAGGCTCAAGCCTGTCCTTGCCCTTTTGCTTAAAGCTTATGCAGATGACCATCGTTGGAATGGACAAATAAAAATAAAAACAAAATGCAAATGGAGAACTTTCCAAAATGATCTGTGATGTTAATGTTACGCCTTGCATCATGTTGTTTGTGTGTGTGTGTGTGTGTGTGTGTGTGTGTGTGTGTGTGTGTGTCAATGCTGTTTTTTCAGTTTGTCTTCTAACAAACTTTCATGGATGTCCCCGATTCCTCTTCACCCCAATAATCATGAGATTTGTTTTTTTTTTTTTTTTTAGTGGATATTGGAAGGGAATATTTTTCACAGCTGTCTCTCAGGAGTGACACGATTCTGATTGAAAGGAGAGATTCCCATGGTGCTAAAACAAACATACACTGAATGACAGATAACTGGAACTAAAGGTTTTCAAATGGAGACACAGCGTGCAAACAGCACACTGCATCAACAACACTAGTCCTGTGGAACTACATTATTGCCTTAGAACCAAATGTATGCTATCGGAGGTCGCTCCTATGCTCTTGCACGGGTTGTCTTGTGTCAGCGGAGTGTTTTCGAGGTTTTTTGGCAGCGTATTTCATTTGTTTGAAGATCTTGAATGGTATAATTGTGAAAAGAAACAAAACATGGGAAATGTAGTCTGTGTGTGAGATAGAGTGTCTACGGTGCATGTGTGTTTTTGTGTGTCCTTTTTTGTAGCTGCTCTCAGAGATACATACACACACGCTTACACGTCATAAACACATAAAAACACATTTGTGTGCATTTTTCCCACCCATATTTGAACACACACACTTCCCTTCTGTATATTTGGAGCGTGATGAGAAAAGTGCTGTAAAGTTGAAGGAATACCAGGTGCACACAGGTTGCATCATTTCTGTGTTCAATGCAAATGTTGTATACATGCATTCTGTGTAAGTGTGTGTTACTGTATAGCAGATTCTAGAGAAATATGTGAGTGTATGTCTGTAAGCTGTATGTTTTTAAGTTGAATCATTCATTGCTGTACGTGCCAAGCTCCAGGTGACCCTGATCCACTGTAGGTTTGTTTTATCATTCCACCTCTGTGTCTGTAGTTCAGAGACACTGACATGACGTCCTCTGCATCAGTCATTAAAATACACACAGGTTAAAACCACACACGTCTGTGTTTCATCAGTTATCGCTACATTCTGTGAATAAATTTGTTTTTTTGAGACCTGTTTAGATGAGAGAGTTTCTATAAGGGCTAAATATTGATCCACAAATCGAATTTGGGCATTTTCCCATCATGACAATATCATTCTGAAAGCACATTTGATAGTATTTGAAGACTCAAGTTATGTGCATACCAGGTCTGTGGTAATTTATGACAACATTTTTCACTCAGTGTCTATTATTTGTGTTTCTACAGCCATTTTATGTTTTCTGTGTACAATCTGTGGAGTCTGAGTGTGCAACCAGAATAATTAAAGCAGCTATAATCAATATTTTTCATTATGACAATGTATCAAATGATTGTGTAATGTGAGAGGCTTGTAGTGATGAAACTACAGAAAATGATCACCCGACTCCTCCACCCAGCTCCTCACAGCTTCACAGAGTTTTATAGCGAGTTTCAGCTCATTGTTTTCAATCTGGCTGCAAATTTACCATTTTGGTTCATTCTCACCACTCTCATAGAGCCGTTTTCAGCCACAGCAGGCAGCTGTTTTCAGAGAAAAAGCTCTAAAAACCCACCGTACACTACCTGTTCAGCAACAAACGACTAAGAGACACAGTTAGTGACAAGCTGGTGAACATAGTGGAGCATTTAGCAGCTAAAGATATTTCCCTCAGGAGTTGGTAGAAACCAAAACAGAGCTAAAAGAGAATATTGGACTTACAATCATCAGACAGAAACACGATTCCAACTGAATGAGTAAATGAGCAACTGTTTGAAAACAATTTCAATTTATCAACTGAAAAGGTGACAATACCTCAATGATGTGTTCACAACTTGTTTCTGCTGCCTCCAAGTGGCCAAAAAAATCAGTAAATGCTACATGTAAGAATATCCACAGCCCGTCCTGTCTCACTTTGTACCTCAAGAGGCGATAGTGAGTCACTGTAGCATCCAGTCTGCCCTCAGTCTAGGATGAAGAAGTGGCGCTGCCCCGAACAACTGACAGCAATAGTGGATATTTTGAGTCAGGCTAAAAACTGTTGTTATTTTCGAATTTGGACCATTATTATTCCACTTTATTAAGTTTTAATATTTTTTCAGGCGAGTAACCACTTAGGTTCCCAGTATGTGGTCAGTTCATCCAAATAACGCTTGTTTGAAAATTTGCTCTGATGTTTTCGGAAATGCCATTGGAGCCATTGGCCGGGTGAGACAAGCAGGTCATCTCGGCCGCTAGCAGCCCAACACCTGAGATTATCGGCCAGTCAACATTCATCATCATCCCGGGAGCAATGATCCGTTGAGCTGATCTGTGCAGCTCTTTGGTAATTTACCGCTGGCTCTGATGTCTCCGTAGCATTATGATGTTTTGACGACGCCATAGCACAGACTCACTGTAAACTGTAGGATTCTTTATCCTCTTACGGTAGACTGAGGGCAGACTGGACACTACAGTGACTCACTATTGACTCTTGAGGTAAAAGGTGGTATTATGAAACAGGACGGGCCAGGGCTAATTTTACATAATATAGCACCTTTAAAGGCTTCTCAGTGTTAAATTAAAATACATTTTTTAATTGATACATTTAAAGGAATAGTTTGACATATAAGCAAATACACATATTCACTTTTTGCTGAGAGTTAGATGAGAAGATCTATACCACTCTTGTATCTGTACGGCAAATATGACCACTAGTAGCTGGTTAGCTAGGCTTAGCTTAGCATAAAGACTGTGAACATTGGGAAACAGCTAGCCTAGCTCTGTCCAAGGGTTAAAAAAAATCGAATCAAATAAAAAAATCTGTCTACAAGCACCTCTAAAGCTCACTGAATTTTCACATGAAGTATAAAAACAGAATAAACAAATGAGATATAACGTTAAGTACAGTAATAAATTATGAATTAATCATCTAATTTTAAAATGCAATTGCAAATTGAAATCAAATATGGTTTTTATATTTACTTTTGAGTATGGAAGTTCTTTCTTGACATTTGGGAAACAGTTTATGTAACAAAATAAATAAAGAGTTTTTAGAGCTTTCAGATTATTTGAGGATTAAATTTTATTTTCTGTTGTTACATTTATTTATGTGAGCCACAGAGCAGCAGCAGGAGCTCGGATTGGCCCGCTGTTGAGCTCTGACCACAAACACAACTCTTGCCAGCATCACCATTTCTGACCAACACACAACAACCTTCCAATTAGATCTCCTGTGTCTGCTCTGTCATAATTTTATATTCAAATTGAAGCAACTGTTTTATAATTCCTTTTCAAAAGTATTAGTTTATTAGTTGATTACAATAAAACACTGAAAACCTCTGTATTTACTCTGGTGGCACACTACAGACTCTATATCAAACCACACTTCCTTTCCTGATAAATACAGTGAGATTCTTAAAATATATAATGTTTCTGTCCAGGTGAATAAGAAGTGACATCTTAGAAAAATATACATTTTTATTGTTGTTTCAGGCAAGTAACTATTTAATACGCCTTGTTTTGTTGGTCTTTGTACCATCTGTGAACATATTTTGACCCATTTAAAACACCACAGCTTGGTGGTGAGCGAGGACAAGCCACTTACCTTTATAGGATCAGTTTGATGAGCTTCAGTTGTCACACGTTTGGTGAAACACACACCCCAGCTGTTGTCTGCCACTGATATATTACCAGTTACCCACTAGAGGGCGTCCGGTTTGAGCTTTTCAAAGGTCAGTGCACTGAAATGTTGCTACAATCATTTAACTAATTTATAAGGGTTTTACATCAAAAAGAATGGTTGTAGGTTTACAAGAGTATGAGCTTACAGAACACTGATTGAACATTTGTAAAATTCATAAATACTTGTTTTACAGTGAAATAATACTGGTAATTTGAGCTTTTACTGTGAGAACAAGGCTATGTTGTGCAAAATCTGCTTGCACTGTGAACTTTATTAGAAGAATTAACACTTTATGTGGAACTGGGTCAGCCAGTTTCACAATGGTGTCTGACCCTGTGAAGCAGCAGCAGTGTTAGATCTGCTCCTGTGTTTTTACTTTGTCTCCACCTACAGTTCATCCACAGCACTGCAGTCAGCCTGCAACTATTACTATACCAATACTAGACCACGCTTATAGGTCAGTTCCCCAAATTACAAGAAAATATATTTTCTTACACATGATAGTATCTATCCATGCAGACAGTTTTGGTTTCATTTGCTGAGTATAGAACTTTATTTGTGCAGCTCAAAGCACTGACATGTACAAAAAAGCAAACTTCAGGCATTCACTCTTATAGGAGCAGGAGCAATGTGAAATGTATTTTTAAGAATGTCTTTTTTTAAATTCAGAGAACCTGATGAACCCCTGCAGAGCTTTTTTTTTTTGCAAGTGACTCATGAACAAATCATGCAACCAGTAAACACTTTTAATTATAAAGTCATCACTGTTCCTGCTTCTATGTATCAGTACCTGAAGTCTTATTTGTACACGTATGAAGATTTACTCTTGCCAGGCAGCCTCAAAATCATCTCATGGTCTCCACAACTCTGTAGTTCCTTTAGCTTTGCACCACATATACAACACTACACACATACCTCCACTCATCCGGAAATGCTTTACACCACTCACTCCTTCCATATCCCCACACTCTACCTTATTAGTGAAATAAACTTAATTAGCATTAGAACCCTTTGTGTGTGTGTGTGGACTCCATCTCTTGTTACAAGCCTGATCCAAGTTTGTAACAACATGCATTGGAAAACAACATTTAAAAAACTTCCAGAAACAATGTCCTCCTTACTCTTGGATGATACATACTGCACTATCAACATTTTGTAATCGAAAAACCATTTCTTCTGAAAATAGAAAATGCTGGAATCTGGGTGAACTGACCATTTTAACATCTATGACAGCTGAGTCTAATGAAATTGTAGCAGCTGTATTCACACTATCTGTCATTCTGCCTACATTTTCCACAGTGCACCACGTGTATACCTTCAGGAAGCAGTGAGGTGAAAACTGGAACACAAGGAGAAATAACAGAAATAAAAGAAAAGCGAAAAGGTCAGAATTACCAACATAAACCCAAACTATTCTATAATCCCACTCTTGAGACTCTAGGAACCTGTTAAAATTTAAAAGTCAATTCCTCTTTATAAAAAAGTACATGTAATGAGATTAAAAGTTGACCTTGGAAACACTAGTCGACAAAACAATCTCACCACAACATCTACAATTCCATGACAACTGGGCAAACTCAGTCTGCTGAGGAGGATCATGTCATATGACTGAAAGCTCCAGAAGAGCTACTTAATGGAACTTGTGGTACAATTGTTTTCATAACTGCTGTTTCCATGGTGAAGAATGAAGTTTCAATCTCAACCTTTCAGCTAACATGGATGACAAAAGTCCTTTAAGTGCTCAAATAAATGGAAATTTGAACTGGGCAAACTCAATCTGCTGAAGAAGATCATGCAATACAACTAAAAGCTCCAGAGCAGCTACTAAATGAACGTGGTGGTGAGATTATTTTGTCAACTGCTGTTTCCAAGGTCAAAAATGAAGTTTCAATCTAAACTTTGAATCTAACCTGGACAATAAACGTCGTTAAAGTGCTCAAATAAACGGACATTTTAACTGAGCAAACTCCATCTGCTGAGGAAGATCATGTGATACAACCAAAAGCTCCACAGCAGCTACTAAATGAACATCGATTGTTTTGTGAAGTACCTTCAGTGTTCTGTAGTGTCAATGTGATGGATGAGGTGCAGCTCATTTTGGTCACATAGCATCTTTAATACCACCATTATAATAATTAGGATATCAAAAGTATCGAGTATACATACATCATTTGCATTGCGGTACACAAATCTGAGCTGATTTATGTTTTTATATCTTTCATTCGTTGTTCTCAGGATCAATGTTTATTGTCTCGACATTGTGCTGATACATTGAATCGTCCTGAAGAACCGACGCTATTTCAGGAAGGAGAACATTTAATTGGACATGTATTGTTAAGTAATATAAAAAGTTTTTGATATTTCCAAATGTAACTTGAATCCTATAGTCTACTACTTTCCAATACCAATAATCAAGAATCTTGATATAAGCCAAACTAGAGTCCATGTCACCAAAATCAAAGTACTTCAGGTAGGTTTCTTCACCTACAGTGGTCTTGATATTCTCTTGTTTTTCTTCTCTTTTTTGCAGTAAAGTTCTTGAAGCTGTGGGAACAGTCTCTTGAAGCCATGCCTGTTTTTGTAACAGTCCCAGTAAATGGATTCTCAGGAGTCTGAAGATGTGTGTGTGTGTGTGTGTGTATGCGTGTGTATTGGTTGAGGAAAGTGAGGGTCAAAATGGTGAAACACCTCACGTCCTCTCTCCTCCACCACCTTCAATGGTCTCAGTCTGTGCTGCCTGTCAGACGCTGGTGATGGAGGCCAGGCAGTTCGATGACTTCTGGAGTTTCTCAGGCTGCGTGGTGGGGGGTTCCGGGATGGCGCGAAAGCTGAATGGCAGTCCGATACTACTGGTGCCAATGTGGCCTGGGCTCAGTGCTGGATTCTGCCGTCTATTGCTTTCCACAATGCTGGATGTGTTGGATGCAAGGCTTTCACGTGTCCTGCACAAGAGACAGCATGATGTTACATGTTTTTGGTTTCAAAATACATCATGAAATAAAATATCCAATTAAAAAGTTGACAAGAGGATAGAGAGAGAAAGAGGATTACATAAAAGTCACAGTTTTAAGCCATATATTGGAGACTGAGGATAGATAATCTAACATTAGTAAAGAAAAAAGCAGATGAATTGTAGTTGCTGAGAAAAATAAAAACAAGAAAATGAAAAAATGAAGAGAGTACAAAATTGAGATGAGAAAAATTTAACCAAGATCCACTTACTAGTTATAGTGCTTCCTGAGCTTTCAACTAGTTATATTCAATGGATGGAGTATGAAACTTTGGTCAGGTGATAACTTGAGATTGTTAAACTAAGACTGTTGAGTTGAAAGCTCAGCAAAAGGTTAGTATGTGGACCTTGAGTTTTTAGCCATGCTAGGGATGTCAGTGTCCGTCCATAGTTGGTTCACAAATTTCGTCCAGACTGAAATATCTCAACAACTATTGCAGATGCTCCTGGGACCCAGTGGACTAATCCTAGTGATTGTGGTGATCCTCATCTTCATCAAACTGCAGGTAAAGTTTTAATTTGCCCATTACTTTAGTTTATGACCAAATACCTGCTAAACTAATGACATTCCCATCAACTTCAGCTGTACCTTGTGTTTAGTGCTAATTAGCAAATGTTAGCCTGCTAACAGGCTAAACTAAGATGGTGAATATGCTAAATATTATACCTGCTAAACATCAGCATGTTTGCATTGTCACTGTGAGCATGTTAGCATTTAGCTCAAAGCACTAATCTTGTTTTTCAAATATTTCTACAAAGTTTTTAAAACTTAGCAACAAGCGTTTACAGCTGATTCATCCGGTAATGATGATTACATTGTACATTTGTATTAAAAAAATAAATATGAGCTTGTGTAAGGACTCAACATTCTTCTGAGTTAAATGTCATTCATATTTTTTTTATAATTTCATGAATATATGTCATTTACTACATTACTTATTATTTTCATGTATGTAGAAGTCTGAAGTATGAACACACTTTAATTTACATATTCAGCATCTTTGACCCTGAACATCTCCACAGTTCAGGGTCAAAACTGATGCAGTGAGATGTGAGCATAAAGATACTTCACAGCACAACGTGTCTATTCTTGGAGCGGATTCTGCTGTAAGAAATGTCACTGTACTGTTGTTAAAGGAGAAAAACTGGTACTTCTCATAGTTTCATCAACATTTTATGAGATGAGATAGCACCATTGGAGCATATTAGAAAATTGACACTCAAAATAAAGATAAAATATAGATACAGATATGAAGGCATAACCTGAATTGGACTGTAAATGCAATGTTGCAGCCTCTCTATCGTCCTTTGTGATATTTATTTAATTCAGTTTGGTGGCATGGCCTGTTAAAGTTTAAATTCATGAGAGTGTGTGATAGCGGTGGATCAAAATGGATCAGAACATGAAGCTGTCAAAAATGGGGTGACCAAAGCTCCACTCCTCCACTGAGGAAGACTGTGAGATGCAGCTGAATGCTTCGAGAAAAAAAAATAGAGTGGACGATGACTAAAGATTATTATTTTTTGTCAAAATAAAAAGGTTATTTGGACTTAAAAGTGTACATTTACTACCATGACACCTTTAATTTAGCTATGTGAGTGCAACCATGTGTGTCACTCAACTCTTAGATACATTATCCAATAAAGGGCACATATGTCAATATATGGTTTAACAGCAGTCCTGACATTTGGGAATATTTGGAGTCCTACTGTGTTCTCCCCGAGTATCTCTCCCACACTCACAGACTTAACATTTTAGGACCTGACAGTTTTTATAGTGTTAGATTGTAATACACATGCACACTTCATTTTTGCACATACCTAGGGGAGTTGAATCCACTGTCCACCGTGACACTGCTGCTGTCCATGCTGTCTAAACGGGCAGAGTGGGCCGACTTCTGGCTGCTGCTGTTCTCTGTCTCCTTGGGGCTGAGTAAGGTCAGATTGGTCTCCAGTTTCCGCTGCAGATCATGGTCCTTCTCCCGCTCCAGTAGCCACTGCATGGTTCCCTCCCCGCCGCCACCACTGCCTCCACCGTTACCACCCCCTTCCCCGTGGTCTTTGTTGTCCTCTGCCGTCGCCAACTCTTTGTGCGAGTCCTCCTCTGCCTCTTCTTCTTCCTCATCATCTGATACATTATAATAGTCAAAGGAGGCTGAGGGGACTGTTGGCTCTAAGCAGCCCTGTAAAACTGCAGGTGACGCTGAGGAAGTGGCTGAATTGGAAGGCTGCTGGGGCTCAGGATTGTCAAGGGCCTCTGTTGATTTGGCATGTGAGGCTTTCCGCAATGTGCCGGACTTGGTGTAGCTGCTGTCCACGTAGCCTGTGGACAAGGCATTGTGTGGAGGTTTGAACAAAGTGTCCTTGCTGAAGATCTCTTTCCTCTTGATCACTATACCACCTCCTCCCCCTCCAGGATCTACATTGTGTTGGTGTGGCGTCAAACGGGCATTTTGCACCGGCTCTGGCGTCTGGCTTGGCGTTAGTCGGACCGAGCCGTTCTGTCCCTTTGCTGCCGACAATTCCTCTTTGTACTCCATCGTGTGAGGAGAGGTGAGGTGAGGCGTTTGGCGGTCAGCCGGAGAGCCCTTTCGGAGTCCCCCTGATGAGGTTAATGTGTCATATTCTGATTTTGCCTGAGGCGAAGGGGCAGTTAGGATTGTTTCATTTGACGTATTGCACTGGAAGTACTCATCTGTTGAGGGCTTAGGAGAAAGTCCCATTAGCTCATTGTACGTTGGCAAGCTGTCTCTGCTTTTGTTCCTCTCCATCGTACTCCGGATCCTTGACTCGTCCAAACTCCCTTTCCCCAAATCAGGCACATTAAAATCAGAGTGGAACTTAGCAGCAGAGAACATGATCCTTGAGTAGTGGGAGGACTTCTGCGTGGCCCGCAGGGTGCCGTCATCAGTGTAGTAATGACTACGCTCCTCAAGACTGGGGTCAAAGTCTTCTGGCGCCCCCAGTGTCGGGCCCTTGAGGGAGTTGTCCATGGACCGAGAGCGTTCTTTAGCTTGATCTGACCTCTCGTGCCGCGACTTCCTGTCCTGATTGTGACTGTGACTTCTTTGCACTCTGGACTGGCACGTCCCACGTGAGGGCTCAGGGAAGGGCATCTCCGTTCTCCTCTTAGCTAGCTCCCCAGACACATCCCACTCAGGGGTAACAGGGCAGTACGATTCAGTAATGTTGGGGTTACTATGGACCAGGTACGCTGCGCCTCCACTTCGCCTGCGCTCCATGGTGTACATGGCCTCCCGAGGCGAGCGGACTAACGAGTGGCTAAAGAAGCGGTAATCCCTTTCCATGAACACCAGGTCCCAGTTTGAACCCTCGGACGGGTCTCCCCTGGAGGTTCGGGGTTTGCTGTGTGAGCGGGACTTACCATGTGGCGCTCTCCTGTGGCCCCTCCCCCTCCTGCTGCGTGCACTGTGCTGGGCCGAAGACCCCGCCTTGTTCTTTTGCGTACGCTCTTCCTCCAGCCTCTTCATCACAGCGGTGTGCCTTGCCACATTCTCCACTGTTAGGTCTGGGTTGATTCGGCGGATAATCTCCATCTCCACCTCTCGGGGGATGGGTGTGGTTGGCACATCCTCGTCACGAAGAGGCCACTCCTCTGGGGGGAACTGGGCTGAGAAGGTGGCCAACTGTCTCATTTTGTCCTTCTTGAAACTCAGTCTGAAGAGTCTGAGCCCAAACCTTTTGGACTGCTTCTCACCACTTCCGCTGCCACCACTTCCTTCTTTCTTTTTGGTCAGAGTGTCAGTTTTATAAGGGAAAGAAGTGATGCTTTTGCTCTTATCGGCTGGCTCTTGAGGCGGCGGTTGCTGGACAGGAGGGGAAGTGGGGAGAGGGGGATAGGGGTATGACGGCGGTTCTCCTCGGTGCTCCTTGGCTGACGTGCTCGGTGGAGGTTCTCCACCATTGTGGTCCTTGGGCGGTTTACTTTGATAGGAATCTCCCCTGTGCTCCTTTGGTGACTTACTTTGGAGCGCAGAGGCGTGATGTCTGGGCGGGTCTTCGCGATAGGAATTATATGAGTCATTATGATTCTTTCGTGCAGGCCTCTCTCTCAAGCAGCCAGGTGTGGATGGTGTGACGTTGCCAGACTGAGGCGAAGTGCATTGCTGAGGTTGCTGCTGCTGCTGCTGCTGCTGCTGTTGCGGTTGGCGCTCTTGCAGCCGATCATCCAGGTGATACCACTTGTTGTTGGTTCTGATGAGGGAGGGAGTGATAAAGTAGGTCTGGGGAGTGACAATGAAGTAGCCCTCTGGAGTTGGATAGATCTTCCTCTCTCGCACCAGCATGTTCAGGGTATGTCGCAGAACCTCCGAGCTGGGTGTAGGCACGCCTGCAGGAAACACAGATATTTAATGAAGTTAAAGCACAACTTTATAAAATTTTAGTAAAGACAATATGTCTATATTGTGTATTGTATTACATAAACAGATCAAATATGGGACTTTTTTTTTTAAGATTTATGGTAAAAGAGATCCGTCTTCCACTTGGTGAGATGAACTATTAGAAAAGTTTTTCAAAAAATTAGCAGTGGAAGATGGTGGAAGAAAATGATGTGAGCTATTTCATGATTTTTTTTCAGGCTATGATGAAATTATGGCTGACTACAGTGGGAATTTTAAGTGTAGAAAAAAGCTGTTGTTAGATAACTAAAAACAAGAACATGAATTAACTGAACAGACAAATAGTAATAATCCCAACAAACAACTGATTATTCACACATTTCCAAACCCTCTGTTGACCGACTAAACTAAAGTATTGTTTAACCTCAAAAACTGTTTCCCTTTAAATTACCCTTCACATTTCTTTAAAATAGATAAAATCTCCAAACTGTATCACAGTATCACATACTGTATAAATTATAAATCTATCTTCATTTGCCTGTCTACTTTGAGTTAAATTTTTAAACCAAAGCTGCTGTGTTTTTATGGATTTACCATTCCAACATGGGAATTTGGAGAATTCAGCCTGACATATTCAGCATCTATGAAAATTTTGGGATCTCGCTAATATTTAAAGTAAGTTTCAGTTGGTTTGAACAGTGTCTGGTTTGAGTACAGATGGCCCCATAGTATAAGAAGTTAACAGGTTTATTTAAATGTTCCCTTCTCTTTTTAGGATCTTTTTTACATTTTTTTTTCTTCTTTTTACTTTTTTAAATCCTCAAAAAAACCCTGAAAAAGATGGAATGGTATTTTTTTTTGCATACCTCTTTTAAAATCTTTAGCAACATTTTACATGATATCAAAGGGGCATTTTTTCCCCAGTTTTCCTTCACTCAACTAACTTTTCTTAAATTGACTCACAGACTCTGAGTATATTTGTAAAGAATACCCATGAGTTGGGTATTTTAATATTAACACAAAACCACAATGTAAGATTAACCTGTATTTAAGAATAAATGGTGCCAAATAAACCAAACATTTTAGTTCAAGGATGAGTCCTAAGGATATTTTAATCATGATATAAAGCACCATCAGTCACCTCAAGAGCTCGGCGTACAATACGTTTCCAAATCAACATTAAAAGTGGTCCACCATTCATAACCTTTGTCTAGAAAAGCCTTGTGTTGCCTGACATTACATCACCCTTGTGTTCATTTTTTTTTTTACACAGAAATGATGCAACATATAAGTTCAACTCCTTTCCACTCTTAGTAGTAAGTAAAGATGAATTTGAAAAACATGAAGATGATCACCGTGTTTAGTACATTTTAGGCCTGCTTGTCCAACATTGTTAAAGAATAAACCTGGATTTAATTGTTCTACTGAAACATTATAATGCTGTTTGCGAAATCTCAAACATTGAAATATCTCAATTCTTAATTAATCAATTCATAATATGTCATGGATGTCCTCAATAGATATTTAAAGATTTAAAGATTTAAAGCCTACAAAGATCACAAACCAAGATATGACACACACACATAACTATATTTAATTTATTTTTTCTAGCCTAATATTTCCTAAATTTGTAATTTTTCCAACCACACATTTAAAAATCTGTATCTACATACTTTACTGCAGCCGTAGTTTGGGCTGAGGTCAGATGAGCGTACCTGGGAAGCTGGCAGTGAGGTGCTCCACCAGAGCCTCCTGGTTGACAGGCTTGTGGGCAGAGTTCATAGCAGAGATGGCCAGGCACAAGATCTCCCCCAGCGGGATGAACTGTGACTGGCTGATAGGTGACATACTGATCGGAGACACGTCACCTGCAGAAGGAGGAGGAGGAGGAGGAGGAGGAGGAGGAGGCACAAGCACAACTGTTAGATCATGAATGAACAGCAGGCGCAGCGTGTGAAGCTATGATGTAATGGTCAAACAGCAGCAGTTTGCATGCTGCCTGGAACGGCTCCACCCCTCCTCTCTGTGCTTCCTTAGCCTCCTGTTTCTCGTAGGTTAGCAAAGCGAGGCAGCTGCTGCAGCAACCGTAACCGTAGTATGAGATCACCTGAATCTTTTTCAACCTCGGTATTCAATTCACAACATCTCACAAATAGAAAAGGGAGCTTACATGATCACTGACTGAATCTCAGTGGGTAAAAAACAACATATAACTGACTTTAACATCACATTGAGAGCTTACACACAGAAATTCTCTGTTGCCTTTGTTGAATTAAGCTGGCTTTGCTGTCAGCAGTGTGGCATCGTGAGTAGTGAGATCATCCTACAACCAGGCGGCCCGGCTTCAAGCCCCTCTGAGAGCAAACATCTGCCCTGCTGAAAGGTTGTACAAGCAACAAGCTGAATCCACAGCTGACCCTGTCCTCTGACCTAAATCTGGCGATCAATAGAGAATCACACGATATGATGTACAAACTAAACACCAAAACCTCCATATTCTGTTTTTTTAATCTGACATTATGTTTCCTGATGTCTACATGGTAACCTTAAGAAAAAATCAATGTTGCCTGATTGACAACTGTTTTAAAAGTTTTGCTGTCCACAATTTTTTCACCTGTGCTGAAATCTGTGCAGGGCCCTGCCTCCTCACCAGTGTGCTAACACTTAGCTGAATGGTCAGTTAAGCAACACGATGACGTTATCTCTGCTTAGTATCACAGCCCCTTAAGCTTTATGTGGCTTTACAAGGCTTTACTCGGTTTTTAGTAAACACGAGAAAATCTGGATCTGCCGCAGATTTGGCTAAAAAAAAATAAATCACCATGTCCTTTGCATTTATAGTATTTTACATTTTCTTTTGCAAGTGTATATGTGTGGGAATGATTTTGTAGAAAGACAGCAGAAAAATGCAAATATTTATAATAAAAGGGAGTAAAATTATCAGATTTCCTTGGTAAGGATGTTAGTTCATGAGGTGAGTTGGCCCAGAAGTGTTTTTGTAATCTCCACAAACACAAAATTATCATTTGTCACAATATTTAGGGCAAAGGTGATGCAACTGATGTAACCAACAACCACTCAACTTTCAGGCAGTCAGGACAATACCATAAATCATTAAAAACCATTTAAATTGAGCAAAACATGCCTTTTTCCAGTGTTTTTCCATTGGTTTTATTTAACTTTTTAAATAGGGTTTAGATGGGAAAATATGTCAGTGAATAAAGTTATAGCGATTTGAACCACAAGGACAGTTTAATGGATTTTAAAACCAAATGTGTGGTTGATAAAGAAAGCTTCAGATTAAATAATTCAAAATATTGCTCCACTTTCTCTTTTTTTTAAATTTCACATCATGCGATATTGCGATAGTAAAAAAGGAGGAATAACACGAAAATATTGCCCGGTTTGAACCCTTCCCTTTGCCCCCAAAATTTGAGCAGCTCTGTGTAGGGAGGGTGGAGTTACTAGCGGTGGGAGTGTCAGAACTCACCTGGCGCACGATAACTTGGCGGGGACGGAGAGAAATGAGGAGGAGGAGGGGGAGGAAGATGCTGCTTCTGCACACGGATGTCTTTCTCACTACGGGAGAGATTGTGCTCCAGCGGGCGTTCGGTAAGCTCCGAGCTGGGCCAGGCCCGCCGCAGATTGCTGCTACGGTTCTTCTTCATCGTCACCCCTTTAACCAGGTGGCCTTCAACCCCGGGGGCTTCTGGGATAAGGAGGGGGGAGGAATGGGGAGGAGGGGAAGGAAGGAGGGAAGTGGGAAGGGGGGGGTGCAGGGGGAGGTCGACCAACCTCAGGCTCAGTGCCTCCCCCGCATCAGTAAGAACGTCCCGCTAGAGCGATCACACACCAGACATGGCAGGAACCAGTGTGCACCTTCACACACATCCACACGTCTCATTTACATCCACAAGCAAGCTACAAACGACTGTGTTCGCACTGTGGGTGGTTGTCATCGGCTGCTGGGCTCTCCCAGGCTGATCTGGAGTGACGGCAGCGGCGGTGGAGGTGCAGGTGATTGCGCGAGGCATCACCCTTTCATCGGCATCAGTCCCAGCCACCATTTGTAGCATCCCCATTTGCATGCGTAGGGAGGCACATTACGTAGCCGCTCTGATGTGGGAGGAGGGAGCAGGAGAGAGGTGGGGGGGCAGGGGTAGAGATGAGGGAAATGGGGCATTGGAAGCAAGGAGGACGGTAAGGAGAGATTTCAGTGGAGGTTTTGGGATCCGCTTGTTCCTTTTGAGTAGAAAGTAACAGGGGAAGGAAGGTAGGGGATGGATGGATGGTCAAAGATTCAAAGCTTAAGAGGCCCAGTCTTCGACAATAGCTCAATTCACCACAGGAGTGCTCGGCCGATCCCCGGAAAACAAAAGAGCCCACTTAAAAAAAAAACTGAAATAAAAGCTCCATTCACCCTAACGGGCAGTGAAACCTCAATAGTATGCCAAGCACCGGAGACGCCACGTTCACCTCCATCTTTATCCGATCAAGCACAAGACCCCATCGTCCTTTCGACAACAGCACACCAGGAGAGGGTGGGGAGAAAAAAATGGAGAGCATAGAAATAAATAAATAAATTCAAGAATAGATATCCACCGTTCCCCGCAATCCAAAGGAAGAAGCTCCCGAGCCGATCGCCGTAGCATCCATTCATTAACAGGGGGGGATGCAAACTCCAGTCAACGGCGAATCTCTTTCAACGCTAATGCTGCAGCTGCTCCCAGCACCTCCAGGAAGGGTGTGTGAGTATGTGTGTGTGTGTGTGTGTGTATGTGTGAGTGTGTGTGTGTGTGTGTGTGTGTGTGTGTGTGAGAGAGAGAAGAGAGTGTGTATGCGCGCATCCGCCTGCTGCGCGCGATTCTGCGTGAGCATGCATGCGTCTGTGTCTGGGTGATTGAGGCTGAGGGGAGGGGAGGAGAGGATGCAAGAGAGGGAGAGAGAGAGAGAGAGAGAGAGAGAGAGAGAGAGAGAGAGAGAGGGAGAGATCGAGGACATACATAAGGCAGAGAGGAGAGCAAATATCAACAGCTCTGAAACACACACACACACACACACACACATACAATAAAAAATATTTAGCCCTCAGATGATGTCCGGGGAATAACAAGAGCTCTAAACCTTTGGCTAAATTTCCATCCTCACCCTCCTTCCCCTCTTGAAGGATGAGGGCCCCTGAAACCACCATCCATCCTCTTTTTGTATCTAACCTGACAGTAACACCAAAGCTGAAGACTTGACAACCAAAGAGAATCATTTTAAAAAAGGTGGAGATTTATGTCTTTCTCATCAGTGTTTCCACCGGTTGATTCAGTAACTACAATGTGTGAGAGCTGCCACTAAAAAAAAAAGAAAAAAAAAAGGAAAGAAAAGAAAAACCCAAGCATCACCTTAATCATGTCCAGAGTGGCAGCTCCTGCTCACTTCAGACTCCTGCTGACTCACATGTGTGGAGTGTGTATGGACGGTTGGAGGGATAGAATAGGGAACAAAGTGAGAGGGCAGGACGGGGCACGGGTGGAGGGGGACAGTGTCACAACCAATCTGCTCCAGTTCACTGATACCAAAGAGAAAGAGGAGAGGAAGGGAAGGGAAGGAGGGGTGAGGAGGAGGAGGAGGAGGAGGAGGAGGAGTAGGAGGAGTGGTGGTGGGGTTGGAGCGACACCACGCCAGCCATTTTATTTCTCAGTAGTGCTGCAACAGCCTTTGTTGCCATGACGACGCAAGCCGATGATCTCATAGCTGTTACCTTTGAGTGCTGTCCCCTTAAAGAGCCAGTTACTCAAGATAGAAGCAGACAGACAGCACACAGACAAGGACTGACTGTCCTGTTATGTGGACAGAACATCCTGCATCGCCGCTGAAAATGTGAGATCCCTCAACACTTTACAAATTGAGCTCTGCAGGACACATTTACACCGACTGGGAGGAGGGGAAAAAAATGGCAGGATGTCTTGATAGCTAAGGGGAAAGAAATTTTCTGAAAAATATCTATAGTGGCTACAATGATTTTATATTTATTGCTGGAATTCCCCTGGAAAAGCCTGGTGCTGAGTTATTGGTTAATCAGTTAATATATTGACAAAATATAAAATAAAAATAAAGTTCATTAGGATAATTGTTAATTGTTTCAGTCATTTTTCAACAATTCACTGGTTTATGCTTCTCACTTGTGAGGAGTCGATGCTTTTCTTTGTCATATATTATGGTAAACTTAACATCTTTGGGTTGGTTGTATAAAAAAAAGCAATTTGAAGACGTTACTTTGGACTCTGGGAAATTATTATGGACATTTTTCACTACTGTCTGACATTTATATGGAGAAAAAAATTCACTGGTTAGTCAGTTATCATCAAATTAATCAATAATTGTTTCTTGCAGCAAGGTGCGGGCACAGCGGGCAACTGCCCCAGAGCTCCAGAGCTCACCAAAAGCCAAACAGTTACTGCATGCCAAATGATTTTTTGTGATTTGATTAATTGCTATTTTTTAGAGGAACTGCATTATTTAAATATATATTAATTAAGGGCGAGCCTGCAATATTACTTAATCCCAAGACCCTCTTTAGTAGGAGGGCCCTGTGTCAAAATCTAGTTTTAAGACCTTTATTATTTTAGTTTGGTAGGAGAGTGTTCGGTAGGGGTCCAACTTGCACCAGGGCTCCACAATAGCTTAACAGGTATGGCTGGTGATTTTCTATATTTTGCTTATTGTCTACAAATTTCATGTGCAGAGCCAAACCAACAATGAACTAATCCTACTTACAAGTATTGTTTGTGTTTCCAAAGTCTGATAAATCTTATTCCTCTGTGCTGTAGACCTCCGTTCTTGTCCAAAAACTATTAAAAACATGTCAATGAGCCACACTGTTGCACTCGGTGACATGTTCCTTCGCCATGAAGAGTTTTTGGTCACGGTAGTTTGTTTAGAAACGGCTCTGAATCACATTTTCACCCTCCAGAGAGTAGTTCCTTGTTAGGCAGAAGCCACTGTGCATGCAGAGGAATGCGGTTCCATTTACAGAGCTTTGCTAGCTTGTTGTGCTGCATATCACAACCTCCTGACTTTGTACTACATTGTATTTCCTAAAGAACTATAGTATATAGCCAAGACTTGCAGCTCTAGAGGGGATTAATATGTTTTTTATTACTGAAGTGTCCATTCGCTAGTTTAGCAAGCTTTATGGTCAATCTGACAAAAGGTTGTTATCCATATTTGTTTAAAAATGTCATCAAGATATAAGTTGCATTGTATTGAAGCTGTTAACAGCTGTGTATGTCTCAAAATCCTGTGCATCAGCTCAGAATAAAACAACATCAAGCTAGTGTAGACTGGATGTGTCTAATGGGTCGCGCTACATATTACCAAGTAGAAATGTAGCATTCTTTATTAATGATATCAATAAATCGATAATAAACCAATGAACCATTAAATGAGCCCTGCATGCAGGACAAATCCTAGATGAAACAGATACTGATGTTGCATTGTGTTTAGATTTACATAATGATAGTAGGATTTACTATCCTGCTGTTTAAGATAGTAGTTAGCCATTATGTATTTAGCTGTAAGACACTAAAGGATGTATGGCTTGTTGAAAACTGGATGATTTTTGCCAGTGGTCTGCCCTCCAGTGGAACATCTATGACAACACATGTCTTTCAAAATTCAACTCTATAGTAGGCCAGACATATAAAGAGACAAAATAATGTTCCATCACAACAGCCTACATACCACATCCTGATCTGACAGTAAGATATATGGCAACAAATCTCTCCGCTGCGTCAAACATTTCCCCCAATTCTCTGCTGCGACCCTCCCTTTCCTTCCAATGGATGCGTCTGGTGCAGCAGGGAATGCGGTGAAATAGTCCTTTCCTGAACAAATGCTCCACTTTTCCTTCCTTAAGAGCCTCCCATTCCATTGTTTATTGCCAGTCAACGGATACAAAGTCCCTCACTTAATCAGATTGAATTGTCAGTATTAAAAAACATTTTGTTACCACACAGCTGAAAATCCACAACTTTTGTCTAAATGTATTAGTCCAGCTACGTTTTTGGCTGTCAGCCCTGATCAAACATTCTCAGGCACTTTGTGGGATAATCTGCTTTATGCGAAACTGTAGCAGTCATATGAGTGAATGCACTAAAACTCTGACTTCAAAATGCATTTCACAACAATATCATGATGCATGCAATGACTTCACTGAACTGTAATAATCAAGTTATTTAGACTGTTAATTATTTTCTAAGTGGTGTGAGATTTTATTCTATCCTTGTTATCCTGAAGGCTTAATAATGCCTAATCAAACACAGGTTGTGTTTGAGTTTCCTTCTTACAGTGAAAGATATGTCCATAAAAAACTTATTCAGATGCATTCGTTAGTCAAAACCTTGTTAGTAAAAGATCATATTGTCATATAATTTAGTAAGCATACAATATGCCAAATACCTTCTACACACATAGTTAATGAATGGCCTGTAGGTGAAAATTTGTCTGAACTTTGTTTGAACTTGTCATCTGACATCTTGACATGACAACCAAGAGTCACACAGATACTTGCAGCTCACACTAGAAAATCAATACTGCAGTGGTTTGCATATTATTGTCATTTTTGTAGGACATTTTCCATAAGAATTAAAACACAAAACAGGAGAATTCTGGACGCTTTAAGCTTAAAAAAAACTTGCATGTTGAGCTGTTTCAGGGGCTCTGAAAGAGGCAAAACAGTTAAAATGTAACTCCTAGTCGAATTCACAAAGGCTTACTATTAAACCAAAGATTGATTACGCTGCTCAATAATATTGTGGCCACACAGGTGAGTATGAAAAACACAACCACCTGCACTTTTACATGCATTCTGATAACAACACAATGACTTCTAATCATTGATCCTGACCTGAATTGATTTTCCAGGTTATTATCCAGTATGGATTATTACTAATCTGGTTTAGTTGTGAAAAACTGACTCAAAATTATAACATATACGCTCTGTTGGTTTAAGCATTATAGAGTCTGGTGAGTTATTAGCTTTAAGACAAACATTCCACAGCTTATCAGTGTTTGCTTCAGTAGTGTTACTGAAACTACGACACCTCTTCTGACGGGCAGAAAGAGAGACAAACCACCGACTGACACACAATCACAATCTAGTTGAAGATTTACCTTTGGACTACAACAAAGCTTCAAGTATTACAGCTTTCTAATTCAATACAATCAACATCTGGCAGCTCAATGTAGAAATCTGATAACACAAAAGGAGCTGGAGAGGAGTTTGAGTGTTCAGTACACACTAAAATCTACAGCTCAATCAGCAGTGGGCGTACAGGTTCAGTTCTGATAAACATTAAGTGACTAATCCCAAAGTTAGGTCTGAAAATGATCTTCTAAACCTGCATTAATTGTTTGTTTTTTGGCCAATTGGAGGCGTTAACACAAGAGTAACATAAAGTATTATCACCTTTTAAAGCTGTTATCGCAAATGTGTTAGCAAACAGTCGCCTAGTCCAGCAGATCAACATTAGCATTTATTTGGAGTCATGTTTCTGGTAACCTGTTGAGTGCAAATTTCGCTCTCCTTCTAGCTCTGTTTTGGTCTACACCAACTCCTCTAACTCCACCTCTAACTCAAAGGAAAATATCCAGTTTTTAAACATCCGACTATGTTCCCCAGCTAGTCATTTTGTCTTTCTGCTGTTTGTTTCTGTGCAGGTGGGTTTATCAGAGCTTTTCTTTTGCTTAAAACAGCTGCCTGCAGCAACTGGAGAGGACGCTGATGAGAGCAGTAACAATAGGGCTGCAACTAACGATTGTTTTCATTACTGATTAATCTGTCGATTATTTTCTCAATTAGTTAATGATATTAATATCAGAAAATGGTGAGAAATGTTGATCAGTTTTCCAAAGCTCAAGCCCTCAAATGTCTTGTTTTGTCCAAGTCAACAGTCCACAACCCAAAGATATTCAGTTTACTATCAGCACTCTGCTCTTTGTCTCAATAGGTTCAAGCTTTAGTTCATAGAATAAAGGTGTTTATGGGTGGCCCAACTCTGCTATAAAACACTGGAAAGACCCTGATATTTTTACGTTTATTCCTTAAAATTGCAGTACAAATGCGTGACAAGTGAGTTTAATGATGTTAACCATGTTTTTATTTAGATACAAAGGTATCATGCAATCAATGTGATGACCAAACAGTATTACAAATTTAAGTCTACATCATCCCCCCCACCTGCTCCATAACTTTTTCAGTTTCCTCTGCTTCAGGTTGATGCTGCTCACTGAAGCTCTTTTGTCTGAAGCTCTATTGTGAATCGGACATAAATTAAATCATCTATGGCAAGCTGCACGCCTCCCTCTCCTTTGCACACTCACGCATAGAAGCTTTTGAGGGCAGTGTGAAGGGTGCAACGGTTAGACTTGCTGACAATACCACAAGTCGTCCAAACCTGTCCTGGCACATACAAAAATTATAGCCTTGTCAGGGGAAGATGAGTTTTAGTGTGGGAATGTTGAAGTGGAAGAACTGGGCTTCAGTCTTGAATCTTCTATCTGGATGAGTAAGCCTATATGGCATGAGGAAGCTTAGGTCGGAAGGTTGAGATGCTCCCTAAACTCCTCTCATAAGACTAGCTTCTACTGACTTCATGCAACCTACCAGCAGAAATCCAGCATTGACTCATAGAGGGAGTAGATCATTTCAGATAAAAACCTCTGGGAAAAGTATTTTAAATCACACTTACAAAAAAAGGAGGGTCATATTAAGTTGGATATCAATCAGCAGTATTTGCCAGCTCTAAAAGAGGTATGAAATCAGCAGAGCTCTGAAGAGCCACGAACTGCAGCTAAATCATGTCAAAAAGGTATTTAGCACACCATAAAATATGAGAAGATACGCCAAACACTGAGAAGCTACATGGACGAGGAGTAACAGTAGTCCTAAACTGAAACCGACCAACAGGTGTGAGACAGACAGTAAAGTAAAACCCCAAGTGTTCATAAGCAACGTGCAAGTCAGTTACAAGTCTCTCAGGTCTCTGAAGGCTGATCTTTATATTTTCAAGCATATTTTCTTTTCAATGCATGGGCCAAATAAATAGATGTTAAGGGTGAGCAGTTATGTAAGACTTGGATGTTGTGAGTTGGTGTTATAGTGTGTTGGAATGTGGTTCTGAGTTATCTGTTAATGCGGTATGTGTGTGTAAAGGTATAGCCACTGTTTTGATAAAGTTAAAGGGATCCTGATTAATTAAATGAAACACTGAATGGAAATTTAATCTTTTTAAATAGTTTTATTATTTATTTTAAAATCTAGGACTTGAATATTTTTTGTTTTATTGATTATTTCCTTGATTAGTTAGTTATGGCAATTGCACCTTCTATCCTACAACTGCACAAAAAAGGGGAAAACATTGCTTACACAATGCAGAAACCTCATGATGCCTCAATGCTTTGTCTCTCTCACTACTGCACCCTTGAACAAAATACCAAAACACACCTATATGTGTCTCCACGTCAACCAGTGTCAGTGTCAGGGCAGCTATTGGCGTGTACAGCTGTGTAAATTGTTACAGCGTTGTTATGATTGCAGCTCAACTGTCTTAACTTTTTAATTACCTGAATATATACATATCGGATACCCACCCATGCACTTGATGTCAAAGCCCTGTGGTGGTTTTAGGGTCCGTCTCGTCCACCCGTTCCTGAGGACTTGAAGGTGAACTTCTTTCCCCTGGATCAGCAGCACATGCTCATCTATCCAGCCGAGGAAGAAAATCTCCGACAGCGCGTGTGTCAGCGCCTTGTTCCAGTAGTGCTGCATGTTGGTGGCTTTAAAGTCAGCGAAGACCTCGTAGCCGACGTGATGCTCTAACTTTACTGAGAGCACGGCTTGCGATGATGATGATGATGACGGTGAATCCTCTTTATCCTCTCCGCAAACCCGCGACAACACCAGAGCCAGAGAGTGCGGAGCTATTTGGAGCAACTTCTCCATTCCTGTTGCAGGCAGAGTTAACTGTAGTCCACATGAAAATAAAAAAAAAAAAAAACCGGACTGCTTCTTAAATGTGGGGCATTGTTCAATCCACTCTTAGGTTTCTATCCAAAAAAACTGGCTGATAATCTTTTAGGTGTGTTTACTACAAGGTGGAAAAAAAACACACTGCGCTTGTTGTCCAGAGTCAGCAGCGGGATGTTGAAGAACTTTTACGCACAGGTGCTCCATGTAAAAACCAGGGAAATCAGCAACCTGACACGCCGTCCACTGGAGCCAACTATCCCCAACTGTCAAAGAGTATTAAGGCCTATTTTCAGCGACAAAAGAGGCGAGGACTTGTGCTGCGTTCAAGTGCTACTCGTAAACTCCTAATTTCCTCTTTGGAGTAGCATCCAAATCCTAATTTTTTGAAGTTGTTTACCAGTGTTATCTAATTGTGAACATTAACATTCAATGTAATGTATAACTAGGAACACTAAAATAAGTTTAGCAAATTGTTGGCTCAACACACACTAATATAATGAAAAGTTGCCAGAAATATAGAAACACCTGTAATATGCAATGCAACATCAAGTTTCCCCTCTGTTTTCTTATTGTTACTTAACTTTGATGTTTGAGCTTCACTGTGCAGACTGATTTATGTGCAGAGTTTGACACTAGGAGGCTGTTTTCACTTTCATCTGCGGAGGTGGGAAAGTTTCACCAGATTAAAGATCCCCTCCAGACATGTTTTCAGACATGTTAAAAATCTGACGCTTGGAATAATAAATTGTATATGACATGGTTTTTCCACAAAAAATGTTCAGTTGCCTTGTTGACAGTCCTTGAAATAACATTTACTCCTTCTTCCTGATTAAAAAATCCTCAATCTATGAATATGCAAATATTGTTAATTTCAAAGATTTAGAAACTGGATATTAAACGTTTCCTTAAGTCCATTCTCAGTGTATGTGCCCTGAGGGGTGTACTACGAGGCAAGATTAGTGGGTTAGCGAGGTGTGTTGAGCCTAAAGCCAGGGTTTTCAATGTCACGAAGATGGCTCTCTTTTCACCTGGCTACATCACCATGGTAACTTATACTGCAAATTTAACCTGGTCCGGAGCAGGTTATGTTCTGAGTTTCGGCTTAAATCGGCAATAAAAAGTGCTGCCCTTTCACTACCTACCTGATTTGCTGCCAAGTCCATTTAACACCGCTGGTATTGCAGCTAATAGAACACCAGTTAGAAAATTGATTAGTCTTTTATCATACTTACCATTGATTTGATATGTCATGTTGTAAATTTGTAATGGTGCAAGAAGTTAGGGTTACTTGCAGGATGGGATTTTGTTAAAATATATCAAACTGTATTTCAAAAAAAGAAGAAAAAACTAATAAAAAAAATGAAGAAATACTTTGAACAAAAAAAATAAAAAATAAAATTGACCATTCTATTGGTATTTATCACAGATAATAGGGGAGACCAGGGACAGTTGTAACATGGGATGGTTGTAACACGTTGAATTCCTCCAATTAGAAACAAGCTACAGTGGTTACACTCACTCTGCTTGTGCTCTGTTAGATTGTCTTCTTGTTTACAAAAAAGGAGCCACATTTGAAACTCCCAGAGAAAGTTACAAGCAAAAGTGTTTTTTGAGGTAAAAATTTAACTTTTCTATCAGATGTATTTTTTGGATACTGTCCTAAGATCAAATGTTGAGGAATCCAAACAAGTATTATTAGAATCACTGTTTTATAAGCAAAAAATAGAAATGGCTAACATGTGTCAAACTAGCAGTCAAGCTAGTTCACATGAGGTGAAAACATGGCTGGTGATACTGGGATGGTTGTAACGCCTTGTTGAACCAAGTTTCATTTATATTTTAAAAACCTAAAGGCCTACATAAACTAGATAGATAGATAGATAGATAGATAGATAGATAGATAGATAGATGGATAGATAGCAAATTAAATGTAAAAATTACATGCTAAGTTAATGATAATCAGTTCCACATCAGTGGAAACAGGGCAAATCAGTCAGGACAGCGGCCAAATCATACGGCATTTGCCATGTGACTCTGTACTGAATGTTGTCCTCAAACTAATTAACCATTTTGATTTCATGTTTAAACTTTTTTGAGGATGTGTGTTCTACCCATTTAATAATTTTCTTGCATATAATTTGATGGCTTCCCCTCTTTTTTGTCATGAAGTGTGAAAAAGGGTCTTCATTATTAATACCTTTATTCATTAAAAAAAAGAAATGAATAGTCACAATAACATGAATGATAAATAATCTTTTTCATTTTGAGTATATGATCGATTAATTATGTATATTTTTGACATGTTACAGCCGTCCGTGGCATGTGTTACAACTGTCCTTGTACACTGTGACAGTTGTAACAGTGGAGTGACTGTATTTAAATCAATTTTGCAACCTGTACATATTTCAGAAAACCACTTAAATACATTGTTTCAGTAGTTGGCACATTGCAGTTTATAATATAGCAAATGGACTGTTCCAGTTCCAATGGTTTTTGATTTATTGGGAAAATCGCAAAAAGTATTACAACTGTCCCTGGTCTCCCCTATTCAATCTATAATATTAATTTCACTTTGATTTGGCCAAACTCTAAAGTGATTTCCACTTATCCTTCATTATGGGACAAAGTCAGACCTAAATGCACTTCTTGAGTATAATGTTTAAATCTGCAGCATCAAGTTTAAAGTTTTAGAGCTCTGGATGTGGGAGGCATTGAGTGGTAAAATAAATATGTTAACTAATTTCGAATTAGTTTTTTAATCAACGAATTTACGCAATCAGCAATTTTATGCCAGCATTCCTCTCTTGCCTTATTTGCAGCAACAGCATTGCTTTTTGCTGTGATAATGTATTTATATTATTTATATATATATATATATATATATATAGCTCTCCATTATAATGACCTGTTCCTCCTGATTGGAGCAGGCGGCACGTGATCGGTCCGTTTTGTGCGGAAAAAGAGTCAAATGACGTGCCAAATGCCCCCTTTCATGCGAACACGCACAGAGTCTGAAGCAGAAAGCCTGAGTTAACAAGGACATTTCATAACCACCATCGTGATACCACTTATCTCTAATTGTGAGTTTAGGGTTTGTCTAACCAGCTCACACAAAGAAAGCCTGGGTATGTTGAACTTACTTTGTAGTAGCCTACACCTCTCTGGAGGCTTCAAGTGTCCACATCACACTTGTTGTGATGTATACTTGCCCTCAATTGGCTCCGCACTAGTTGTGATGTCACAAATCATGCCTGTAGACATGCCCCTTTAACTCAGATTTAAGGTGAGCACAGAGAAACACATTTTTGACTGAGGTAACCGTTGTTGTTTTTTTGGAAAAACCATAACAAATAACAGACACAAATTGTTATCCAAAGCAGAGTATTTTATATGTCTTAAATATATCTTTAACTTCATTGCAGAAATCATAAACAAATCCCCCCAAAAAACCCATTATAAAATATATTATAGGGGAGAACGGGGTTGGTTGTCACATTCGTTAGATGTTGCTCCCTAGAGGGTGCTGTTGAAAAAAATTGGTACTGAAATTTTCAGGATTGGGGTCAGAGGTCACCTACAAGGTCATTTCAGGAGTAAGAAACTTGACATTGAGGTGAGAGTTTTTCATGTCAAAATGAAAATATCCAGCTCTTCAGTGTTTCTCTTCTAGGCTTTTACACAGTGGGTTTATAATAAAACAATTGTTACCATTAAAAAGTATGAGGAGAAAGCTATAGTTTAGTTTTTTCTTAGCTACGCTACAACATATGGTTGTTAGCTTTGCTGGTAGCAAAAAAATCCCAGTTGGGAATGCTTGTCACATTCTCTTCAAGGTTGGTTTTCACATTCATGAACATTCAACATGAAATTAAACTTTTAAAATTATTTTTTTAAATTGCCTCCATTTATTATTTTCCCCCATTAAAATAACAAAGGGACAACCAACCCTGTTCTCCCCTACTAAAACACTGTAAAAGTCACATAAAACAATCTACATCAGTGACTGCTTAACATAAAACCTGTTGTACATTATGCCATCATTGTTCAGTCATCAATGATTTAAACAAGAGCACCGTCATCAACCACCAATATCACACGGAAGACTGATCATCAGCTCATTCATCGTGAGAATTCCTCACCCTGTCAGACCTGGTCTTTAGTAGTCTCCATCCAGAGGGAGATTCAGATATTTAATACCTTACTTAACAGTTTTTGTTGGCTACTTAGTTGTTTGTGAATTAATCAGATATATTAGACATTATTAAGCCATTGGTGTGTGTAGTTGTATTGGACAACATTATATTATATTATATTATATTATATTATATTATATTATATTATATTATATTATATTATATTATATTATATTATATTATATTATATTATATTATATTATGTCCATCTTATTCACATATGTGCAAGAGCAAACAAATTTGAAACACCATACAAAATCATGCAATCCAGTATAAAAACACAATAAAATTCAGTCTCAAAAACTGCCACAGAGCTGAATAATAAATCTTTGAATAAGTTCTACAATGGTACTATTTATTAAATGGCTGCTGTACTGGATTGCATTACAATGCAATGATAGAAGGGTTTCTCAAGTATTTACTCAGTATTTTTTGGCAGAATTCAAACGACATTCAGTTGTTTAAATAAAGGTGTGTCTGCTCATTAGCACCTCCATGTGGAACAACTCGCAATTAACATGCAGTTTGCAAGTCAACCCCATAAGGATACAAACTTAATTGCACATTAATTGTACAAATGATGCCCTGTGCTTATGTAATATTGAGGAGCCAGATCATCAGTGTTGAATTTGAAAGCAATTCTAAACTTTAAAACTCATTATAGGTGAGGAGTAAGAGTGAATATGTGATTCAAAGAGTGTTTATTTGATATCACTCTGGTTCTCTGTTCACACTGCTTTTAGGTAAGGGGCTACTTGGACTATAGCTGACATGGGGACAACCAGATAACCAGTCAGCTCCCAGTAAATACACACTGGTGTGTTTATCTACCGTATAGTCACCATAGGTAGGCAGCACAAAAGATAAGATGAGGCCTGATGTAAACAATAACCACAATTACAACATTCATATCAGATTGCAGTGATTTACTTTTGATTTCTAATCCTGCAGATTTGATCCAGTCACACATATAGCATCTTCTTATCAAGGGTGAACAAGATTAATACACAATATGTTTGTATAAAGATAGTTTCAGGTGGCAGTGTTGAGGTCTAACTTGTTAAATCAACATCTATTCTGAAGATATACTGTATTTAGTTGGCATAAACGGGTGGTTCAGAACATTCAACATGTAGTAAGCAGCCTGTTGTTTGTGAAAGCGGTATAGGTAAAGTGCTTCTGTGCTGGCAGTGAAGGAATCTGAGGCCCAGTTTTATTTGGCCCAGGGCCTCAGGATCTGGTGGCCCAGTTCTTCACACCTCCTGGTATGCCAAATCTGGAGTAATCCTGCCTGTTTACACTTGTTACGCCCCACCCTTAGTCGGCCCTATGGGGCGAACAACACTCCATTTACCCAAAGTAAAACCCTAACACCTTTTAAAATACCCAAACCATGGGATTTATTAACAAAAACATACAAAACAACCAAGACACTAAATAAATACTATAAACAATCAAAATACAGAAACACTAAATAAAATAAAATCCCAGGCGGAGAGGAAGCAAGACCAGCAGTCCACAAACAAGAAGCCTCTCTCTGCAACTGGAACCAGGAGCATTCAACCCTTCCTCCCTGGCCAGGTGCACCTCATTGTGGACTGATTATGTGGAGGGGACCTGGGCAGAGCAATAGATAGGAGAGGAAGAGGACAAGAAACACAGGCAACACATACAGCCATAACACCACCACCCTTAAAACAATGAATAGTTTGTCCCGCAATCACACGAGTACAAAAACATTTAAAATTCAATGTGGCACTAATATAGCACATCACAGTTCACCGTGATGTCCACCTATTTATTCATCGCAATACATTTTATTTTGAAATTAGTTGACTGCTACTTACCAAGGCGGTATGTTAAGGTAAAACACAGCTAAATATACAGACCAAAATCATTCAGTCCACACCTGCTGATCACTTCACCACCTGTGAGCATATACAAAATTCATATTGTACTTGAGCTCTTGCACCTAATACTTTTGCCACTTATTACACAGACAATTCCTCAATATGAATATCATTGGGACTATTGCTGACAAAAGGTGTCAACCTGAGTCCAGACGGTGTACACAAGTAGTTGTATGGGAATGTGTGTACTTTAACTTAAGGAATACATTTTGATGAAGTTAATATTGTTGCAGTCTATGAGCCAAAAACAAAATGAGACTGTTTTACAACACAGAACAATGAAAAGTGGTCTTTATTTTCAGGAAAAAAAACATTTGCACCAACCTCACAGGATAGCTGCTTACAAAATAGTGACAATAGCAAACTGGCATATTGATATCACTAAAAAAGTGGATTGTCAAACAACAGCAAAGTGATTTAATGTATTTTGCTGTAAATATTTAATGCAATCAGTTGACTTAAAAATGACCTGGACTTGGATCAGTACACAATCATATTGTGCTTTGCCTATAACGAATCACACATTTGTTGATTTTCATACACATTTCCACAAAAGTCTGTAACTACTGAAGCAATCTGAAAAGGAATCCACGTTTCCTCTGGTCTTTAAAAAGTACAAGAAATACAAAAGCAACAGCCCAATAAGAAATGTAAAGTTGTGTTCAAGTATGAGTACCTCTGTAAAATATGCCTGACATAATAGCACCTTGCAGGTTAAATGGTTTTACTCGTGCATGCTACAAAAACTGGGCTAATTTTACATTCACAAGCAACAGTTCATACAAAGAAATTCATGTTTAGAAAATAAAGAAGGCTATGAAAAATATTAAAAACAGAATCCTGAACTTTATCACTAACAAACAGACAGCTTATGGATGTTTCTGAATTTGCAACACAACATTATCCTTTAAATTTACTTACTGAGTACTGGTGTTGTTTGTTTAGGATTTGCATAAATTGTCGTGTACAAATTCACTAAATGATTGGTTATTTTTGGTTGTGCAAACTGTGCAAATGTTATATGTTTACACTTTCTCAGTAATTTAAACCAAAGAACAAGAATGTATACAAAAGAAAAGAAAAAACAAGCACAGAAATTACACACATGATCCCTCATCACAGACTGTTGTGTTGCTTAGATACTGAGCATAAAATAAACTGCTGAGTCATAAAAATGTTGGTGTTGGAGAGCAAGAAGCCCATCTATGGTTTCATAATTAAACAAATACAGAAGGTCAAACTTCCTATCAAACTGGCTCCAGATACATTTCCCTGAAATGTGTGTATTGTAAACAGCAAAGAGACGTCCACTGGTAACAAATTGTGAACTTGGAATAACAAGGCCAATTTTATCTAAGATTCGTGATTTTTTTTTATGTCGCTATTTTTTTTAAAAAAAAACAACCTTTTTCAGGTTAAAAGTTTAAAAGAGAACACAAAATAGTTTTCCTGCTGGGTTACAAAATTTAATTGCCGGATATGTCATAACTGTAGTCAACACAGAGAGAACCTTATAATGCGAAGCTTGTGAAATGTGACAGCAGTTTTACATCACATCTACTCTCCCAGAAATATGTAAGCTGAGCTTTCGTGAACCAGTGTAAACTAAAATAATTCAAAAACATCACCCCGTACAAATCCCTCAAGCTTTTCTTCTGCATATGACGGCCTGCCAGGCTAAATTCTTCTGATGTAGAGACAGCATCAAGGAGTAAAATACATCTCTTTGGTCAGCATTGACACAATGCACGGGATTTGTTTCCTTGCATCAAAACCGGGTGAATTGGAGACAGACTCAAACTCTACCGCCACCTTGTGGTTCACTCGTGTCATGATGTGCTGGAGCTCCACTCCTTCTTTTCCGTATTTGCTCATCATATCGCACAGTGACTGGATGAACCAGGACCCGGTCATAGTATTCCTCCAGGAGTAGTAGCCTGTAGACATGTAAGTGAAAGAATGATGAGAGTGTCAGTGCAAATAATAAAAAGGAAACAATGAGTTTACAAAAAGACCTGTGTGAGGGCAGGTATGACTATTAACCTGGGGCTGTGGAGAAGGCATAGAGGAAGTCTGCTTCCACTGGGATCTTGGTTTTGCCATCGTCTGGGCTGTCTGCTTCAATGCCTGCATCCAGTTCAGTACCTCTGCAAGCCTGCACCGTGCGCACAGAAACAAAACAAGATCTGGTTACAGGTTGGATACTTTAAGCGAAAACCGAGGTCAGTGAGTGCAGGAGGGGATAAAAAGACAAACTCTTACAATACCTGGATGAAAAAAAGTTTGGGCTTTCCCACGAGTGATTTGCAGCGATCGCCCCGAAAGAGTGATGTGAGGTGTTTGAGCTCTATTGAGCTATCTGTACCAAAAAACACACCTTCATCTCCATGACTCAGCAGAACACAGACGAAAGATGCTGAGCAGCTGTGATCTTCCTTTGACACTGAAAAAAAAAAGGAATTGTACTCTTTATTACATTTTTTAAACAAGCTAATACGTAAAACAGCAAATGAAAGAAGTCAATCGTTTGGAGCCATAGTATTCATTAGTGTGTGTGTGTAAAGGTTTTGGGTGATTTCTATGAATTCTGAATCATACTTACCGGCAGTTAAAACCTGTGTCATCTGGTTGACTGACTGGTCATTGTAAACCTTCACTTTATAACCCAACTTGCCAAACACTTTCATCGCGTTGGCTGCATCTACGTCTGTACCATTTCGTTGATTCATGCCTTTAAAAAAAACAAGAACAGATAACATTTTTTGTGGTTATTTGAAGAACACAACAAACACACAACTGCTAAAATAATTTTAAGGGACTCACATCTCTTTTTCTTACAAGCAGATTTTGTCTTTAGGACACAATGTAGGCAGTTTAATACAAATGATATATTGACCTTTTCCCTAAAATGTTAATTCTGACTAATTATTTCCAATAAAACTTTTATCTTGCCACTAAATCAATACTATAAAAATAGTGTATTATTTTTTAACTCTTAGCTATACCTTGTTGAACCTTTTCAACTCAGAGCTACTTCACCCAGACAAGTTTCTCCCTCCAAGTGTGCTGACTAATTCTTGTTGGATGGAGACTTGATTTGACTTTTGTTTACAGCTGAATGATGCTACCTTTTGACAAAGTTGAGGAAGCACAATTATGTTTCGCGCAGTCAGACTACACCATCTAGCCACCCGGTCACTGCCGATCTGAAACCTTTGGGTTTAAGTTTATTAGCCTCAACTTTGTTTGTCTCTTTGTGAGAGTGAGGCTACTCTGGTATTTTATACACAAAATATTTATTCACTCTTGCACAAAATGCTGCATTTTTTCTGAAAACATATGTGTGCATCAATGCACTGAAACAGGATTTTTTTTCTTGCTCGAACAGCTGGAACTATTCACAGAATTTAGCAATACAGGCTTAACCACTGTTGATATTTACCCCACTTGTATGCTGTACTTGCTCTCGGGGCATTGAACCATCTGTTGATCAAGCAGTCATGTGTATTCAGTTAGTCCTGCTAGACAGGTTTGTCAAATATGAGTCTGACAGTAAAACAAGACTATCATACTGCAGCTCTGATGCTCTGTGGGAGCACAGACTGGAGCTGTATCCACTTGCATTGATATCCAAGGTCTTCTCAGCCAGAATACTTTACATCACACAATGTCCTGTTTCCCTCAAAGGCAGACAAGGACTAAGGTCAATGTAAAGTTTCATACAGTATTTCCACTTATTATAAGCCTCAGGTCTTTATATGCTCAGTGAAGGAAGTGAACAAACACTCCCCTACAGATCCTGTACACACAAAGGATGCATACTGTGTGAAAACAGCTGCAGTGTCTGTCTTTCTTACCTCAAGACTACCAGAATATCTGTGTTTTGCCAACAGAAATACATGTAAATAATGTAATGTAATAAATGTAATAAACTTGGGAGAGGAACTAATCAAACCGTGGGTACCCATGTGATAATGTGATGCATGTCAAATCACACTGCAAGTCATGCGGGTCCATGAAATTCCTTATGTGCCAATGACAGTACGCTGCACAGGGATCTAATGAATTATTATCAAATGCGAGGCTACATATACAAGGATTATTGCGGCTGCCTGCTTATTCTCATTCTCTAAAGTCAACATTAAAAAAGCCACAGAGGGCAACCAAATCAAACTAACCTGAACATCTAATTAACTAGCAGGAAGTGTGGTGGTTTATCATTAAATGGTATCCACAGCAGCAAGTGTAATTGGGTCCCCTAGCTCACCTGTCATCTCATGTGGGTGCGAAAGCAAGGGGATGGAGGTGTCTGATCTGCCATATTGTACAATGAGATGGTGAAACCTTACCTACTGTTATCTCCACAAACATGTAGCTTTGAGTCTCAAACCAACATGTCAGTTTCAGTAAAGACAGGTCCACCTACCAAACACAAACTTATCCACAGACAAAGGCCAGGTGTACTCCAACTGGGAACTGGAAACACTATGACAGGGATATCACAGGCACGTCTGACGCTAGCTAACCTTCTAACTACTAATGAAAGATTCAACAGTGTACATGTGAGCCAACTGACCCATCAACTGTAGGCTAACTTGTTGCTTTAGCCCACATTAACTAAGCATTTAAAAATAACACTTAAGTTCCCAGTGTGGCTTTTTCTGAAGGAGATTTTCCAGGACTTCACCTGACCATAACTTTTACATTATGAAAAGGGTTTCTTCTCTCAGCTCAAGAGATCTAATCACCAGGTGCCTTTATTGCCTGCCCTGCTGTAATCGAACGGATGGTTGATGTGTTCTTTGTGCCTTTTTGGGCACACTTATGTTTAACAGACCTAGCATGCTGGTTAACATCATCCTTCCCACCATGACCAACACTAACGTCCATCCTACACACCTCGCAAAATGCACGGTTGTTTCCTAACACTGCCATTCGGGAACTATTCCTTTGCATGCCTTTTGTCAGAAATGGGAAAACAGTCTCCCAAGTATTTAAATATTTACACAGAGATTTTGTTTTTTCTTTTACTGGTGTCTCACCCATTTCGTTAAGGGACAGTTACTAAGGTCAACAACCTTTTAATAGCTTAAGAAAACACCATGTTAATAGAGTTGTTGTGTAGTGTTAGGACCTGTATTAAAAGATCTGTAGATCCTTTTATAACAGGTTTCAATCTTGTGCTTCGTTAGTGGGGATGACCTTTAGTGCACACTTGAATTTGCAAGTGTACACTTTGGACATTTTACAAACAGACTGGGCCTTTAAAAATATTTACCAGAACAGTAATTCATCTAGATACTGGTTTAAGTTCCTTACCAGTTTTCCTGCTTTGAATTTGTTCATGTCTCTCCATCACCTGGGCTGCTTCTATGTGTTTCCCTTTCCTCAAACTTTTTCTTTCAATCTTGAATTGGTTGCATCTTCTTTACTCTCTCATTGTTTTCCTTTCAACACCATAACATCCTTCAATTCTTCCTCACTTCTGTCTCCTCTCTCTTAATTCCTTCATTCACACTCTGGAAAAGTAAGAAGCCTTCCTTTTAAAAAATCTGACAGAGCATGAAGCAGAACTTTGACTTGTATAGTGTCAATTTCAGTAATTGTGGACAAACAACACACAGTGGGAATGAATTAGCAGTCAAGCTATCCAATCTATCAAGCTACATTAATATTACTGTAATGTAAAGCAGCAGCACTAGATTGGACTGGATGGTTAAAACAACACTAATGTCAATTTAAAAAAACTTGGGCTCCACTGAAGAGTTTTTGCTAGCGAGTACTTAGTTGTATTTTGTCTAACAGATCATTATTAGACGCCGCACATGTTAACGTCATATAGGTTCCTCTAAACTCTGATTAATTTGTTTGTCCTATGAAAACGGCTCCAATCTGCCTGCTAGCTTCAGTACAGAGGATATGTTTGTTTTAAACAAACGCATAGCACAGGTGAGTGGTGGTTTGTTGGTTGTTCCTTGTTAACAGTAACAGCTGTCTCTGTGTCTCATAGGAGGATACAATGTTCAAATGGAAAACAAAACGAGCACTCCTAGAAACTGCAGTAAACAGCCAGTCTGAGCTGAGCCCCCGGGAAGAGCTCCAGGCTCTGAAGCCAATCTGACATAGCGGTCAAACTGTGGAATAACTACTTCTGGGTCCGACGGGGAAAAGGAATGGCTTTAAAACGGTAGATACGTTTTTCTGAGCATCACAACCCCTGCAAAATGAGTCATTTCACTGTCAGAATTTGATCCATTCAGAGTGTGTGTAGAATGTTTTCATCAGGGTAATTTCTTAACAGCAGGAAGTGGCTTTTTTGGCTTCATGTGCCACTCAGCAACTTTCATAGGAATGTACAGAGCCCCGCCTCCAATGCTGTGTCCAGTTCTCTTTATACATCCATGATCTGAACCACTAACAGCTGTAAAGTGATGAAAATTTGTAAACGCCACTTCAGAATTTGAGAGGTGTGTAAACGCCATTTATGTGTGTTTAGCTAGTTAGTTAACGGGGAAAAATGGGAGATTTAAAAGGGAAGATTACCAAATGGGAGCATGGTGGGAGATGGGTTGAACTTATGGGAGAAACCTGGGAAAAATAAGGGAGTTGACAGGTCTGCCCTGATATCAAGAGAGAATGAAGCAGTATGGCCAGGACCCTCCGAGTGGCACCTCAGTGGCGGTCTGTGGCACCTCGGTGGTGGCCTGTGGCACCTCGGTGGCAGTCTGTGGCACTCTTGTCAGCAGTTGAAAGACTTGCTGTCAGGTAGGGCGGGGCCAAACTTCCTGGTTTGTTTTCATGACAGGTCAGCAGCTGTAAGTCTGTTTTGGGATGGTTGTCGAGAAACCATGTTCTACTTTCTTGTTTTTCATTCATTTTATGTAATTACTTCCACCAAGGAGGTTATGATTTCGCCCATTTTAAAATAAAAAGGAATAAAAATACACTCTTTCCTAAACCTCCATTGTATTATTGCAAGAGTGAAATTGTGTTATGTACACATAATTGTGTAAACACAGGTTTAAACATAATTGAGTGAATATACGTGTAGTAACATGTAGGCTACTTCATAAAGAAAAAATGAAATAATGAAATATTTTTTATCTAAGCAGCAGCAGCAGCAGCAGCAGCAGCATGACAACTGACACTGACATGGTTAGATGGTGTGTAGATTCAAATTGCAGATGTTGTGGTTACGAGATAATTGTCTTAACCAGCATTACTTTATTTAATATTTTACAACTTAATCAAGTCAGTGTCAGTCATCACTCTGCTGCTGCTTAAATGTCATAAAAAAGTTAAAAGCAAACAAAATTGTAGATGAAAATGTGAAAACATGTAGCTGACTTTTTTCCCCATAATTTAATCTTTTATTTATTAAGTGGCCTACATGTTACTAAACTTATGTTTTAACCTGTGTTTATGCAATTATGTTTACATAACACAATTTCACTCTTGCAATAATAAAACAGGATTAGTGTCACTAATTGGCACTCGGAGGATCATGGCCTCTCTCCAATGACGACATCAAAGAAGGACTGCAAGTAATTACTTCCATTACCTTGTAACTAATACTATAATTTATATTTTGATTTACTGAATTAAATGTAAATAAGCGTCAAAAACCCAAGGGTATTTAGTTTACAATGATATACAGAATGAAGAAAAGCACAGAAATTCTCACCTCAGGGGTTATGTGTAGGGCCACAACTAACAAATATTTTCATTATCGATTAATCGAAAATTGTGAAAAGCGTCGATCCCTGTTTCCCAAAGCCCAAAGTGACGTCTTTGAATATTTTGTTTTGTCCGCAACAGCTCACAACCTAAAGACATTCAGTTTACTGTCATATAAAACTAAAGAAACCAGAAAATATTCATATTTAAGAAGCTGGAATCAAAGAATTTCCATTTTCTTCTTTAAAAATAACTCAAAATGATTAATTGATTGTTAAAATAGATGGTGACTAATCGATTAATCAACTAAGTACTGCAGGTCAGGTTATGTATTATTCACAGCAGCTTCAATTTGAATATGTTTCATCTGACTGACCCCAAGCCCTAAGCAAATGACCAAAACCACAAACCTGTTCTTCTATCAAAGTTCTTGTTGTTGATGATGATGCATTGGCCAATGCTGGGGAATTTGAGGCTATATCTGAAGCTGTGGGAGTGGGGCTTAGCATCCACATCCATGTCCATGGGAGCAGGGGCAGAAGAAGCAGACCCCTCCGGCCTGAAGGACAACAAACCATAACAAGGTTTATCATGTTATATAAGAGCAAGCAGCAAATAATGCGCGACACACACACGGAGAGAGAAAGGGGACTTATTACACAGGAAGCATTTAAAATACCAGTTCACTACAGGCCAGCTTTAGTGCTTTGTTTCATATAATAATGAATAATTCAATGCTCCGGCGGTTTATATAAATATAAACTAGCTAATATGTAGCTAACAGTGGGTGAATTAATTTACTAGTTACAAGGTCGTCAGCAGTCTTGGAAACTAACGGAGATGACCAGTTTCCGCAACAATGCAAACAATAAGACGCTGTATATAAAGAAAGCTAACGTTAATTAAAATTAGCCAAAGTGACCATTACTCACTGTTTTCTTGCATCTGCGTGGTCCTCTCCGGGTCTGTTAACCGACATGGTTCAGATTCAGCTATTTAATCACAAAACACAGCTTAAGATTGTACGCCCTGAACGGTAGGCAGGAAACCTTGCGAACCACTGAAACCGATATCAAGTTGTGTTCAGACAGAAGTAGCTGCGCTTCGCTAGTAAACAAAGATGCTGATGTAATGCTGAGGGGCGCTCGTTTTACTCCCCGGCGCCTGCCGCGTGGGAGGCGACTAAATCTGTAACCAGGATCTTAAAAATACAGAGGTCATGGTTTCAATTGAAGAAAAGTATACAGCAGTGGTAGAAGAAGTACTCAGATCCTTTACTGAAGTAAAGGTACCAATACAGCAATGTAAAAATACTCCATTACAAGTAAAAGTCCTGCATGAAAGATCCTACTTAAGTAAAAATACATAACTATTAGCAGCAAAATGTACTTAAAGTATTGCAGTAAAAGAAGTGGTTTGGTCCCTCTAACTGATATATTATTAAATATGATATCATTAGATTATTAATACTGAAGCATCAGTGTGTAAGCAGCATGTTATTGTTGTAGCTGCTGGAGGTGGAGCCTCCACTACTTTATATACAGTTAGCTAGTTTAGTCCAGTGGTTCCCAACCTAGGGGTCGGGCCCCTCCAAAGGGTCACCAGATAAATCTGAGGGGTCGTGAGATAATTAATGGGAGAGGAAAGAAGAAAAAAAATAAGTTCTGATACAGGAATCTGTTTTCAATTTTTGTACTTGTTCTCTAATCCTTGATTTTTGGTGAAATATTGAATCATTTGAACATTAATCAAAATGGAAGCATGTGAGAAGTTTAGAGGGAAAAATCACTATTTGGTGGGGCTGTTAACAACTCAGACATTGAGTTTATCATCTTTGGGCCACACATGGATTTTTAAATGACATTTAATGTCACCTGTTGACAAAAGGAGGAAACATGATGCTAGCTCATTATTGTGCTTTAGCAATAAGCCTTTTTATAAAAACATTTTTGAGATATCAGAGTAGGGAAATAACAGGTGTAAGTAATAAGTCATGCTGTCATCGCTTACTGGGACAATTTCAAATGTAGTAGTATGTAGTTTTTCCAGGTCTATATTTGTAAAATGACACGTGTCAACAACAGGGTGTGGCAGCCTAACAGCTGATTACTATCTCATAACTACAGAGTTCAACATTCCCACATAGACTTCAGTAAGATATTTTTCAGAACGCTTAATATAACCCCAGTCAAATTGGAAGTTGTCTGCACTTCATATAAAGCTCACTGAATTGATTTTTTTTGTTTTCATTCCTTACTTATGCCCACATGAAGAGGCATCTTTAACCATTTAACCAGTATAAGCCATTTTGTGAGGCCATGTAGAAACAATTAATGACAACAAAAGATGCACGTCATTTCTATTCCAGACTTTAATATTGTCACCCTCTAACACAATCCTGCTAAAAAACTGCAGTAAAGGACAGAAAAGGTGAAAAGTATTCTCAGGACTGTAAGTCAATACATATGTATATATTTTTACTTATGTACATGTCTGCAATTACTGAACATGATTTAAGTTTCCAAAACAAACTCACAAAATGACAAACTTTTCAAACAGCAAAAGGTGACCATTTATCAGTCAAATCAAGTAGGGCATGTTAAATAATGGATGTACTGTACTAAAGTGCAAATGACACCTTCAGTCTCTTTTTAAGAATTGTGGTAAATTGTAGCGTTGTGAATAGTGACAGGGCAAAAACAAACAAACAACACAGCAGGAGGAAAAGAGATAAAAAGGCAGAAACCTTAAAAATAGAAAAGCAAATAAAACCACGGGGCTACACAATTAAGACCAGTGGCTAAAAATCAAGATTACATGTATGTGAAAAAAAAAAAAAAAGACAAGACAGAAACTTGTAAACTCATTCGGTAACTGAAGAGATGTAGTGTCGCATAAAGATGTACAATCCTCACACTCACTCTTCTTATATCAATATGAATCATATATGAAGCGATAGTAGCAAGAAATGGTTTAGACCAAAACATATTAGTATAAATCAAAATAGAGCTATCCTAGCTGTTAAGATGAAATCTCATAGTAACTCTCAAAAAAAAAAAAAAAATCATGTTACACTCAGGCTCAGGAAATGACAATGCATCCAGTTCTGAGTAAACAACAATGAAAGAAAAAAAGAGAACCAAACATTTAAATAAAAAAGTGCATCGCTGCAATTAGATTCTCTATCAACTTTACCAGTTAATATCACAATTACTTCAACTATTTAATATATTTACACAGAAATATTTGCAACATTGTGTTTTGTGATCTTAATGTCAGTGTTCTATTTTAAGTACACTTGAATATAACATGAAATTTAGATTTTCATCAACCATACAGTCCTTCCACTCATATCACAGATAACAAATACAAAGACAAAGTTTTTTTTTTTTGCAGTTTGAACGTTCTCCTTCACACTGTCCTCACATTTAATTTCGTGCCGCATGTTACATAACGAGGCACTCTTATTGCTGACAGTTAAAAGTCTACACTCGCAGCACACAAAGATTTAAATAACCTTAATCAAGATTAAAGCTATGATCAGTAAGTTCAAAGGGGAAGCCAGGAAGACAAAAAAACTCTTGTCTCACATTTCCGCTCACTTTGCTGATCGTTAAACCAGAGTAAATCAGCACACAACCCAGTGACACGTGGGAGCCACGACTCTGTAGCTAGTAAATTAATCTCAGCCTCAACATTTATGTTGAAAGCAGAATTGATGGATGTTGAAATGTTTGATCCAAGTTTTAGTAAGAGCACAAACTTTACAATACAAATGTGAAATTCAGGTACTTGGGAGCAGGGTGGAGTTTCTAACACATTTGATCTCAAACATGAGGATTAAAGTAAACTGAATACAATCTAACATAATTTAATTCAACCAGGATCTTAAAATTAATCATTGAAAGAAAACACACAAAAAAACAAGTGACAAATAACAAAAAGACAAAAGTTTTAAATGTTTTTTCACCACATTGCTGGCCAAAGTGCCAGTGGTATTTTTCATGTTTTCATTGGTACTAAAATAAGTTTGTTTGGTACCACTATTTAATTTCATATAGTATTCAATATTGTATCATATTAAATAAAAAACATATACAGTATTCAATTAAAATTAATGTGCTACAGGAATATCTTTAAAAAGTAGAAAAAAGAAATATCATTCTTCTACAGTGTAGTGAAAAAGGTCAAAAGACATATGAAATAAAGTATGTCGCCATTTCCGACCCACAATTATGGATTGTCAAGATGACCTAACCAGACTTTATCAGGCCAATATAAGAGGGGTGGCATAATCATTATGAACGACTTCTGATCTCTTCAACAGTAACGTATTTTAAAAGTATTTTCCCAAATTTTGACTCGGGGGGGGGGGGGGGGGAAAAATCAAAAAGAAGAAATGAAATGTCCTGGTTGAGTGCAAAAATGAAAAGAAGGCTATTGTGTAGACATAATATGCCTCCAGAGTTGTTGTTTCACTTCGGGGAATAAAGTAGCACCACAAATCATGATAAACTCCAAGGCAAACTCTGCATTATGTTTCAGTAGTATGTTCAGTGTTTCTGACACATTAGTCATTATCTCCTCTTTGTCAGAACCAGTGAAGCCTGTTGAAGCTGTGCAATCCACATGGTCTGAAACCGGTTTAGTGAATATTTTCTGTGTAGGCTGAAAACAATTGGTATGAATGAACTTTGACTTGTAGTGGTGCTGTGCTGGGGACTTGACTGAAGTTGTGATAAATTAAAAAAAAAAAAAAAAAAAAAAAAAAAAAAAAAATCATCACATCAGGAGTGTACCACATAAACAAGCACATACATTACATCTTAGGTGGTGGGTCTTTCTATTTAAGCAAATCTTTGCTTATTGTCTCACAATAGTGCTGCTCAAGAAAATACATAATGGCCTTGCAAAATGCAACGAAAAGGCTGCAACAAAGACTGCAGCGATGACAACATGATAAACATCAGCATTAGAGTGGCAGTGAGAGGGAAATCTGAACTCTAACCAGCTACGATGTGCATTGAGTTTATGTTGAGGGTGAAGAGAAAAAAAAAACAAGTCCAGACCCTAGTCCTGAGAAGGGGCTTGAGCAAATCTATGCTGGGATAGGGAAAAGGTGGAGGTTGATGTCAAATTTGTTTCCTCACTGGCTTCTCATTTGTTGAGGTTGTACACCACCGATGGAAACAGGCTGATTCGGGCTGTGATCAGAAGATATCAGGGCACATGTCCCAGCTGCCGCTATCCTTAGTCTCCCAGTAGCCTCCTTTGTAGACATGCAGGGTCTCTCCAGATACGGGATCGTCTATCTTCTCGAACCACAACGCTTGATGATTGTCTTGATGGGCGCCTGAAGGAGATGAGAATCTTTAAGCAAGTGAAATCTTTACAGGGGCCCTAGATGAGGGTTATGAAGCCACTGAGCCATGAAAACATACTGCATCATGCTTAAGTTAAGCTGATACGCTATCAGATGGTTGACTAAAAAGATAGAGATAAATATATTCATTGTTACTGATTACTTGGTCTTCAGAAACCAAATGCAGGAGGCAAATCATAGATAAGTACTCCATGAAATCACCAATTACTTACTTCCTCTATGATGTACCATGTGATAAGAGCCAGGCTCACGACTGCCAAGGACCACAGTAAAGACAGATAAAATACTATTCTAAAGTATTGTAGTACTAGGTTTATTGCACCACTTCTACAGCTACAATATTCTATTAGATTCACTAAAGACTACAAACACGCATCTAAATATGAAAAAAACAAAACAAGGGATACTCAGAGCAACACTGATGTTACTTGCTTTTCACTGGAGCTTCATAAGGGCCTTCATTGCCTCCCACTAAGAAAGGATGTGAGGAGGAAATGATGGAAGATGAAAAGGGGAGGTTTAACTAAATTGAATAAATTTTGAAATACAGTAATGACACTGTACGTGTTATATCATGATCAGAATACTTGCTTATATAAGGGAGGGGTGATGGTCCATAGGGGGCTGGAAAAAAAAAGAATGACGGATGAATCTTTGAGACATAAAAGAAGGGGGTATGATACAAAGGATGAGTGAAAGTGTTAAGGGGCTACTTGCATGCAACAGGCGTAAGAGGGGGAGAGTCCTCTGTGTCAGCTGAACGTCAGCACACAAAAAATCACGTCAATCCATAACTCAGAAAATTCCACACCAATCTGTTGTTTATTTTCACTTTTAAACTGCTGTGTGTAGCATGCTAAGTAATATATGTTTGTCAAAATGACTGACAGCTCAGTGCAGTGACTGTATAGAAAAGAGACCTTTGCTTCTTCCATTTTTTTCTTACTACTTTTGTACTGAATGATGCACAGTGAAGCAATACTGTTACCCATAAAATTACTAAAAAAACTACTTCTATTATAATAGACAATGACCTATTTAATCTGTATTGGAAAAATGCAATTTAGAGGCTGATATAAGGTGGGAAATCTGATCAGTGCTGGTCTCATTTTGATGTTAAATGAGCATCTAAATCATCTATGATCTCTGTCAACTTGTCACTTGTAGCTCTGACCACCGTGACCAAACAACTGAAGATACTTAAGGAAGAAATGATGTGACCTTGTTACAAAACAGCTTGATTTTTGAAAATTTTAAAATCCTAATGTCATCCAGCACATGTTTAAGTAATTGTTAAGTCACTGGTGTTGAGAAAACAAGCCAATCAATCTCCCATGGATATGTTAGGGTAATTTTTTTTTTTATTTACCCACTTAGGACGCTACACAAAGCACCTTTAAAAGTACATATTATATGTTAAGCTGTGAGGTGATACTTGCTTTCATCAGAAACCTCACTTGCTTCTGTGCCAGTCTCCCCTGCATCAGCTAAATGGAACAGAAACGGATGGAGGGATGGTAAAAAGGTCAATGAGTGTTTAAAAGATGGATGTAGAAGACATTTAGCACTTTCCTATTACACGCACGGACATATTTCACATGTATTTCTTTATACTTAAGCCCAAGTAAAGTGCAGATTTCGAGTGGGAAAGACTAAGAAGAGTACTTGCTTTTCAAGGGTGAGTCATTGATTGAATCCTCAGTGACAGCTTAGCGTTGAGACAAAGACAAGCAGACAAAGTATACCGAGACAGACAAAGTGGACAAAAGATGAATGGACAGAGAAACATTGCAAGACAGAAACACAAGACACATACAGTATCTCTTCTTCCTTTTCCCTGCTTTATTTCCGTTGTCCTCCTTTTCTTACCTTCCTCAGGTGAGCTGGCTGCTTTAACAGCTTCCCTCTCACGTTCTCGACGGGTCGTGCGCTGTTTCTCTTCAAGCCTTTGTTTCTCTGCGTTGGCCTCATCCCAACGGCCATCCTCCATTAATCTCTGGTCAGGGCGTCGCCGACTGTCTGTTGGTGCCACTCCCTCTTCAGGTTCATTGAGCGTCAAGGCCAGTGAGGAGAAGTAGTACATGTTCTCTGCTCCCTCTCTGTAAAGTCAACATCATAAAAAGGTCGGAGGCAGAAAGCTACAGCAACAATACAGCCTCGCCTGTGCAGATCTATTTGTTATAAAGCACTTTCAACTTTTTCCAATATTATCAAATATCTATACGACATAAACTTACGGTAAAGGGTTCTTTTTCCAGATTTCTTTGGCTTTGAGGGTCTGATATACAGTTCTCTGTTTGCCTTCAGTGCCGTTCTCGCCTTTGCTGCTCTGCATTATCCTGGAAAACTCCATCTTCTCATCCCAGGTTCCCGACAGCACGTAATGGGCTTTCCCCTCCTTATCTGTTACAACTCCTGTTACCTTTAAGACAAACACAGGTTTCAGTTAAGAATGTAATCAAATAGCCTGCAGTAGGTAATATTCATATGATTTTAAATTAAAATCATTTTAAACCAGAAGCAGAAAACCAAATCCACTTCACTACACTTAAGAAACACTTGGCCATTTGCTCCCCCCCCCCCCCCCCCCCAAAAAAAAACAATAGTCCTATCAATTAAAATTTAAACGCAAGTTCTTTAGCCTGCAGAGATCATCATCATTATGTCAAAGCATGAAGTTACTGCAAAAAAACTGGTAATGCCGAAAATCCCAAATTAACACTAAAATTAAATAAGCTGTTACTTGGCCTATCTAGTCACAGAATTTCATATAAATTAACAACAGACATAGCCAAACAATCTGACTAACAAGGGACCAAAGCATCAACTTTTTTTGGGAAATGTATTCAGTATTATTCTGGATAGAAAACAAATCTCAATTAAAATCATTAAACTTTTCATATTCTATAAAGAATCAGCTCTGGTTTTAAATACAGTGAACAATATTAACAAGAACAAATCAAAACTCACCTTTCTTGGTACGTCTCTGGAGAAGTAACTGTAGGGAGCAAACTTGAGGTGGCAACGATCTCCTGTCATGTGGTTCACCACGTCTATCTCCCCTGACTGGAAAGGAACAAAGGAAAGAGACTAAATGTTTTGCTGTTGAAAACTTAAAGGGCTAACATTGTAGAATGATCAGCAAAATATTCTATGAAGACAACTATGACATTTATTTGTCCAAAAATAGTTGGGAGTGGTGTCATATGCTTAATGATAGAAACATTGCTTTGTACCAATAATGTATCAGCATAAAAGTTACCTGATCAATCCATAGTTTCCCCACAATAATGTTGTGTACCGTTGTAGTCACTTTCTTCCAAGAGTAGTGATTGTTACTCTTATCAAATATGCACTGGATAGAACCTGGAGATACAGACAGCAGTCTTTAACCAGCTCAATCAAAATGAATTTATTTGAATCCCACATATCCTACACACTGAGCTCAACTCAAGGATTTTTTTGTATGTACACAACAACAAACATGTTGGTAACCACTGCTCTGACTAATAAACTAACCTTCAATCAACTACAGAATTGACACAGGCATCTTCTCACATGTTGTAATGAAAAACAGGTGTAACATCTCTTCTGTTGTGCAATTATGCAAACACACACACACACACACACACACACACACTCACCTAAGGGCATGATAGAAAGATATTTTCCTCTAAACTTGCTGGCCAGGGTAATTTCTTGTCTGAGGCTCCAGCCCTTTTCAGAGATGGCATGGTGAGCGGCAGCAGGTGGGTGGTGACTCACCTGAGAGGAGAGGAGAGAGAGAACAGGTAGCAAAGTCAAGATGTGATCATCACCATTATGTGGCGGCATAGAGCATTCAAACCAATGAGCATGACAACATAAACATAATTTGAGCATGTTTTTTTTTTCAAAACTGGTCGAACCTGAATGCGATCGTGTAGTTGAAACAAATAAAAATCGCCTGAACTGATACAACTTTAGTCTGCAAAAAGTCACTTGCTAAATGTTTGATGGTGTCTTTTCCGAGTTGTTTAAGATTTTAAATGATTTCCAGTTTGTCTCAAATATACCTGTTCACAGAGGGAGCGGTAGCCACAGTCTTTTAGCCGATCCAGCTCAAAAGTTTCTCCCAGCAGAGGATTGAAGGGTTTTCCTGTGCGGTGGACGGTGGTGGAGTAGGAAGAGACTGTGAAAGCTGCCACATAACACATCTGCTCTAGTGAACTCTGACATTTAGCAGCCTTATCCAGCAGCTCGTAGTATTCCAGGTCTTCAGACAGACGTTGCAGCATTGAGAGGGGCTCGTTGAAATTCACCTGGTAGGTAGAGAGAAGTATAGTAGTTACTGCTAATGACTTGGTTTCCATATATTAATAACAACAAGTGCACAGCTTCCTTACAGGCATTGGTATCTTTGAGAGCTCCTTTCCAATACAGTTCTTCATGATGCTCCACAGATTGAGGTAATAGTTGGGCTTGTCAGGGATTCGAGTCCGTCTTTGTCTGACTGGCTCTAGCTCAAGAGGTTGTGGAGACTCCGGATTGGATGCCAAAGACAGTTCATCAAACTGCAGGAAGATAAGGAAAAGGCTGTTACTGGTTAAGTTACTGCAGAAGATAATACAGAGTAAAACAAATTAGTAATTGCTCGAAAACACAAACTAGACATACATTTACAGACTGATCGTCCATTCCAGTCTCACTGCTGAGCCCACTAACGTTGCTGCCAGATCTCCTGGAAGACAGACAAACATGATAGTCAAGATTTAACAGAAAAACAGAACACAGGGAGAGAAAATAAAAAACAAACAAACAAACAAAAACAAGATTGAGATAAAGAAATAAAATCACTGACATCTAAAAAAGAAAAACAGTTATTAACCTGTGATACTTGGGATCTGCGGGGACAGTAATAAACTCTGCTGGGTCTTCCATAGCATCAAAGAACTCATTTTCATCATCCTCATCACTGGCATCACCTTTTCCTGAAGCACCACCTAAAGCGAAGAGAGACAGTGGAAGAATAAATGGTAAATTGGAGCAGGCTTCTGCTTGATCTGGCCTCAATTAACTGGCACTGGTATGTAGCTTGGCGTATATGCTCTGAGTAAAGTCTAGGCTCCAAAGACAAAAGCTCATTTGGGGATGAGAGCTGTACCTTTGTTACCTAAGGAAGCATTGCTGAATGAAGGAGGGAGAACTGTTGCTCCTCTGAAAGCTCTTTCCAAGTGGTTGTGTTGTTTTGCCAGCTGCTCCAGAGTCTCCTCCAACCTTATCCTCTGGTCTCGTTCAACCTGTAAGGCCTTCTGCCAGCGCTTACTGTGGCTCTGAGCCAGGGAGAGGAAGTCTCTACATGCCTTGGGGAGCATGCAAACACAGGAGTAACAAATCAGCAAATAAACCATTAGTTCATATAATGTGTTTCTCAATGATTGACATGTGGGTGACTTACATTGATCATGGCATTAGAGGTGATCCGGAACAGTGTTGCCCTCTCTGTAACTTGTCTGATCTTTTCCCCCATGTCCCCTCCGACACGAATCCCCTCCAGTTCTGACAAAGATCTGTATGTGGAGTAAAGGGATCAATGAATAAGGGAACAAATAAATAAACAAACACCACCACCCTTCTTTTTCTTGGATAATAATGTTTTTTATAGAGTAGTCAAACTGCTCGATCTAATAATAGATACCTTTGAAGGGCAGACCCATGCTTGACAATGAGATCATTGCAGGTATTGAGGTCCTCCACCTTGCTGCTTAGTGTGCGTAGTGTGGTCTGGACTTCTGAGTTACGGCCTCCACCCTGTCCTGGGGTGGGGGGCACGGCAGGACAATCATCACCCGAGTCATCTGAGAGAGAGGGAAGGGAAGATAATTTAAGGTAAGGTAGGTAAAAATACTTTATTTGATGCACATATAGTTGTACAATGAAATTCAATTTCTGCATTTAACCCATCCTAACTATTGGGAAAAGTGGGAAGACACTGTGCAGCACCCAGGGACCAACTGCAGTTCTGTGCCAGTGCCGTTGGTCAAGGGTGTTGACAGGAGAATTAACCTAACATACATGTTTTTAATAACCAAAAAGCAAAAAAATATCACAGGGAAATGCTTTGCACATATAAAAAGACACACATCTGTGCCTGGCATAGCTGCTGCTGGTGGTGGTATTTAGGCTTTTTTATGGATATTGATATTATGTCTCCTGAATTCTCCTACCAACATTTCTACCCGCTCACCTGATTCGGCCTGCATGTGGACGGCCTTTGCCTTGGCGAGCTCCAGAGCAGTGATCCAGCGCTGGCGCTCTACCTCTGAGTTGGCCTTCAGATGGTAGGTCTGTGCCCCTCCATTTGAAATGACAAAATTGCATGAGTCCTCCACGGCAATGTTGGCCGTGGCCAAGTTGATGGTGCCTCGGCATGTGTGACCCATCTCTGCCTGGGTCCTATAGGCAGACAGAGAGAATGAAGGACAGTCAAATGTTGAGTTTCTAAATCACTGTTCTGTGAAGTAAGAAATTAGAACTGCAATAATTAATCAATTAGTTGATCAAGAGAAAATGAATTGCCAACTATTTCAATTATTGACTAATCATTTTTTAAAGAAAAAAAGACCATATGACTAATCAAGAAAATAACTGACAGATTAATCAATAATGAAAACAATCATTAGTTGCAGCCCTATAAGAAATATTATCTAACCATTTAACTTTTTTCTTGTAGGGCTACTGTTTATTTTTTCATAATGATGCAAGTAGTGTTCTTTAATTGAGAACTATTTACTGCTCCATAAAATGGTCTTCAAAAAGCCTAAAGAATTTGCACAAGACACATGTGGTCAGACAAAACATGACACCTCGAGTTCTGGATAATTGTGATGTGCATTTTTCACTATTTCCAGACATTTTTAAGACTAGGCGATTAATCAGTTAATTATAAAAATAACAGACAGATTAATCTCATCTAAAAATAATCATTACTTGCAGCCCTAACATGCAACATGACTTACCTGTAATAAGACAGCAGTCCATTGCTTAGAACAAACCAGCGTCTCTGGTAACCTTTTATGTAGTTGGTCCATTTGAAGAGCCAACCTTTGTATGTGTCTCCAGCGGTTGGAGTAGGGGGCTTAGGCTCTGACATCACAACAGCCTGTGGTCTCACTGGGTGAAGTTAGAGCCTGTGGACATAACAAATCTAATTATGATTAACACAGATACTTCATAGTTGGGCAAACTAAGTCTGCTCAATGTACATATGACACGTGAAGTGAGCAAATAAACTGGTCTTGTGACTACAGACATTTGCATTACAGAGTAAACTGGTGTGTCACCGCTTATTAACTACTGAAGAGTCAAAACTGTTTTATGTCATTCTATAATGACACCGTTCAGTTTATAAATCCTTGGCCTCAGGTATAATTAAATATTGTGTACAGTGTATGATACCAGCCTACTGCGTATCCTTTGTGAGGATTTATAATGAAATCAGACATAAAAATACCTACAAAATCATGGCTGAAATTGGTCGAATGTACCGTGATATGAATGGATGCCGGATGATCCACACTTGACAACAGCTATGAACGCTAAGTAAAGGAAGGCGATTAGCACGAAGATCTGTTTCCATCATGTCCCTCTTACTAGCTTGCAGCTTGAAATTTACTTTAACGTGAAATCTACAAGATATAACACACAGCAACAAATAATTGAGTGCTGACATGACTCCTGATAATCTGTTTAGCTAACATTTACTACGTTCTATCGGAAACTAAAAAACACAGCTCGCTATTGAAAAGTCATCTTAACCCACCAGTTCTTTGCCAGGATAACATACAGGTGCCAAGTAAAGGATTCTGAGAAGTACTTCGAGGAACACGATACCGTTTCCAAGCATCAAAGCTAACTGTCCGTCACTAAGCTCGCTAGCTAACTTAAACAACAGGAAGCTGTCAAACAAGCTGACGCGTCGTAGGCGATGTTTACAATTATTTTAACTGTGCAACTCTCTCTGCGTTTCTGTGTTAAATATAATTGTTGACATTATAGGTTCTTATTTTCATGACACTTACCGTTACCGTGTAAGGCTTTTGCCATCAATAGTGTTCATGTCGTGTCGGATAAACGATGTTAGCTCACTAGTGTTAGCAAAGCTACTTTGCTACAGGTTGTGCACCCAATAGTGTTCGAGTAGTTCCTTAACCGTGAACGTTAGTTCCGCCGAGGAGAGGCGGCACACTGTACTGTAGCTATGTATCAAAAATATAATATATAACCTGATAATACCTGATTTATAATTTGTAGTCATTCTCATATTATGAGTCATAATAGTTATTTGGTAATCTGGACGAGTGTGTGAATTTCTTTGGCGGTATTAAAATAATCTTAAAACGTCTGAGAGTTTCAAACAGTTGCATGCGCGATATCAACACTTTCTGAAAGACAAAGTAAATCTCTGCTTTTGTTTGAACTATAACTTAATTATAATATAATTAACAAAAATGAGAGCGACGCCCCGTAGGCAACCACTCACCAGTGTCATGTGCCTTTTGACAAACCCTTACAAGGCTGCCATCTATTGGGTAAAAATTCACCTGTTTTTGAACAGTATTTAATGTAAACATTTGTGGAATACATAGTTATATTGTCATATAATGGTTATAGTCCGTTTAATTTTCTGTTAAGTTAACCAAATTCAAAGGCCGAGAATTAATTGAATTTGTAACGCAGGACTGTTGGTCCACTTTCTGTGAAAACAATATCTTCCACATTGTGTAAGTATGTTGCTTTGCTCTGTTTTCATAAAAATAATTTATGTAAAATTCTATACAGCTTTATTAGTGTTTAAACTGTTGCATTATTTACTGTCATTTTAGTTCTGTTGTAAGCCACATTCAACTTAAAAAAAAAAGCTGAGTCTGAACTTTCTCTCTGGTTTTGCCACTTAAAATCAGAACCCAAATGCATTTGAAACCCTTTTGATAAATACCTCTTCCCCTTGTTCACTAGCACTAGACCCGTTTCTGACCTCATGCTGCAAAATATTCAACAGCTGTCATGAAACTAAACAAAAGACATTAAAAATTGACAACCACAAATTTAATTTCACATTAAAACAATATTTTTAATCCTGAAGATAGTTTCCTTGAGTAACTCTCCACTTCACAAATTTGCAACAAAAAAAGCAAAAAAAAAACATTTCTCTAATTTGTATTCATTTTATTGAACAATTCTTTATTACAACAATGAAGCTTGTATGAATTATGCATGAAATTATAGCAGGTACTTTTTATACTTAAAACAGCCTTTAAATGTATGTATGTGTGTGTGTGTGTATCTTTGCATGTGTATTTTTGTGTTACAGATGATTCATTCCTCCCCAAAACTTATTTAGTAATGGTGTTTGCATTCATACTTTTCCCACTCCCACTAAGCACAATATATGGTGTTTTCTGGGATTTCTGCTTCTCTTGAAGCAAAGCCACCGTCCCAAGAGGAGTATCACTGCTGCTCATCTTCTTCAGCAGCGCCTCCTCCTCAAGCTTTTTCATCCTCCTCTCAGTTTTCATCTTTCCAGAGCCCTTCCCATGGAAGCGATGTGAAAGCTGCCTGAAAGCTTCTTTTGGGGTCAGTTTCCGCCCAGACTCATCCACATACTCAATTTTGACGTCAGGTTTGTAGCTATCCTTCTCCTTGAAATCTTGGGTGAAGCCTCTGTATTCTTCTCGGCGACTGTACTTGTCATCGAAGCCCATCTTGTCCTCGATGCAGTAGTTGTCGTTGGGCAGGGCGCCTTTTGGTGCTCTGACACGGGCGACCTTCTGCATTTGAGTGTCCAAAAGACCTTTGTTTTTGCACAACAGCAAGGCAGCAGCAAGCCCAGAGTTGACAATGGGCTCCTCATCCAGAATGGTGGCAGAGGCTGTGGAGAAATCTGGTTGTTTCTGCTCTTCATCCAAGTTAACTGTGCTCCACCCAACATTCTCGTCCATATCTGAATCTGAATTTCCAGCATCATCTTTCTCTTCCTCCTGTTCAAAATCCATAATATCCTCCTGGTCCTCTCTGTTGCCTGACAGGCCATAAGTTGGAATGTCACCCAGAGTTCTGCAAAACTCAGAGGTCGCGTTGAAAACAATGTTGTTCCTCTTCTCAGGATCATTGTCATGGTCGTCTTTACCAAGCACTTTAATCTGCTCTGCCACCTTCTCCCCAGAGTCTTTGAGAAGCTGCTTTTGCTTTAGCTTCCTCTGCTTCTCCAGTTGTTTCTGCAGCTCCTGCTCTGCCTCGTCCTCCTCAATTACAGCAGGCTCAGGGGGTGTAAAGTCTTCGTCTTCGCTTATGTCCATTTCTGCCATCCTGATGTCATCAGACATTTGGGGGACAACATTTGGTATTCTGCTCTCCTCCTCCTCTTTAACTTCCTCACCGTCCTCGTCCACCGGTCTGCGGCCTCGGCCACGTGTCCTGGAGCCAAAATCAGAACTCCGAGTGTCATCAAGATTCTCAACTCCAACTGTCTGCTTCTCCTTCTTTCTGATCTTCTTCACACGGCGTTTTGTTTTTTTAAAGCCCACCATTTCCTCAGGCGTGTAGTACTCTGATGCAATAGTGAGAGAGGGCATTTCCAAAGACTGAGCCTGATTTCGTAGAGCCTCTTTTATGGCCTGGAGCTCCCGCTCCCGCTCTCCATCAGCGAAGCCCCCTGTATTCAGCCGGAAGCTCTTTTTCTTTTCGCCCTCAATCTCCTCATCATACTTTGACAGTACAGAGTGGGACTTAAACGTAACCATGTCATCCACACTCTCCTCTTCTTCATAGGGCTTGTAATCTGGCTTTTTCTTTTTTAACTCCACATTCTTTTCTGCTTTTTCCTTGTCCACCAGTCCCACATTTACAAGAACATCTTCCTCCTCCTCAAGCACACCTTTGTCTTGCAGTGTCAGGATGACAGTCTGGCCCTCATTGAAGGATTCCACCTTGTGCTGTACTTTGAGTCCCTTTAGATCTCCAGATGTATAGGCATCCTTCCTGCTTTGTCCAAACTCCTCCTCAACCAGACTGCTGACACCAAACTCCTCATCCATCTCTTCCAGAAGCTTGGCTCTTTTCTCTGCCATTTCTTTTTCTTTAGCCATTTTCCTGCTTTTTTCCACCCAAGCAGCGGTGTCATCCAGCCAATCATCATCTGCTAGGGACTTGACTTTTCCCAATTTCTGGTTCTGGATGCGTTTCTCTTTCATAGCTGCAAGCTTCTCTCTCATATCTTTCTGCTTCTGGATGAGAACTGGGTTGATGGTCTCAGCCACCACTGGGTCCTCTTTGGTGCCAAGCTCCTTTTTGTTCTCATTTAATTCCAGTGGCTTCAGACCCAGCTTGGCTCTAAGTTTGTTTGTCTCCTCAATGCTGAGCGATACATCTCCGCTTGCAGACTGAGGTTCCACCTCTGTATTACCTTCCTCATATCCGAGATCAACTTTCTCTTTCTTCACCCGTGGCTCCCCACTGCTCCTTTCGCCTTTGCTGCGGCCCTCCCGTCCGCTCCTTTCCCTGGACCCGGAGCGTTTTCGCTTCTCTTTAGTCCGAGTCCCATCCCGGTCAGAAGCATCTCTTTCTCGGTCCTTGTGGCGATGTTTCTTATGTTCGCGACGGCGCTCCTCTGTGTCCTTGTCGCGGCTTTTTTCCTTGTGCTTCTTGGACGAACCCATTGTTTCCCTCGGCTGGTTACAACGGTATCAACTCAAAAACGTTAAAATATATTCGCTCACACAGTCTCTTGGATGGGATTAATGGGAAGAAAAATAGCTTGTCTTCGCTAACAAACGTTAGCTGGCCCACATTAGCTTCAGTGCTAGGTGGCTAACGGACGGCTTAACTCACTCAGTGCAGACACAAAAATGAAGACTTGAACTCGAAATCCCACATTAACCGACGATAGGTGAAGATGTATAAAAAAAGCCAAGCTGTTGGTTTTCTTTAAGTCAGTACAGCCATCATTGCCAAGTTTAGGAACACGACCAGGTCCTCAAACGAACAGCGAACGACAACACGATACTGCGTCTTTGAAAGCACTTCCTATGGTCCAATACTAGGAAATGTATGCTGCCTCCTGCTGTACGGGAGTGTTTATATCAGGCCAGGGTCACGTCCATTCAAGGAGTTGATGGTGAAAAGAGGCTTGCTGCATTTTCTGGGACCGACAAGACATTATCATTTCTCACATGGCTTTAACCAGACTTCTAGAGAATCTGTAAAGCAATCTGCAACATATGAAGTGCTCGGTTAGGACGGCTGTTTCAGTTTCACTTTGAACGGTAACATCAACGTTCACTGTATTAAATTGCAAACTAACTTGGCTAGTACCATTTTAATTAATATGCCCAAGTGCCAGATATTTCGTTAGCTGTCTTCTGTTAATGTAAGCTAGACTTGTCAGTTTACAAACCAGAGCTTCAATTCTCGATGCCTGATTGAAGTTGAGCTTGGGTAACATGAGCTAAGACGCTTGTTTGTTTCAACTTTTGTGTCGAGGCATTTAAAAGTTAGCTCCGCTGTTAGCAAGCTACATAGCATTAGCCAGCAACCTGTGCAAGCTCGGTGACTCTTTGAAATCGGGCTTTGTTTGCCTTTATGATAGACACAAATAAATGTAAAGGTGATGTTCTTTTGACATTCAGCGTGTTAGCTAACTTAACGGTGCAGATCGGGGTTGCCATGGCGATTCTGGGACGGAACTAGGTCACAAATGGTAAGCTAGTAAAGTTCACCAAGAAACAAGCTACACACACTGACAATCAACGTTTGTTTGTGCTGACTACAAGCACTGTAATAATGATTATAGCTTCACACTTTGCCTGCCAAGCTAACGCAAGCTGCGGTCCCTGCGGGGAGTAGTTACAGAAGGATCGCGCTAACTCGCTGCGTGGTGGAGGGAAGGTCTCATTGTTTTTCCCCGGGAATCCGAGCGGGCCGTAAACAAGAGTCCAACGGCAGCTAACGTTAACGGACAGGGACAGAATCACTAGCCAGTATACAATCAACGCACTGATGTTGTCGAGCTGTTCGTGACTTGGATAAGTTAACGTTAGCTAAAGTTAACTGCTCACTAAACGTGCTGTTGGTAAGAAATGACGCATTTGATGCTTTCATGTTAGCTATACAGTAGGTTCTGAAAACGTATCTGTGTTATTAGTGATAAGTGAGCAGCGTTATTAACAGAGAATTACCGTTAATAGCTAAGTAATAAACTGCCAAGGAAGATACTGGGAGAAATGTGATGAACTAGCTTAAATAAGACATGTATTACTATGTCAAGTTTGCTTTCTAGCTAACGTTACAGTGTCAAGTGACTAAGAATATCTAAAGTAACGTTAGCTAGAAACTTAAAATTCTCCTCAACTGTAGCATGTTTTTTTTTTTTAATGTAGCAAGACTTGTGTAACTTGCTTGTTGTTGTGCTATCTGTGTGATGACCAGTATGAATTTTGTTGTGAATTCCAGCAAGCTGCAAGTGGGTGACATGGCAACTGGAGGCACTCCTTTTGATGACAGTGCAGAAGAGCTGCACAACTGGACTGTAACAAATGGCAGTCTGGAAGATAGACTCAATAACATGGTATGGGCTGGTCAGAATAGCTGAATATGACAGTTGTACATAGTGTTATATTTGAAGGGGCTTCGCAACACTTCCTGCATTTGATATACAACCAATTTCACCATAATTCTGTAATTGACACTCTTGAAACTATAAAGTATGCACTGTTCAACAAAATAAACCTCTCTTTCTAGGTGAAAAGCATAGCAAATGACCTTATTTTTGTCACCATATGTCTGATATGTACAGTAGTAGTTTATCTGTCCCCACGAAAGTAAGCACACATAATAACTAACAGTTCAAATGTTTTGTTGTTGATCAGGACTGGGGTGTGCAGCAGAAGAAAGCCAACCGATCCTCAGAGAAAAACAAGAAGAAACTGTCAGCTGCGGTGGTGGAGAGCCGCCTGACTAATGATATTTCTCCAGAGTCAACCCCTGGGGCTGGTCGCAGGAGGGCCCGCACTCCTCATTCCTTTCCTCACATCAAATACACCACCCAGATGTCTGTCCCAGACCAGGCTGAGCTGGACAAGCTGCGTCAGAGGATCAATTTCACAGACCTGGATGAGGTGAAAAGCTGCTGTGCTCCATTAGAAACATTTATTGTTCCATGTGTTTTGTGTGATCAATATGTCGTTCTTAATGCATGTTCCAAGAGAAGAGGGCTAGATTTTTTTTAACATAAGGTGGCTTGAGTGACTAGCTGGTAGTGATATGGATGCATAGACAGTAGCTCCGTCTGTGGACAAAGATATCTGAAAAAGCTAATGGTTTGTCAGACACTCAAAAGAAATAACCACCCATAGCCAAGGCCATATCTTGAGTGTATTGCCAGTGTATCAGTAATATACTGGTAACTGCAGATGGCCCTACTTGTCAAGTCTCATCTTGTGGTTTTTAAATGTTTTTGTTAACACGTCCCATTTGGTGCTGTTCATTTCTCTTTGACAAGTTGTTGGCTTGCTGGTCTGTTACACAATACACCACATAGTGGGTAGTGTCTCTGTAGTGCTCCTAGTATGATCTCATTGGATGTAAAATTTGGCTTTAAAGGTACACTGTGGAGTTTTTACCACTGCTAGTGCTATAGAGCAATGTTTTGATGAGCAGTATTGTGAGTCTCTTGCCAACATAAGTATGAGGAAACACAAGCACTGCATTGGCATGATGTTAATTTCTACTGATTGCAGATAGTCATTCCTGTCAAGTCTCACTTTTTACTAGTGTCATTTTTAGAATCTCATGGACGTGAAATAAAACTCTTAAGCAGTGTTTCCCCTAGAATTTTTTCAGGCCCAGTGGTACACACCGAAAAAACCCTAAAGAGACGAGGCACTCACATCACGTCAAGAGTTTCCTAGGCAATGACGCAGAGGTTGACTCACGTTTCAGAACAGTGCCGCACAGAGGCTCCCAACTGCAAATGATTATTGATTTCCAAATGAATTGATATTTGGCCTTATTTTTGGCATCAAAGAAAAGATTTTTTGGCCCAGAGGGCCCACCAGGCCTGTACAATTATAGGGGAAACACTACTTAAGGTTTATCATGCTGTCAAACAAAGTAAAAAGTTGCAGTTCTTGTTCAGCGATAAAATGCCAGTGCACTACTGTGCTGCTCCAGCAGCCAGCAGAGGAAGCAACTGCAGAATATTTTTCATAGTTTGGTATGGAGTTGTTTGGCCGGCCTTGGTCTGCAGCGGAGCTGACGGAGGTAGAATAGCAGAGCTGTACATGGAAGCAGGAGAAGAAAGTGAGAACAGTGTAAAGAGAAAGCGAGGTTGGTATTGTATTGGTGAGGTGCTTCCTTGGTGGACAAAGCTGAAGTCAGAGAGAAGATGTTGTACCAGTGCAGATGGGGCGTAGTTTTTACTGGACTACTGTCACATTTACTTGTGTAGCACAGGTGGTAATAACTCCTTATGTGGATGTATACAATGTGTTTTGGTCAGAAAAAAATTGTTTTTCTACAATGAAAATTCCACCTTTCTAGGCTGGACAGTAATTAAAACCTCAATGCTTACAGTGTCTTAAGTTTTTAAAATAAAAGTGTGATGAGTGGTGATTTATCTGACTTGTATCTTCTTTTTTCTGTAGAGGAGCATCGGCAGTGACTCCCAGGGGCGTGTCACAGCTGCCAACAACCAGCGCCAGTTAGCTGGAGAGAACAAGAAGCCCTACAACTTCCTACCTCTTCATGTGAATACTAACAAAAGCAAGGAGCTGCTCCCTCCCTCCTCCTCTGCCCCAGCCACCCCAGCTATTGCCAAGGAAACTAAGAAACAGAGCCCAGGATTCAGGGATACATTAACCCCTGTAGTTCCTACCAAGGAATCGTCAAGGCTCAGCCGTGGTGGCATTGAGAGAGGGCCCTCGGCGCACAGAGAATATGGGAGAGGAGATCCCAGAATAGACAGCAGCCAGGTAATATTTAGTTTCATTGGCAATGTGTTTTTCTCTGCTCTTACCTTTGTTTCATGATTGAGCATACACTTGATGCCATGTAGTCTGAGGTCTTGCTCTGGAAAACACACAGCAAGTCATATGAGAAATAAAATATTTTAATGTTTTGTGTCTGTTGAACTGTTGAAGCCTAGGTTTGTACAGTACCAATCAAAAGTTTGGACACACTTTCTCATTGAAGTGAATGGGAAGGTGTGTCCAAACTTTCGACTGTTACTGTAAGTAAATGTTTTTTTGGTCAGAATTAAGACTTAACTATACTTCATTGTCTCTATACAATGTCATTCTTATATGACAATGATTCTGCTATACTTGAATTAGCAGTGAGCTCAATTGCAGTAAACCAATCCCTGCTAAATCAGTACATGACAAGAGTTTTTTTTTTGAAAAAGAATATAGAAAATAACTTTATTAGCTTTTTAAAAAAGAAGTTGCTGTATGAATAACTGCGTAGAACTCGATTATGTTTTGATATGAGTTGATAGTCCTGTTCAACACATCCAAATTACAGAGACAATAGACACTGAACGTTATCTCATATCTTTTTACTTAACTTTGTTTTTGAGGGATTACTTTTTACAAATTTTAAGGTGAAGTCAGTAAAGTTAAAAGTTGCATCTCTTGAAAGGCACGGGGGAACTACCAACACTGGCAAACATGTCTCTTCCACGACCTTTTTAAAAAAGCAAATTCCATATTGTGGTTTCTCACAAGCGTTACCAGCAAATACACAAAGAAAACTAGCCTGCCTGTTAGTAAGGCTTGATGTAACAGCAGTAATAAGCACTGATAAGCAACACTGGCACACCAGCTTTGAAATATTCTGGTTACTTTGTGCAAAGACCCAGTAACATATTGGTGTTTATTGCTTTTAATGTTTTCATTAAATTTCATTTTGTAGTTAACAACCCTGCTTTGGAGATTATTTTTTACATTTAATTTCAAGCTTGCCTCCCTGGTCGTATGTACATAGCATATGTACGTATCACTGCACTCCAGACTGCTCTGAGAAACCAAAACTAGGATGAAAGTGAGGGAGAGCTAGTGCAGCTAAAACTAGGCTGTATTTAGGGCAATTTATAAATATGCCACCCTTGGTGCCCGGTGAGTTTTGCGCCCAACCCCCTTTCTGCCCTTGTTTAGCCCAGTCTGAGCCATCGCTTCAGATGCTCGCTTACCTTTCCTTTCCTTTAGTCTCTCTCTGTCTTCTCTTTCGTTTACACCTCTGATACTCAAACCCTCACACCACCACCCCCCCCCCCCTCTCTCTTTGTATGGTCTCAGGTGGTGAGCAAACTAGTACAGATCCGGGAGTACATCAGTAAGGCGAGCTCCATGCGGGATGACCTGGTGGAGAAGAATGACGTGCCGGCAAACGTGGAGCGCCTCTCCCATCTCATCGACCACCTCAAAGAGCAGGAGAAGTCCTATTTACGGTTCCTGCAGAAAATGCTGGTTAGTCTGTCATTTGTTTCTTTAGCTTCTCTTTAATCTTCTAGTACTGTTTTTTTCCTATTGTGTCAGACAAATGTTTACAATTTCAGTAAAATGTGTTCTTTCATATATAAGGTTGTTTCTTAGCTAATACATAGTTGAAAAGGAACCTGTTTGCCTTTTTATCTTGGCAGCGTGCCGCACATATATTATTAATTGCTGTCTTTCTGTGTGTCTCGAAACACTTCAACAGTCAGGTCATGTTTCATCTGCTTTCATCTTCTCATAAAAATTAGGACATAGCATGCTACCTTCCTTTCCTGTGTAATTCTCTTTGGAATTATTGTGCCTTCATTTATTTAGTCATATTTGCAAGAAATATAAATATTTATTGAACAGATGGGTTTTTGTACTCTGTATTTCATTAGTTGATGTGTGCATGCATTCTCATGTATGGAGCATCTGGGGGAGCATATTGTCTTTTGAATAGTTTTCAGTAACTTGTTGTTGTTGTTACTTTTCATAATGGCAAACAGTTGATGAGCAAATTTTTTTTTTGTCATCTACTTTTCATACTTCTTTACATTTGGCTACCTGTATGTCACTCCACTGTTTCCATAGGCACGGGATACCGAGGAGGATGATGTGGGGACCCTGGACTCTGCAGTGGGCTCAGGTTCATTGGCAGAGAGCACTTCTCTTAACATTGAGGTGCGCTCTTCAGATACCTCCAATGCAACGGTTTGTACATTTATTGAGGACTGTTTTAAAAAAAAGATCTGCCACTTTTTACCCTTGTTCATGCTTTCTGTTGATTTGCATGTAGTGTTATTGGTATTATGATGTTATTTTGTCTTTAAACTAAGCAATTTTGTTTTTTTTAAATCATTGTAGGTTATTCTTTATTTGCTTTGTCAGTACCTGACAAGCCTCTTCTACCATTGCTGCTGAGTAGCAGTGTAGTATTGATGTTGCTCTGTCTTGGTAGAGTCAGTCTTGGTAATGGAATGTGGGTGTGTATTCTGTAGGGCGGCAGGCCAGAAACTGTGAGAGCTGACCAGAAGGAAGAGCTGGAGAACCTGCGTAAGCAGCACGAGCTACTGAAGAAGATGCTGGAGCAGCAGGAACAGCTCAGGGCCCTGCAGGGCCGACAGGAAGCACTGATGGCCATGCAACACAGTGCAGAACAGGCACTCGCTGTGATTGAGGACACTGGTGAGAAACACACACACACACACACACACACACACACACACACACACACACACACAGTCACAGACATGTTCACATACTAGTATTTTTTGTGTGGATTTAAGGTAAGTCACCCACAAAAATTTTTCTAAAGGGAAAAAATAATGTACATTAATTTTTCGCTGACAGTTGCATGACTAGAAACAATTTTTTGAGATTTTAATTGACAGAACTGTTAATAATAATTTCTGGTTAATGTATAATTTTTTAATTTAATGATTAAAACACATTAACAAACGCTCCACTATGTTTAATTCCTTTGGCATTTGGTGTTGCATTAGTTGTCACAGAAACCACAGGCAGTGTGTCAGGCCTGAGCATTACATCAGAGCTGAATGATGAGTTGAACGATTTGATCCAGCGGTTCCACAACCAGCTACATGACTCTCAGGTACAGTAGTCCCTGCATCTGCATTGTCCTCTTAAATAATAACATTAAGTCATTTTGTAATATTCCCTTTAATGAACTGGCTACTGACTTATGTACAAGCATTAAAGCATTGTGTCATAATGTCAGTGTTGGTATGTTATATTTTGTTAAAATTATGAAGAATTGCATGTTACTCAGAATTGTCTCATGGAATCAAATGTTTTATTTGGTGTTTTACTGTAAATAAAATCTTCTAATCTTTAAAATATACAGTAGGGTCCAAAAGTCTGAGACCACTGATCTCAGACTTTTGGACCCTACTGTATGTTCTCAAGTATTTAAGATATCATGCTGTGAACATCTAAAAAATGTAACTTTAAATTTATGTAGATGTAAAAACTGTGAACCACAATATCTCTGTGAGAATTTTGTCACAATACAATTAAATGGAGAGACTAAGTGTTAATGTCCACGTGTTCGGCCCTAATCTGTCACTCATCTGACATGCAACATTAACTTTTTTATTTTTATCAAGAAATGTATCTAAACACTTGAATGTATTAACAAAGTTTCAGCTCAAGCTGCCACTGTTTATGCCTTGCAGACTAAGGCAGTGCCAGACAACCGTCGTCAGGCAGAGAGCCTTTCCCTCTCCAGAGAAGTGTGTTGGTCCAGGGCTCCCCAGGCTGTTGGTCCACCTCCACACAGGCCCCTTCTTCACTCTGCATCTGGTCCCCACTCTGGCCTAGACACTGGGGCAACAGCTGCCAGTGCCAAACTCACAAAGCTCCAAGAACTCCAAGACAAGAAGCAAACTATGGACAAGATCCTGCAGGAGCTACATTCACTCAGAGACCAGACACTCAACAATAACTCTTGTAAGAATATTTCTCATGCATTGTTTTACAATATTCTGTGTGTGTGTGTGTGTTTTTTTGTTTTTTTTTTTAAACTGCATGTGGTTACCCTCAGGTCGTGGCTTGTCAACACAGTGCAGTCTGAGTATGGGAGGATCCTCAGATTGTCCATCTGCTCTCTGCTCTAATGGGGCCTCAGCCTCTACTTCCTTTCATCCCTCTCTCACACAACACCAGGACAGTTCCAACTCCACAGACAAGCTCAGGTACACAAAAAAAACACAAAACACCAACCAGTTGAACAGGCGGGTCAGATTTCAGCAGCAGAGTATTGTAGAATAGAGTGGGAGTGGTGAAGTATAACTTTACAGCAGGAAAATCTACTACAAATCCCTCTGTGGACTAAAACCAGTCTTTGCTGAAGTGTCCTTGAACACCTGTCTCCACCCGTTTTAGGGGTGCTTTTCTGTAGGTGACCTTGCACTTTGACTTTTAATTGAAGGGGGAATTGGAAAGACAGTGTCCTGGCGTGTCACATAACCTTTTTAATTATTAACTCCAGTGAGTATTCACATTTCATTCACACATTTGTACACTCTCCCTTTGTCACCTTACAGGAAGCTAAAGGAGGTTCACAAGCGTCTGAATGAGCTGCGTGAGTTGGTTCAGTACTATGAGCAGACTTCTGATATGATGGTGGATGCAGTCAATGAAAATGTGAAGGAGGATGACGATGAGGAGGAGGAGGAGGATGAGACAGAGGACGGCTCTATGTTTGAAGCCATGTTTGACTCTGAGCAGGAGAATCGCCAGCCTGTAACTAACATCAGGTGGGTGTGTAAATACATAAAATGACAGTTTTTCTGAACAAATAATGGATTGATTGGACTTTTATCAAGAGGTTAATCATATTTAGATTCAACAGATTTTGTTAAAATGGCTAAACTATACTGAAACACTGTCAGTGGGAGGGCAAATAGGGGAAAGCTGTGTCGTCTTTGGGCTCAAGTTCAGCATTAGATTATGTGTGTGTAATTCAACTACTGGCTTTTGTGATGTATGCGTAACAGTCAGCCGATCTGTTCAGAAACCCACAGCGCAGTGGAAACTGGACAGACTTGAACAGCCTGACCAATGGGCGCAGTGTCAGGAGTAGTGCCACTAATAACCGGGATGGCAGACTCAACACTGAGTGTGAGATCAACAACCGGTCAGCAGCCAACCTCCGCAGCCTTAACATCCCCTCAGCCATAGGTACACTCATGCACACACTCATAACAGCTCACTGTTACACCTGATTGTAACAGTTCTCTTGAGTTTTCACATTGTATAACTGAATTTTTCCTTGAAAGTTAAATGGGTTTAAAATATTCTCTTCAAACTTGGCAACATTCAATCTCCGTCAATCTAGTCTAATCTAGTTCACAGTAGGCAAGAGACCCACTTTTCAATGACATAATATTACAGAGTGTTTTATGAAATGTAGATGATAATCCTATGACTTTGCTCCCATTTAGAGTGCCAGTATAATAGGGACACCCCCTATAATCAGGTGAAGGATGATGATGAGGATGAGGACGGTCTGAATAATGATCAAGGGGCACAGGCTGTAGCTCCAGACAGCGAGGCTTCGGGGTCTAGCCGGAGAAGCAGCCTTGGGAATGAAGCAGGTTTTGCCCAGAAGGTTCATCGGCAGACAGCGAAGCAGAAACTGCGGCAGCTGCAGGAGCTGGTGGCCATGGTTCAGGTGAGGCAGATGACTGAATGATATTAATTAACATTTTCTCTAATATGACTTCACTTGTTGGATCTAACATCTTGCATCATGTTCGGTGATTTTATTTGTGGGAATAAGAAAAACAAAAACAAACAAAAATGGGCCCATGACTGCAGATGCCCTTGAACTGCATTAAAGTGTTTTCAGGTCTATTCTTGGTTTAACAACTGACGTACTGTCTATCCTTCTGCATCCAGAATAGCACCTTTTTGTGGTTAAGGCCTATTGACTCAATCTTAAGCTGAACAGTGTGTGTCTGTCTGCAGAGTGACGACACTGATGGCACAACAGCAAATGAGGACGAAGCTTTACACCAACAGCCAAATAATACCAGAGCTACCGTGGCAGGGCCACTGGGGACTGGATCTAAACAGAATCCCAGAGACCTCACACTCTCTAGCAAGGCCAGGTATGGTATATGAAAGATCTGAAAATCCTGCCTGACAAAATTTAAAGTTTTTTCAAAAAACTTGTTTTTCAGTGTATTCTGAATATTTTATCTTCTTGTTTTCATCTTTATGTCCTGGGTTGATTTACAGGGAGAAGCTGTATGAAGAGAAGCTGCGTCAGCAGAAACAGGAGCTGAAGCAACTCCATGAAGAGCGCCAGAGACTCATGGAAATCCAGGGCAAGATCCAGGACCTGCAGTGGGCTTGCCCTGACTTGCAGGTATTTCACACACAAAAACACAAACACAGAGAGTATGCACAAAAAATAGTGATATCTAAGTCTACCCATGCACACAAATACACACAAATTGCACAACAGGTCTCCCAATAGCCCCTGCAAGCTGCCAAATGCTACTAAATATAAATATTTATGATATACAGTAGTGGTCTTTGGCCTTTGCTGTTCTGTTTTAGCTATATTACAATATATTTGAATCCACTCTAGGTTCCACTTTACAAACACTGCATTCATTCTAGAAACAGTCGATTGTTGAGGCTGTCTCAACTGTGCAAGGAAAGAATTAAAACTATATACAGCAGCTATTTCTTTAAATGGTTAGATGTATGTATCTGAAATATACCATTTTATCTCTTGCGGTGTCTATTCTAGTCGTCTGTGTCGAGCACAGTGAGTCAGCAGGGTTTGCTAAGGAAGGTTCCAGTTGCAGCTTCCACTCCGGCTACCGTCCAGGTGTCTTCTTCCTCTGGACACAAAACCAATTCACCTGTGCTCAAACCCACTGCTCCAGAAGCAGCTACTTCTTCAGTCACTGACAATGAGGTGACACATGTCAAAATAAACAAGATAAAACAAAACCTTTGCTTTGAGAACCCCATAGATCTGTTAACCTACCCCCTCTGTTCTTCCATTACCAGCAGCTTTGGTCAGAGATGCGTCGCCACCAGATCCTGCGGGAAGAACTGCGTCAGCGCAGAAAGCACTTAGAGTCCTTGATGGCTGAACACCAGAGGCGTAGTGGTCTCTGTGACAGGCTTGAAGACCAAGAGGGACTTGCTACACCCTCACAGTCTGTCAGTAGGGATGAAAGGTAGGAGACTTATTGCTCCAGGGGCTTGTCTCATGAAGGTCCAAGTTATATACATATATTAATAATTATTCCACAAGCAGCTCAATTTTATACCATTTTGCTGATTTGTCATTAGGACAATGGCTACTTGGGGTTCCACTCCCTGCCACCTTGATGACGTTGATGACGAGGACGATGATGATGAGGAAGAATATCGCTCGGAAATGGGTGCAGAGGAGGAAGATGAACAGGACGACTGTGCAGAGAGCAGCTCTGACGATGACATCCACATCTACTCATCCAGCAGGAACCAGCGGCCCTACAGTAACAGGAAGAATCAAGCATGGTCAGACTGCAGAATGATTTTCCTAAATATCCATTACTGATATCTGTAATCCGTCTTTTAAAATGATGTGCTCACTTGTCCGTGTCTCCAGCAACCTGAAGCCTCCACCAGCCTTCTCATGTGAGAGTAGTGGGCATCCCTCTCCTCATACTAAGGCGAAGACCAAACAGCAGCAGCAGCAGCAGCAGACCAGAAGTTTGAACCAGTCCGTGAGCCAACATGGAGGTACAAGGCGGCAAGAGAACCTGCGCTGGGCTTCTGAGCTCTCCTTCACTGAGGGCTCATGCCACTGGCAGGAGCAGGTCAGCCAGCTGCAGAGACAGCTGGACTTCAGCACCAGCATGTGTCAGACACTCCTGCAGGACCAGCAGGTTGGTTTACTGAACACATGCACGCACAGACACTGAATGACGTCGTCGTAATTGACAAATGCCTCAATAAATATCATTCCTCTCCTCTCTCCCTCCTTCCACAGACGCTGTCTTATATGTTGCAAACCCTGCTGACGGGTCAGTACAGTGTGTTACCCAACAATGTGTCGTCACCACAGGTCCACCTGGTCATGCACCAGCTCAACCAGTGTTACACCCAGCTGGCTTGGCAGCAAAACAACGTACAAAGGTGAAAGCAGTAGTATAAAAAAGTACACCACTTTTTTCTATCATGTGGTTCATCTTTTTTTAAATGTTCTGTATTCTGTCATACCTGTCTTCCAGACTAAAACAGGTCCTGAATGAACTCCTCCGCCAGCAGCAGCAGCAACAGCAGCAGCAGCAGCAGCAGCAGCAGCAGCCTTCATCTTCAACAGCAGGTTGGCAGACACAGAACCAGGGCTCATCCCAGGAATCCAGCTCCTGTCCCTCAGTCTCTCCTGGTGTCTTCCTCCCCTTCTCCTCTACTCTGCATCCTCCAACCAACAACATGTCAACTGCTGCCTTATCCCCGTTCGCTCCCAGTATGACGTGCATATTTATGAGCCCTTGGGCTTGATTTTCACACAGAAAATGTCAGGAATTGCAGGCATTAGAAGCAACAGGGAGCTAAAACATCTAAATGATAAATGCATTCTCTGATTATGATGTGATGTAGAGTGCAAAAAACCTTCTCAGTTATTCTAAAATCAATAAAGGTACATATATTCATTGGATTTTAAAAATCCTGACAAAAATCCTCTGCAATAAAAAAAAAAGTACTGTAGCTTAACAGTGCTGCTATTACTGGTATGAGTAATCATTCTCAATTTTGCGTTAATATTTTTCAAACTAATAACTCATTTCTAATATAGGATATGTTATGAATATGAATGTGGCTTTAAGACTATCTGCTGCGCAGGCAGGCTGGACCAAAGTAATGAAGTACAGAATCTTAAATCCACTCATTTTGGTCAGTAGAAGGCATTGACCTGATATAGTAGCTCGTTGTATAAAAGATGGAGAGTTTCATCCAGAAAAGGGAGCACAGTCCTGCTGTTTCATAATTTAATTGATTTTTTTTTTCCTATTAACACGCCAACTTAAGAAAATATTATTTTTTTCTTTCTCTCACTCTGCAGGCTTTAACTTATTTCCACTCTTCCCTACTGCCATGGGCGAGTTCCCTCAGGGCGCGGCAGCTCAGGCTACCCCTGACCACCAGAAGCAGCATTTAGACCCAAACGCTTCTATCAAAACAGAGTACATGAGTTTCCCTCCTCCACTGCAGCGCTCTCCTCTTAACTCAGCTACAGACAGAGGGTATGTCATCATTTTTTCCCTAAAAAGACATTTGTATTTATTCTTGTCAACATTGCCGTTCATACTGCGTATTTATTTCCCATATGACCCCTTCAGAACAGCTGGCTGGCTCAACACCTCCTACACAAACAACACCGTCCTGCATCACCTGTCTAAAACAGAGGAAGAGTCTCCCACTTCCTCCCCCACCATGGCCCGCCGCCGCTCACGACCTCAAGACTTTGACCAGGCCTCACAAGAAAGCTTCAGCAGCATGCCTGATCCTGTTGATCCCACCACCATCACAAAGACTTTCAAGGCTGGACGCAAGGCCTCCGCTCAAGCCAACCTGGCCTCCCGAAGCAAGACACCAAGCAAGAGTCGCCGCAGGAGGAGCAAAGGGCACAACAAGAACAGTGAAGGTATTAAAAGCAGAGTTTAATCAACACTTCTCTGACTGTCTCATCAAAGATTTACTAGTTACCCAAAGGTAGTATTTGTGGCTTTGCAGTATTAGATTGTATTGGATTGCACACGTTTATTTTTTGGTGTCCTTCCCAGTATTTACTCTAACCAAATTAATGAGAAAATTCCTACTAGTGTTTTTATTCTTATTTTTTTGGTGCATTCCTCAGGCCATGAGAGCGACAGTGTTAGCAGCACTGCAGACTTTGTCCAGGAGAGGGCAGCCCCGCCTCGTCAGAAGGATCAGAATCAGAGTCTGTTGGACAAGTTGACTCAAGAGAAACTAGACAGCAAAACTAAGCTTGGGAACAAACGAAATGACCTCTCCTCTGGTACGGCTAAAACTACTTTTTGTTAAAGTTTTAGCACCCACCTCCACCCTGTTGTATGTTGTTTTTTTTTTAAAACATTTATTAAACTTCAACTGACTTATTTTTTCAGAATATTTTAACCATAAATATAACATCTCCTTTTTATATGATTTTTCTTCTTTTTTTTTTTTGCACATATTGCATGACCACATGTTTTAATTTTGGGTTAATTTAATTTGTTGTCACTTTAATTTATCTTACTCACAGCCTATGCTTGGAGAACACCCTTCCTCTCTAACAGAATTGCATGCACAGAAGCACCAGGTAAACTCACCATGCAAATCCCAGCATCATTTGGTTGTTCTGACATCACCTAAGCATCCCACGCATGGGCAATTGTTGGTTATTGAACTTAAACCCAAAACTTCCAAAACTGACCTGTGTAACGGTTGCTTTGAATATTATTATCTGTTATTGTGTTGTTTTTACTCACGAATGACACGATGCAAGTATCCATCCAAATCTCTTCCTGTCAAATCTTGAAACTGCAGATGCAAGCAGCGACTTCTCTCTGTTTGAGGCGCTGAGGGAAACCATTTACTCTGAGGTGGCGACTTTGATCTCCCAGAATGAGTCCCGACCCCACTTTCTCATCGAGCTCTTCCATGAGCTGCAGCTGCTCAATACAGACTACTTACGCCAGAGAGCGCTGTATTCCCTACAGGTAAATACAGATTCATGTAACTGGCTTAGTGACCAACTGCTGTCTGGATCAAATATGTTTATGCCCTTTATGTCAGGCTCAGTTTACAATAGATATTCATGCTGCTTTACCCCTCTTTAACCATTATATTTATGTATATATATGTCAAAAATACAAAACACAATAATCATTAAAGAGAGAAACAAAAAATAATAAAAAATAAATTAAAAACACAAACAGAACGAAAAAGGAAAAGAAGAAAACTACTAATAATGTACAGTTTGGTCAGATTCAAGTCACAATTGCATTTTTCCAGCGCACAGCAATTGTATATTAGGCCTGGAGATAACAAAAATATACCATATTTTTCTTCTTATAGCTGAAGTTTCATATACAGTAGCACCCTAAAACTCTCCATAGATTTAGACTATTCAATATTTTTCCCACATCGTTAATTATGAACTTCCTTAGTGGCCCCCGAGTTATGTTTACTTGATATATTTCCTACCATATCAATGCTCAGGACAGAATAATATGGTAATGTGACAGGTTTTCAGACTTCTCAGTACATTTCTACACACAATAGCTGCCGCCTCGATAATTTTAGACTTGCTTGATATTTGCAAGAATCTGAATCCGAATGTCACTGCTTTCTGAGCAGACCAGACCTGCAGTAGACAATAAAAGACAAATCAGCTGGAGAGAAGGAAAAGAAGGGACTTTGGAAATGGCAGCCGCAAAGCTAGTGGAGCTAATGTCTGTGATTCAGCATTTTTTTCTAATCTTAAGTTTCAGTGTGTTTGTGATTTGAGGGCAGATATTATGTGAAACATTATGTATATGATGCAATTTGATTTCAATGATTTCAAGTTGGAATTAAAAAAGGGGGGGAAAAAAAGAGCCCGGCCTTTGATATAAATGGCATGTTGCCTTGACAACATCAGTCCGTGGCACAATAGGCTCTCTTTTTGTCTCTGCCAGGACATAGTGACCAGGCATCTGGCAGAGAAGAGTGCAGCTGAGGACCAGTTGCCTCCGCTTGGCCCTGTGGCGTGGGCTGCAGGCTCTCAGTCTGAGCTCACACCCAGTGAGAGTCTGGCTACCAGTGATGCAGTAAGAGGCACATTATTGCTTCCCAGCGTGGAATTCTCACGCTGCCCATCCTTGTTTGTTCTCTTTTCTCTCATTTTTGTATTGAAGTCCTGAATGAAGTCTTTCTCTCAGTCCCTCTTGTCATCCTTTCCATCTTCATTCAGTTTTACTTTCCTCTTTTACATTTCAATACATCTTTCATCACTTTGTCTCTTACCCTTATCTCCTTTCATCTTCCCCTGCCTTGTCTCTTTTCATCGCTTCACGTCTCTCTTTATTCTGCTTTTAATTTTTCCTTTCCCCATCTTCATTGTCTTTGAATTTAACTTGACAGCAAGACTTCAGACGCCTCTCTGTAAGAAATGACCCCCGTCTCTCCACGTCTCTTCTTCCAGATCAGACATGTGTTCTTTGTTCTAGGCCAAGGTCTTCTGTGGCCTTTTTTATGTCTAAATAATGCCTTTGTTCAAGAGTGATGGATGAAATGTCTAATTTTCTATGTTATGCTGTTGTTATTTTCACATGTGATCTGTGATGAATCTCCTCCTATAATAAGGACATCCTTTGGTTTAGGAAATGTAAGATACACGCTGTGTGTTTGCCTCACAACAGAATCTCCACCTTTTTCAGGAGGTGGTGGAGAAGAACTTGAGGCTCACACAGGACACAATGAAGAAGAGGGATGATGCAGAATCTGTGGGCAATGAAAGCACCGTGTCGACCTCCTCCAACCTGGATCCGTTCGCTAAGGATGATCTCGGTAATGCATGCTAGTTATGCATGTATAAACTATTTGATTTTGGGGGGGAAAAGGAGGGGCTGAAGCTTTTAAAAACTGCATCTGAAACCTTTCCCCACATCCCAGTATTCAACTGAAATGCTTTGCTTGATGCCTTTAACTACAGCAGAGCTACTCGGGGCTGCACAGGGCTTGTCTTGGTTTACTAGCCGGTTTACACCGTAGGATCAATAGCGCATGGACAAACGAAATAATATTTTCAGGACTGTTAAGCAATGAACAGATGGTCTCTCATATTTCTCATATTTGGGGAACTTCAGTGAGAGATTAGATGTGAGGCCTGGCGTACTTTTGTTTGATCCTGTTGTGTAAACCTGGTTGCAGATGCATTAATATCCATTATAGTCTTCACTCTCTTGCTTCATTGATTTTTTAACTTTTTTGTATCCCCATCTCTGTCTCCTTTTGACTCCCCTCGCTCTCCTTTCTGTGCTGCTCTAATAGGCAACACGGTGATTCATTTAGACAAAGCTCTGGCCAGGATTAGGGAGTATGAGCGCATGAAGCTTAAAGTTGAGTTTAACCCCTGCAACGCCAGCACTGCAGGTGCAGGTGGCTCTGAAGTCTCAAATGCTGAACATCCTTCTGCTAACGCTGCTGAACCAGTGGAAGGTACCCAATCACATGACCCCGCCTGAGTCCTGTAGCAACACGATCACCGCCCTCCACTTTGCTGTTTTTCGTTTAGAGGAATGTCTGATTAAAATGACGTCGTTGTTTGTGTTTGTCTGTGAGCAGCAGGTGCGGCCGGTGACGTGCGCTGCCCTCAGATCGACACCCAGCAGTTGGATCGTCAGATCAAAGATATCATGACAGAAGTCATTCCCTTCCTTAAGGTATGATAACTAACGCAGGGAGCTGTAGGGCGGATATGGTGATGCATTTGTGCCAGCAGAAAAATCTTAAGCTTTAATATGATGTTGAAATGAGTTGTCTTGTATTGGATTTTATTTCTTTTAGGTAGGTGCCCCTCAGTGATAGGTGCACCATCACCTTAACAGCTAAATCACTTTTTTCATGTTCCCCTTAATTAGGAGAACATGGACGAGGTGTGTTCCCTCCAGCTGCTGACATCTGTGCGGCGCATGGTCCTCACTCTCACCCAGCAGAATGACGAGAGCAAGGAGTTTGTCCGCTTCTTTCACAGACAGCTGGGAGGCATACTGCAGGTATGAACTCTGCCGATCACAGTTTCCTCAAATGCAGGTGAAACGAGTTCAAATGATCGGCAGCAAACGATCTGATGTCTGACTCTCACTCTTGTCTTGCTCCAGGAATCTCTCAGTAAATTTGTGGGCCGTACTCTGAAGGACTGTGGGGAAGACCTCCTGGTGGAGATCTCGGAGATCCTCTTCAATGAATTGGCTTTTTTTAGGCTTATGCAAGACTTGGACAATAGCAGCAGTGTCTCTTTGGCAGCCAAACACAAAAACAAGAAGAAGGCTGAGCAATCTAGTAAAGCCAAACACAGTCTAAAGGTTAGTTGTTTGTGTTTTTGGTAATATAGTTAAAGTATGTATGAGTTAATCAGACTTATTTGACTCTCTGTTTATACCCCCCATTAGGAAAATCTAAAAGCCGGGGGCGATGAATCAATTTCTCCAGCCTACTCAGATGAAGACAAGGTCGTCAGTCATTTTGATATTGATAATAAAACGGTCAATACAACTCACTACATCAGTAATCAGTGTTACATTAGTGTCTCTCTCTCTCTCTCCCTTACAGGACCAAGACGAGGCCGAGCAGGACGGTGATTCTGCTTTCCAGGAGATTTACCTGCAGACAGAGACGAAGAACCGCAGGAGCAGTGATGCTTCAGAGGCTGAAGAGGAAGATGAGGATGAAGGGGATGGACAGGGAATCCCTCTGTCGATCAGTAAGTGAAAATCCTTGCCTCTGTCATCATCACTCCGTTCCAAAGAAAAATGTATACTACTACCAGGACATCATATTTTTGGCAGACATCTAGTTGAGTTGATTGGACAGTCTGTCCCTGTCAACATGAAGCTGGCAATTCTGTTTTGCAAAGTTGTGTCAGGATGTAAAACTGAGATGTAATATCAAACAATTCACTTATAAGAAGACATATAAAAGTCATATTTCATGTTTATGCACAGTGCAAGAGGTGAGGCGAGACATGAAGGGTGACATATTACTGTTTTCTGCCTGCCGGGTTTCCACATTTTCTTTCCAAAACAAAACATATTCTTCACAGAAAGTGCTTTACCTTGTCAGAGTGAGACATTTTTATTTGAAAATATTGACTTTGAAAAACAGAAGAGACCGGGAGAAAATGACAAATGCATCATTAAAAAAAAAGAATATGACCAGTAATGCAGGAAATAAGACACAAAAAGTGACTGTTAAAATGAAAATATGTATCTTTACCTATCTACATGTTTGTTCTGCCTAAATGCGATTTATTTATACATGCATGTTACACTTGTACATCTCATTCTTGCCTGTTGTCTTTCTTTCAGGCCTTTCCAAAGCAGAGACTCAGGCCCTGACAAACTACGGCAGTGGGGAGGATGAAAACGAGGAGGAAGAGATGGAGGAGTTTGAGGCTGGACCTGTAGATGTCCAAACCTCCTTACAGGCTACTGCTGACGGACAGGTGGAGCAGGAGGTCAGAGTGAAAGATGTATTCTATGAAAAGTCATAGCTCACATAAACACCTTTTTATTTAGTCTGACCTGTGTTATTATGTCCTCCTTTAGGTGACATCAACAAATGAAATCCAGGAGACTCAAAGTGAACAGAGGTCTGAGAAAGATGATGGTGAGGGACTTTTTTGGTATTTTCAGCCTCTCTGTACGTCTTTTATTCCTTTGTCCTCTCACATAAACTTTTCTTTCCCCTTGTGTAGCGGAGACCAACAACAAGTCAGCTGGGATTGTGGATTCCACAGAAGAAGAACATGCAACGGTGGAGGACCAGGTCCCCGAGAAGGAGAGTAAAGTTGCTGCCTCAGAGGAAAGCACTGAAGCCTCCCAGAACTTCACCAAGGAGTCAAACACCACTAGCAGCCCTGACACGGACTCTCCCGTCATGATCAATGTAGATGTAAGTCCAAGGCTGAAGATGCTGGTTTAACAAAAAGCGTATTCATCCTATTATCAGATTTTAACAAAAATAAAACACCTTAAACTTTATTGATGCAGGAGGTGGGCTCAGGTAACACCAGCCAGAAGTCCGATGAGGAAGACTTTGTCAAGGTGGACGACTTGCCGTTGCAGCTTACAGTCATGTGTGAGGTAACAATAAAAACTAAACTTAAACAGAAGTCAAGGTGTAAAATCCCTGTGAGAAGATCTTTATCTAACAATATACTTACTGTATGTGCTGTAACTTTAGGAGGAACTACAGAAGAGAATTGTGGAGGAGCAGCAGAATAACAACCTGTCTGTTGAAATCCTCAATGGGAACACTGAATCGCTGACTGGGCTGGTTGGAAATGCGCAGGCACTGAAGGAACCAGGTATGGATTACAATCCTTGTCATTTAGGATTACAGTTTTGTTTGTGTAGTTGCCAAAACACCTTGGCAATGTTAGCCTGGATACATCAATATATAAAAGTTTTACCCTTTTCGAGTAAATTTTGTCTTTTCAGAAAATGTTGGTGCCCAGAGTGTGTGAAGAACTATACCGACGTCGTCTCCAAATCTACTGTTTTTTAGCAACACTATGCTTTCCACCCTAAAATCTGTTCTGGATGTATGATTGTTGATTCTTAATCTGTTAGTTTAAAAGGGTAAAGCCTCATAATATTTGGTCACATGATAGCAGTGACTCTCGCACACACACACACACACAACAGATAAAAACTAAACCTCTGCACATAATTAACACTTAGCTCATTTTATTTCCTGAATGTGTTATGTGGTGTGGGGTTATCTCTATGCTGCTGATCACTGACAGTTAAGCCTGTTTGAATCTTAAGTACTGAAACTCCTGTTGAGATCCGCCTTAGTCTTGGTTCTGGGATCAGTTTGACATGAGTTGTGATTTTTAATGTTTTATTTGTCTTGGCCTTACTGTTGTACAGCTCATCTTTCCTGCACTTGATTCCTAATTATAAAGAGATTACAGTAGAATGGAAGTTTAGTTGTAGCTGGCTGACTTTAGCTAATTGTCTCTCCAGCTTGAACACTTTCCTTTATATACCGTAAAGCTCCATGCTCAGACTTAACTTTTATCCCCTCAGACACACCTTTATATACTGTTCTGTTCTGTTAACGGTTAGTTTCCCATGATTTTCATGTAATTAAAATGTTGACTACGGTAATAAGTTTTAAATAATAAAATGCTGGAACTCTCAAAAATGGCTGTTGACAAATTTTGTACATCTGTGTCATTCATCTCCAGCTACTTTCCTACACTACTGTAAACTGAATGTTACTATCATGCACTGTAGTTAACACTTCTGCACAATACTTGAGAAATCTAGCACAATCTCATTCAAATATAACCAGTTTCACATAGATCACACTGCAAATTACAGAAACACAAAGTAGAAACTCAATTAGGGAATCATTTTATTAACCATCTTTAAAAAAAAAAAAAAAAAGGAAGCAGTCAGCTATGCGGTACATTGGTCAGTGTTACTGTGTGAAATGGTCAGTAGTCATGGTGATGGCCAATAACCTAAATAACCAACTTTTTTGACTTGTAACCCTGGTTAGAAACAAGAACCAAACTAAACCCAACAGTGTCACAGTGTGCAGGCACAGAATGGCTTCTGATTTTTAGAAACTTAACAAACGTGCTGAAACAATATTTAGCATAAACTGAAACACATCAGAATTCATATCAGGGGTCCCTAAGCCCATGTTGAGAACCACTGATCGACTCATCCTGTAACTCATACAATCATATTTACAGTAAAAACAAAAAGAAGAAGTGAAAGGCTGATTCACTTCTGTACCAATTTCCCCTCACAACAAAGGTATTTAGTATTTTGATCAAAGCTTTAAGTATTCGTTAATCGTTTGAAAAATGCAACAGAAACGTCACACTGACATCATGGTTGAGACAAGCTTTGGTTTAGGTGATTTAAGTCGTTGCTGGGCAAACATTTCAAGGAACAGCCTCAGGTTTTGATCAGGATTCAGTGCTTAGAGGATCACCAGGGCATGCAGGGGTTTGGGCAGTCACGGATATACGATTCCAGTTTGCCTTCGGACACTTGCATCAGTGTTGTGTACGTGGTCAACTGCAAGAAGCACATAAGAAAGGAGAAAAAAGGTAATTTACAATGAACTGATCTAAAACAAATATATACAGCAACAATCATAAAAAAGCTCACCTTGTTCAGAACTGGTTTAGTCGATAGCACGTCATACAAGGTCTTCAGTGAGACGTTCTGTGAAGGAATGACAGATCAAAGGTGTCTTTACCAATTCAATAAAACAGGAATGCAACATGTCAGAGTTGTACTCCAGACCGTAGAATCACATGACGGACACAACAGAGCTTTAACTACATCTGCAAATATTGACATCTTCTTTTTCAGATAGAAATGTGTCCAGTTCTGGACATCTGTACTCACGGTCTGTGTGGTCTGGTTCATACACTTCATGCCAGGAGTTCTGCGATCATCCAGGAAAAGAGGCTCCTTCCAGTGGTCATAGTTTGTCTCCAGGACATACCACCGGCCCAGCTTCAGGTCAATCCTGAAAAACAAGAATTAAATAAGAACTCGTGATCACTAAGCAACACTAAGCAACTGATTTGTGAAACACAGTCATATCAGGTGATATGAAACTAAAGCCGTCACCAGTTCCTCCATTAGTTGAGAAAGAGGTAATTGTTTCGCAAGGCAATGGTTTCACAAGAAAGGCAGTGTCATTGTGACTTTTAAGGATAGGTTCACAAGTTTAAGTCTTTCTTAAAACAATATTGGCATGTCTACATGTATATTTAAAAGGATTATTGGTCGCTGTAATTTTTCCAATGAGCACAAAGAAATACCTTCCTAAAACGATGTCAATGTATGTGATGGGGGGACAAAATTCACAGTCTTTATTCTGTGCAAAAATGACATTTAAAGTTCAGTTGAAGATAATATTAGGCTTCAGCAGTCTGAGTTAAACAAATCAAATTAGTGGTGAGAAATTGTTTTCACAGACTGTTTCCTTACTGAGCTGCAGCAGAAGGATAGTAACAAAAACAAAAAATGAATCAGGTACTATTTAGACTAAACTAGGTAGTTATCCACTTGTTTGTCTAACTCAGACTGCTGAAGCAATAAATATCCATTTTAAATGTACATATGGGCATGTAAGTATTGTTTTAAGCTATGAGCACAAAAGGACACACCAACATTCCACAATAACAAGTCAAATTCATGCACAACTCAAAGTGCTGAATCATTTTGCCTCCATCCGGACACACAGATCCCCTGTGCTTCATTTAGAAACACAACTCTCCATACATTATGCTACACAGGAATGCAAATGTATTCAATTCACACATCTAATGCTCTCAAAAAATAATTCAGTACTTACTCCAAGACATCGATACTGAGCAGTCTGGACCGGGTGATGATGCAGCCCTGGCCTGTGCTGTTTCCCCCGAGGATGAAGTAGGCTGGAGCGAGCAGCTTGGTCTGAGCCAGCTGATTTTTGGCCTCCTCGTAGCTGATGACAACATGATTAAAGTCATTGTTTGGACAGAAAATCCTGTCTTCATTTTACTTTTTTGAAACAGATTAGAGCAATTTTTCAGGATGTTAAAAAATACGGTACCCTGTGGAGCTTTTGTTGAGCTCCAACAATAAATTGATTGACAGAAAAATAGCCTGCAAGTATTTTAATAATCAAATAATTCATTTTAGTCACTTTTTCAGCAAATATGCCCAAAATTTGCAGCTTGCAGCATCTCAGATGTGATTGTTTAATGCTTTTCATCGTCATGCATAATAGTAAACTGAATATATTTGGGTTTTGGACTGCTGTTTGAACAAAATAAGACATTTAAATAAGTCTCCTTTGACTCTAACAGTCATTTTCACTATTTTCTGACACAAACCATTAATTGAGAAAATAGCAGATTAATAAAATCTGATAAAATCTGCAGATTAATTAATAATGAAAATAACAGTTAGTTGCAGCCCTGGTTGAGTGAATTTTCTACCCCATTAAAACATTTGCAAAGCAAATGATGTGAAACGTGTATTCTGTACATCAGCTTATGGCCTTTTTCTTCTTCTTATACTGGTGCACTGCCATCCAACAGAAATGGGTATCACATCACCGCTGTGCTTATGGCATGCATGTGTGTCCTTGTGTACATACTGCTAGATCACCAGATATAAAAAAACATACAGTGACACTGCTCTACAGCGCCAACAGTGGTCAAAAACTACACAGTGTATCTTTAAATATTAGAGAGAAGGACTACCTGGTTGCATTTTCTAGGACAGAGCGAGTGAGAAAGCTCATCCACATCCCATCTCTCTTTCCCAGGATCCACTCCAAGATTCCTGCAGGGTGAGAGATCATGAAATATACATAATCTCTCTAACACGCTCTCTAACTGTATAAGCAGTACTGAGCAAAACAGCTCATCACTCACCAATGTATCCTCCATCGAGGCTGAAGCGCTCATTCATAGTCAGAGTGAATATGTGCTGAGGGGGAAAACAAGGAAACTTTGGTTAATCTTTCTTACATCAAAGACTCTGGAAGAAGTACACAAAACAACGTCTGTCACTGATGTTCAGTTATCTTTTATGCTGATGGAGTCTTCACTTATGATACTAAATTACTTACAGGCTTGATGCCAGTCAGCATGCCAACATATCCAGCAAAGTTTGTAGATTTGAAGACTGTCTGGTTATTTCTCTTGAACTCGGTGTTGACCACCAGAGGCTTCAGCTTCTCACTAATGATCCATGACTTGTTTTTGGCATCCCAGCTGCGAAGAGGGACAAGTCCGTCTCATGAGGTGTTATTTTACTAGATCTGAGCCAAGACCATCAAACCTAAAAATAAAAGTGATGTTCTTACCCCATAAATAATCCAAAATCCAGATTTCTACCATGAAAGAGGTTACCTGCAAGAGTGCAAAGCCCAAAAGCATTTCAGTACTCATTTTTTTAATCATTTTTTTGATAAATTAATTAATTCTGGACCAGACTACAGCATGCCTACCCACCTTTAGAGTCTTCTGCAACAACCGAGGTGCACACAGTGAAAACCTCATAGAAGATGTTGAACAAGACAACTTCACCTAGATTATAAAAATATAAAAAGACAAAAATAATATTGTGTTCAGTCTGTGGGGTCGATTGAATTTTATGCTGTACCCCAATATATTCAAATATGTATAATTCATGTGATTCCTACAACTGTTTTTGCAACAATTTAAATGTTCGATTATGTTGTTGTTTTATGTTTTCTGTCACGTCCCACCCCGTTTTCTTTTTTTTACTGAATCTGTTATCCTGCATGAGGGCCCAAGAGTGACAAAGAAAAGAAATAAATAACCATAATTCATTAATTAAAAAATAATAAATAAATCAAAATGCTGACAAATAAATACACAAATGTGCAATAAATAAATAATAATATATTTTTCTGCATTTTTTCATTTATTTATTTCCTTTTTTCCCCACATTTAATTTATATAGTCATTTATTTATTTCCTGTGTCACTTTTGGGCCCCCATAATCCCGCATCTTGCCTAAATAAAGGCCGGGATGTGCACACAATTACCTACAACCCTCTATTTTTACAAATGATCACAGAATTGAGGGATTACAACCTTTTTGGTTTTCTTACCAAGAGGAACGCCTGAAACAGCTGCAATTCCTTTGATTTCATCACTGAACGGGTACGGCAGCGATTCCACCATCAAAGGCTGCAGAACAACATTAACAAACACACTGCAGTCATAAAACCTTTCATCGAAATTATTTTAAGTTAGTTAATTTAAGGAAAGTGGAACCAAGTGAGAGAAATGACACTCACCAGTGTAACGTCAACCATCTCTATCAGCTTCCCACTTGGCACAAAAGCATTGGCCAAGTCTTTGATGGCCTGGATCATGTTGACCAGCTGTAAAGAAAAGAGTTGATGAGTAAAGACATGATATTTCTGTGAGAGTTGGATAATTAGCTAGAAAAAAAAAGCACTTGACAACGTTCTTACGTCTGTTTTTTTGTCAGTAATCAGAGCCGACCATCTCTTGCTGGGCGGTAAATCGAGATCCACCGTGTACCAAGGGACAGATCCTTTGAACCTGATTAGAAAAGTAAAGCTGTGAAACTACTGAAGCATAATAATGCAAATGATACAACATCCCGTTCACACCATCATCATTTGGACATTTTTGTGTTATGCCTTTTAAAATCTGTTTTGAATTAACTTGAAATTTCATGCATCTGGAGTTCAGATGTAGCAGCTGAAGCCATGCTGACTAATTCTATCTGACCTACGGCAGAAACAATTCATAATTCATTTCCAAAATATTTGCCAACCATTTTGATAAGTGAAAACATTTATCAAGCAAAAATCACCCAAATTTTCTAGCTCTGGCTTCTCAGATGTGAGAATTTTCTGCCTCTCTGTTTTATTTCTATGTAAACTGATTATCTTTGTGTTTTGGACGATTGGTTCGACAAATAAGCAGTTTAAAGAAGTCAGCTGTACACATTCTACACTGTCTTCTGACATTTTTCTGACTGAACAATAAAGCGATCAATTAAAAATAACAGAGATTCATCATATCATTCAGATATGCAGCCCTCCCCGTTTTTAAAATCAATGTTCTTAATGGTTTGCTGCCTTCAAGTGGAAAGACAAAAAACAAGGAGAGTGGTCATTTTCTATGAAACAAGAAGTTAAAGGGGAAATCCATTAATTGTAAATAATATATTCATTAATACATTTCTCCTGTCATATAGATTATTAAGCCTTCTCCCAAATCCTCCTAATTTGCATGGACGTGCACTGCTGTTTGTCTTTTTTTCTGGTCTTGCAACACATTTCTGAAGCGACATACCCTAACTACTGAAGTCACTTTTTGAGTACCTATAAATTAAAAAAGATCACACCTTTTTCAAGGCACACATACCATTATCAAAACTGGATAATGGTATGTGTATATTTAAACACAAACACATGACATAAACAAACACTAAAGTCCTCTATGTTGGTCAAACTGGTTCTAAATTACTTTGCAATGTCTTGGTAATTATAAGTAACATCATATCATATATCATACATCTGCCAGGCCAATTTATGGGTCAGGTTACTGGTTCGCCTTTTATCATTCTGGCAAATCTTTTCCTGGTACTCCATGTACTGACTTCACTTTAGAGAGCCTAATACCACAAACTCAGCTGTTTATTCTACAGAGGATGTGCAAAACAAAATGATCCATCAAAATGTCATCAATCAATGTCTGATGTACATTTTCTTTTCAACATTGTGCTGCTGCATCACATATTACAAGCTGTGCGCAAAGCAGTAGGGCTGCAACGATTAGTCGATCGACAGAAAAGTAATCGCCAACTATTTTGATAATCGATTTGTTTTGAGTCATTTTTTTAATGAATACATGATAATGAAATTGAGAGTAATCATTTGGTGCAGCCCTACAAAACAGAAAAAATAAGTAAATAAAGCTACAAAGTCCATTTATTGAGATTAAGAAGTTAGGCTACAAGCTTCAATTTGAGAATTTAGATAGTAAGATTTACGAGGAACAAGTGAAGTAACCTCAGATATGACAGGCGTTACAAAACACACCGATGACAAAGCTGATTTAATGAACGGAGTTTTTTTTAACTGTTAGTTGTCACAATGTTTTCTTCTCTGACAATAACAACACTACAGATTTATGATACTTACGTGGGACCATTTGGAGGATACATGCCTGTCCGGCAGTCTTCTGTATACTGTAAATAAATGTGTATTCAATGCAGTAAATCACAGAGTTTAAGACTTTTAACTGACTGCAGAGTAGAAACATTAATACAGCTCAAACTATGTCAGTATAATGTGTTTAACAGCACAATGACGGAGCAGAAATATCGCTTACCGGAGGAATAAACTGAGTCGATGTGACGGAAAATAAAACCGCTAAAATGAGAAAAACAAAGTGACCCATTTTCGCAGGACAACAAACAAAATGATCTCCGTCCAGTGTCGATTTACTACATAAAGTTTACTGCGGAAGCTGCTACTGTTTACCTCGTGACAGCGAGCGGACTTTATGCAACAGAGGGGGAACAGGAAGTTCTCACAAGGTCATAAAACTCCATTTGCATATAAAAACGAGTAATAAATCACATGTTTTCAATGTTATTACGAAATGAGGGATTCAGCTTCTTCTGCTTTTCATAAAGACAGCAATAGTAATATAAAATAAAGATAGAAGTGATACAGAACACCCCTGTAAACAGTCAGGACGAACCAGTGGTTGTTTCCACAGGGAAGTGAGAATAAATTACATGATTACTCATATGGTTGATTGACTATTTCTCCCCGTGACACCTGCTACATCCATTTTAAAAAGGTGTTAATATAGACATATCGATTGGAACAGCGTTTTGCTTCACCGGGTAACTTTACATAATGTATTCAATACACTATTTTATAAGGATTTTACACTCAAGAGATGCGAAGTTACAGCTCTTAAATACATGATGTACCCACACATTGTATTAAAAAAGGATATACTGTACATAATGGAAACTGTAATAGACTAATCACATAAAAATGCTGAAATTCTCTGGTTCCAGTGTCTCACATTATGCTCTTCTCGGTTTTATTTCTAAAATAAACAGCAGCCAACAGAACAGATGAACAATATAAAGCTATAATGTCCTAATCACATAAGTGCTGCAACAATTAGTCAATTCATCGATTAGTTGATCACACAGAATGAATCGGCAACTGTCCTTTTTTCAAAGGAAAAATGACAAATATTTGCCGGTAGTAGCTTCTCAAATGTGAGGATTTGAGATTTGTTTGTGTCATACATGATAGTGAACTGAATATCTTTGGATTTTGGACTGTTGATCAGACAAAACAAGACATTCAAAGACGTCACATTGGGCTCTAAGAAATTATAACTAGTGTTTTTCACTATTGTCTGACATTTTATAGACAAAACGATTAATCGATTTATCAAGAAAATGACAGAATGTCAGATTAGTTAATAATCGTTAGTTGCAGCCTTAAATCACATAAATCATTGATGTTGGAGGTATAACAACTCAATGTGGCCAGCCAGATACCTTATATAGTCACATACCTACAGTAGCACATATACAAACATGCATTTGTACTTGCAGCTCATGACCATTTTATTGACAATTAATCTGATAACTTTCTTCATCAACTAATTAACCATTTGTTCCATAAAATGTCTACAAAGCAGTAATGAATGGCACAATTTCCCAAAGCCCAGGGTGACATCTTCAGACTGCCTGTGTTGATTGACCAACAGTCCGAAACCCAGACAATGAGTTTACAACAGTTTACAATGTCGTAAGACAAAAAAATTGCAGCAAATCCTCACAGCTGAGAAGCAGGAACTAGAGAATGTCTGGCACCCTTGCTAGAAAAAAATGACAAATAATTATTACTTCATACTTTTGTGATCTGGTGCTGTTTTTCATGTGTTTGGGCCCTTAATATTCTTTACTATATGGCAACAGTTTGGGGAAAACCTTTTCCTTTATTAACATGACAATGCAAGGTCCATTAAAAAATTATTTGAAGAACCTGAATGACCTGCAGAGAGCGCTGACCTCAACCCCATCCAATACTTTTGGGATAAACTGGAACACCAACTGTGTGTCAGACCTCATTGCCAGACATCAGTGGCCGACCTTACAAATGCTTTGATAGCTGGATGTGAGCTAATCCTTACAGTCAGGTTTCCAACATCTTGTAGAAAAGACTTCCCAAATGAGTCGAGGCTGTTAGAGCAGCATTATAATAACTAGTGATTGGAATAAGATGGTCAAAAATCCTATTTGGGTGTACTGTTGTGTTCACATAGTTACATCCATTGGATGAGGAATGGAGGAAGGAGTGGAGGGTAAAATTCAGACGGTATTAATCAAATAATTTCAAACTGATGTAAGTCACAGTTTAATAAATCATACATTCTGATCTTTTGGTAAATGTTAGTTAAAGGATGGTTTTTGGGGTTGTTTTATTTATGAGTATTAACTACTCAATTATAGTTTATATAACATTTTACTGACTGCTACTTTACTGCATACATCTACAAAATGTGAGAGAGTAATTTCCAGACATAGGACATGCTATAACCTAAAACAGTTTACCAAACAGTTGCTCCACAGCAGAGTGAAACGATGGTTAATTATTTACACTTAAACCGAATTCTATAAATGTCCCCACAAAGATAAAAAAATAAACCAACCAAAGTGATTTGACCACGTCATGTTTATTCAAAATATAAAAACAAACTAAAAAGTACATCAAACGGCCAAATCTTTAGAACCAGGACATTTACAAAGACATGCCAGTAATCTACAAAAGCTGGATCTTCACTTGCAGTACCTGTCTGCTTTCATTTTGCTCCTCCTGTAATGAAGAGAGATTGACAACATGTTACACTCAGTGTTACTTCAGTGCACAGGTACTTTGGTTATTTTCAGCCTTTTTTCTTTTTTTTTTTTTTGAAAATTTGTCCTTGATGTCGAATGGCTTTGTTGATCTCATTTACTTGTTTGTTTCAAACTACTGGTCGTCTGCTGCCTTCATGTAATATCAGAAGAAGATGAAACAGCTTCATTAATGTGTTTTATTAATTTGGAAGTCGACGCCACACATTGTTTATTGTCACAAATTTAAAACCAGCCATAAAGGAACGGTAGCAGATATTTCTTGCATTACATTATTTTATTGCATCATACTAGTGTAAATAACATACTACTGTTTTTTTTCACTTTGACAGTCAACATTAGTGGATATGCAGCTCTGTTTACTGCTTCTGTTGACACACATGCGATATGTGATGTGAAAGGTGACAGAACTCCTTCCTGCATAGCTTGCTTGTTATTATTAGTTGGATGAAGATGTAAATAACCAGAAATGTCCGGTTAAATAGGCATCACAACAATATAAAGTAATACCGATATATTATATATATACATACATGCACATAAAAAGCACTCATACATTTTCTTGTGCCACATTATTTCAATATGGATTTATGTAACATGTTTGACTATAAATCAATGTAGGAAGGGAATTCAGGAAGTTTATCTTGGGGTAAAATATTCTAGTAGCAGAAAATTCTCATTTTAAAATATATGTGCATTCAAATGTCAACTACAGTACCAGTCAAGAGTTTGAACACACATTCTCATTCAAGGGAATGGGAAGGTGTGTCTAAACTTTTGACTGGTCCTGTACACTTTATTTGTACATTTTAGTTGTAGTTGTGACATTTTAAATAGCTCTTCTTTCTAAAATCATTGTAATATTTTCTGACAGTATCTTAAAGGATGTAATGTTCAGTTTTTGCTTTAGATCAATGTTAAATCCATACATAACCCTTAAGATGGGGCAAGATAGAGATATACTCATTTCTCTGTTATTGTATATAAAAACTTTTAGTGATCTTCATGCCCGTCATGTCTTTACTGTGGAAGTCAATGAAATCATAGCATGCTGCTTTAACATGTTCTTGGCCTTGAATTCCCCGTGTGTATTTCACAACCCTTTTGAAATGTATTAAAAGAAGCTGATGCATTTGAAAGCACATTCAAAGCTATAAATTATGATGAAGCCCCAGTGATATAAAGCTTTTTGATTTCACAGGCAAATGAGCTAAAATCCAAGTGAATATGTACGACAACATTTAAATTTCAATTTTATAACATTCGGCTACTTCCTTTGAGTAAAAATAACACCTGGAGTAGTGTGATTATAAAATATATACAGAATATGAGCTTATTTTCATACCTGTCAAGCAAAGCTTCATGAAACTTTCCCTCTGTTCTGGCCTTCTTTAGCTTGGTGGGGTCGTCCTCATTAACCCTGAGCCGCCGATCCTGAAAACTCTGAAACTTCTTCCTGTAATTCGCACAAAAATATCATTAAGACTATTACAAAAGACACGCATAAACAGACTGGCCCTCAAAATTACAGTCATTTTCACAATGTATCCTCTTTTGTGAGCTGACACTGAGGCTCTAAGGAGCTAAATCCTTATTAAATCCAGATAATGAGTCCATGTATTAACTATAGCAGAGTATTTAAATGTTGTCAGCAAGCTCAGCCAAGTTAGGAAGTTTTACTGGGGATAACAGTGGAATACGCTAATTGAGGAGGAAGATCTTTTTTTAGATCCTGATTTTATACATGCATCTAAATAAGCTCCGCCAGAAATGCATCAAGGTACCACTGCACTGCAGGGACTTAAACTATCCTCTCGTGCATATTTTCCCTCATAAATGTGCCTGGAACAGCCTAAAATAATCTGTCATTTCAGTGTAAAATTTCTAGCACAAAAGCGCAATAAACAAACAAAGCATCTTGTCAGAAACTACTGATATTTCGTTTCTCTTTGCTCAGGCCGTGTTTTATGATTCCCTAGTTGCACTCCCACCTGAAAGGCATTTGAGACGCTAAGCACTACATCAAGACACAAGCTCAAGGGCAGCCATTATCAACATGTCAACATGATGAGTCCATTTCCCCAGCATTCATCTAACAAATAATAGAGTGGGAACACAAGCCGAAGCACGCCAAGCAAAAAAAAAAAAAAAAAAACACAGCTTCAGACATATTGCCTGGAACTTAATAGGCCACAGACGGGCCGTATAAAATGTCGGAAGCTAAAGTGTGGTGTTGCCCCGCTTTCCCGTCCCATCCAAACAGCACACAATCAACTATGTCTATGTGAGATTGATGAGGCGGTAGCTAAAAGGCCTGATCTCACACTCAGGGATGCGATTTTGCTGTCAAAATCTTGTCGGAGCACACTAACAGGATGCAAGGATAATTGGAAAGAAATGACTGCAAAGATTAGTACACAAAGCTTTTACTTCCATCATTATCAAGTGTTTTTGGATGCAAGGTTTATTGCTGTAAAACTGATATAAAACACATATCATTATTAAAGTATCATTACTGATACAATGTGACAAAAACTTAAAGACATAATCCACTAAAGAAGTCACTTTTCAGAGTCTGAAACAAGAGAATCAAGAAAGCCAAGAGATGCAATATGTCCCACACTGACACTAGATGACATTTTCAAGTATGTGAAAATGATTTTTAGTGTAAATAAATGTGCATGGACACGAATGCATTAAGAAACATCTAAATCACTAGATAGATTTTTTGAGGCAATAATGTGAATGTGTTATCAGAGGTCAGACTGAACAATTCACAGAAATTGCGTACACAGAGTGGTCAGAAAAACAGAAACCTCTTAACAATCCAATCCAGTACAACAGTCCTAGAATATTGACACTGTGTCGGTGAGGAGTTGTTTACGCTCTGGCAGTGGTTCAAACTTTTTTTTAGGCTTGTGACCCTTAAAAACAAAGCAAAGTCTACTTGCCACTATAACTGGTAATAACCTGTATATCGACTTGGGCCAAAATGATTTGTATAAGACTCGGAAGGTTAAATTACCCAGGAAGGGAAAGGGAAAGATTTGAAAAAAGTCTGAAAAAATAAAAATGCTACAATTTTGTGTAGTAGAAATCAGTTTTTTTTTTTCCTGTTATCTGTCATGTTGCAACCCCTTAGATTTACCCTCTCAGGTTTGGAACTACTGCTATAGGGTGTTTCTAATATTTTGTCCACATCATTTACACATATGGAGGAGTTATACAAAGACAGTATTTATTATGGGACTGGTATTTGATTGTAACATGATGTACAGAATTGTTCCATTTTCCTGGTCACTCTGTGTTTAAAGGAATAATTTGACATGTTGTGAAATATGCTTATTCACTTTCTGACGAGTTAGATAAGAGGACCGATATCTCTCTCATATCTGTCTGTTACAGCCAGCAGCCTCTTAGCTTAGCTTAGCACTAATGGCTGATTTATGGTAGATCTCTTTTCACTTTTAATAAGTGTCACTCAACAGAAATTAAAAAGATGCGCAATGTTTTCAATTTATGAACGGTTTCAGTTGTCTCCATGGTAACCTGACGCTATCCTCCAGCTAGCTTGTATAGTTACATTATATCAACCTAACCGGGACTAATTAAACAAGAACATTACAAGTTACAGACCAAAATATCAAATCAGGAAATTCAGCAAAAACTACAATCTCCATGGCAACGTAAGTAACACTATCCAATCAGATTGTGCAACAAAATATGGCAGTGTCTACGACATAACAAAATTCTCCAGGTGAGCGACATGTAAGGAAAATGTCGAGTGACACTTTTTTTTGTTGAAAATATGTAATTTCTGTTGAGCAACCTGATAAATCAGACTAAAAACAGAGAGAAACTGCTAGCCTAGCTCTGTCCAACGGTAAACCCCCCCCCCCAGCTTACCAGCACCTAAAGCTCACTAATTAACATGACGTTATATCTCATTTCTTCAATCTGTACAAAAACCAACTGGCAACTGCTTAGAGCCAAGATATAGTCTGGCACACAACGCCTCGTAAAACGTTAGTGTTTTTTATTATACGGATTAAACAAACGAGATATAACAAGTTAATTAGAGCGCTTTAGAGCTGCTGGTACCTTTGGGTAGAGCCATGTTAGCTGTTTCCAGCTTTTTCCAGTCTTTATGCTAACATAACTTAATATGTAACGTACAGAATGAGAATGGTATCAATCCTCTCATCTAACTCCTTGAAGGAAAGCAAATATGCGGATTTCCCAAAATGTCAAACTTCCCTTTTAACATGCATGAAAACTTACTTACAACGGCAGCCACCTGCTCACAGTGCTCCAACTCGTGAGTACATGAGCAAAATAACTTCTGACTGGCTCTAAAATTGCACATTAAATCCAGCACAAAGCAGTGAACTGAACCTAGCAGAGAGAATCCAACACGGTGCTTCCTTCAAACGTTTTTGATATATTAAATCAGCAGTATACATTACAAAATGGAAATTACGTACACATAATTGACCTCACAGGACTTCACGTTGCCCCGGTCTTCATCTGCAATGTCATCTTTACGCTTGACCTCTCGTTCCGCGCATGATCTGATCTGTTCATCATTCAGGAGGGAAAAAACAGAGCGAGAAGTTCTGGATTAAACAACACCTTGAACCCCCCCCCTCGAAGTGAGGTCACAAACATTGCCCCCCCCCTCCCATCTCAACAGTCAGGTCCCCACAGAGACTGCATGCTTAAAATGAAAGGATTAACATGCAACCTTGTGGAAGAACACAATTTACACCTCACCTTCACCATCTCGCCGTCCCCTGCTGTCTTGCTCTTGGCCTCGATGTCCCCGCTGTCACTGTAGGAGATGAAACAGCTATTTGCTGCCAGGAGAGCCATTTTGCCCTGAAGCATAACAGAAAGAAAACAGATGAGGAGGCAGTAGATTAGATAGAATTGCAGTGGGACTGGTTGTTGTGACAAGCGCGAAAGGTTGCCTGATATTTCATGTAAAAGAGTCTCAAGGTTGTGCTGGGCAGGTTGTTTATAGGTTCAACAAAGCATTAAGGCGAGTAGTGCGCTGCTGTGATAAGGTAGATGCACCCCGCATAATGAATGAGTTGTTCATGACTACCTCTAAATGTTATCTCTCATGGGCTAAATTCCAATCAGCCATGAGGCAAAGCATGAAGGGCAGGGGACAGCGGTAGAAAAGTGGGGGTTTTTTTTTTACATGATGTGTAAAAATGTACAGCTAAATATCAATTTTGACACTTATAAATATACTTTAATTACATAAAAATCCTCACTGCGGTGGTGTCATTAGATTTGTTATGTTGCTGCCTTTGGCCGCTACTCTTAAAGAAAAAAATCCTTTCTGTCAGCACCTTGTTCAAAACAAATTTAACCAGAGGATTTCATTGGTTAAATAAGAACAACATTAAACAATTGCCGGAGGGGCTGAAGGTAATTAAAAGCTAAAAGTAATTAAAAGCAAATCTATAAATATAATTGGTCACTTTAATCAAGAAGGAATGCAGTGGTTAGATTGGTTCACATCCTATCAAATGCCTCGAAGGGTCGGCTTATACTTGTTCAGAAGTTGTTTGTACGACGTGTTTGGTCACGTCAGAAATCAAAAGTGTTTATAGTTGTTCAGAATGGCTAGAAAGGCAGAGTGAAAAGACGGCCATCATGGGGGGGGGGGCGTGATATTGTTTAAATAAAGGGATAACAGAGCATATTTTCAGACAGTCTCCCCTGGAAGACATTCATAGTGTTGCACTTGGTTGTTCACATTAGAAGTGATAGTTGAGCAACAAAGGCAAAAGAGAACAAGAGAGAGCAGATCAAATCCTGGCTCCTTTATTACCTCCGCACAGCTGACCAATCAGGCGTGAGGCACTAAGGGTGTGAAGGTCAGATTGTCTGTTTTGGAAAGTTATAAAAATGGCCCTAAACAGCCCCCGTAATCAGAGGTCGTAAAGGTGTGGGGAGGCCAAGCTATTCAACCATCTGACAAGCACTGTGGATGGAGTATACTGACCTGTTTCGGTCCAATAAAGGCACTTCACATTTAAAAACACTTTTTTAATTTAGACCTACCATGTTCTTTGAACATAGGAAATAATTACTTGGAACTGGAAAAAGAACAGGATCAAAATGAGAGGGCACCGGCAACAATATAGGTCACAGAGCCGGGAAGGTAACATAAAGTTGGATGAAATGGGAAGAAAATTTCATTTTTGCATCACCCTCCATTACAGACTTAAAAATAAAAAAATCCAACAGTACCCCAACTCATTATTAATGACCTGTTAGCCAGCAGGGTTAAATCTAGATAAAAATGCACCAAGATTAAGAGGAGAAACTTCTGAAGATCCACTCACATCCTGAAAAACGGGTTCCCATTGTTCCCTGGAGCCAATAGCATCGGACCGCCCCACCACCAGACCGTCCGAGTTGATACCGATGTACTTGCCATATCCGGACTTCAAGGCTATCCTGCAACAGCAAAATGATCAAATGAAATTCTACATTACCGTTAGAATTACATAACAGCATCAGTTTGCTTCACTTTTGTCCAAAGCGACTTACATTTCCCCCCCCCCACACACACAACCAAGAGCAGTTTGGGACCTCCGCTACCACCCGAGCTAAAAACTACTAATCTAAAAAAAAAACTAATCTAATGTTCAGCACATATTGTTTTCTCTCCTGGCGTTCCCTCATGTCTTTCTTAATGACAGTATAATGTTTGATACAGTTATATCAGTATGAATCTGAGATCTGCAACTGAAAATCTTCACATGGGACATTTCTTCCTCAAGGAAGGATTTCTAACATAAAGATAAATTGCTGTTGTGCATCTAGACAATATAAACCCTTCATGTAATATGCAGAAGGGGGAATTAAATCTGTTTGTGAACGATGATCTGTGGAAGCAAATACGTTGTGCAGTTTGTCTTTGTATACTCACCTTGCGTCTGAGAGCTTGATGGCGGTAAACTGCTCTGGAGGGTCTGGTCCTTCATCATCTGAAACATACCGTATTAAACGAGGTTCAAATTATGTTAATGTTCAAATTACGCTCAAATTAAGGTTCAAATTATGTTAATGTTGCTTATATTGACTTGTTAAATGACTTCAAATTAGTCTTTATAGAGTATTATTTTGTTTCTTTAATTTGCCCGTTGTTTTTAAATGAGGCTCAATTCAAACGAAATGTTGCACCCAAGTCAGAATATTCTGTGATACAAGATCTTTGACCCATAACCAAATTTTGGAAACAGAACAAAAGGAAACAGAACAAAAGCTTTTGCTTTTGCAGAAAGAATTGTTTGGTGTTTCATAAGTAATAATCATGTGTTTTTATTAAAATGTGCATAATTTTCTCTCATGCCAAGTTTATCTATGAGTCCTGCCTCGTGTGTTACTTATGCATTCTTGTAATTAATAATGCAGACCCTCTGGCTACGCAGTGCTGGGCTGATGTGGGTCCAGCTCACCAGCACTGAGACATTTGGAATAAGATATGGAAAGAACTGTTGTGTTGCATTTAAATGTTTTATTTCATACTGAGGTCTCCTGGGCTCCTCGTGATTTCATACAACTGTGACTTCCCAGTGTTTGGGCCACTTGCTGACCTTTACAATAAATCAAAGCTTTGTGCAATTTGTAGTGCGTCATGCAGACATCTGGTCAAGGAAGAGCAGAGCTTAGTAGACGTTAACGAGGAAAGCATTAATAACGCAGAGGAAAATGTGACGTTAGGTGCTTTTTCAAAAGGCTGATTATATTTGGAATATGTCAGACTGTAACCCTCCGAGTTGGTTATCAGAACATCAGCATATTTACTCTGACCTGCAGGTGAATGTGAACATTTTTCAGCAGCTTTCTAAAAGGCTGTGTCATGAAGAGTGTGTTGCCTGTGCAGAAAATCCAGTAAAGAGAAGAAAATCTGTAGTCTCTCTTTCTATACTGCAAGCTCACATCCTCTTTCATCTCCTAGAAATGAGCTTATGTGCATGCAGAGGATGAGGACCCACTCAGGGAATTGGGATGTTTCAATCTCCCAGCTATTTTCACTGGTTCTTACAAAACGTGGGCTGAATTCATTGCTAGAAGTGTCTCTTTCTGGGCAGACTCTTTCAACGAGAACCACTCCCTCAGAACTGCCCGAAGGCACAAGTGAGTGGAAACATGGAGTTAACTCTGTCTTTCCCCTCAACTCAACCCCTGTTCAGCCTTTTTCAGCCTGGTGTCTGGATTACTACTTAAATACTTGCTGCTTTGTGGGCTGAAGGCAAACGCCGCCCCCCCCCCAAACGCCTGGAGCCTACAGTAAATGAAACGTCAAAATTGAGTTTTCAAGTGTGTAGAACTGTGGGATAAGTGAACTGTTGTAACAATTTGCATCTCAATTTGAAATGAAGAGAAGTAGAAAATGAAATACAGAGCAGCTTACATCTTACATGGTGTTATTTTTGAATAAGAATCCTGATAATTTCTCAGAGGAGAAGAGTACAACTCTCTTCTTCTGTGCTACATATACACTCAAGGGCCACTTCATTAGCTACACCTGTGCAATCTAATGCGATCCAATACAACAGCTCTGCCATAAATTCTATATTTATGAAGCTTATACATTCTCAGTTTTTGCTGATATTGTCAGAAAGGTGATAATTCTACTTTATGGTGGTGGTGTACTTGGGTGCATTACACTGAATGGTGTCCCTAATATTTTGTCCACCCCATTAACATATAGGAGGGGGGCAAAATATTAGGAACGCTTTTCAATAACACTTTTCAAACACATGTGGCAGAGCTGTTATATTGGATTACATTAGATTGCAAAGGTGTTCCTAATAAAGTGGTCGGTGAGTGTATATTTGTCATGTGAAAAAAAAAAAATCTTGCAATATAAAAAAAAACAAAAACCTGATTCCTCCGAAATGATTTGGTCAAATTCTGAAGTGACTTTAGTACATATTCTCACCTTTGTGTGGTGCACCAAGTGTGAAGAGACCAGTATCCAGGGCATGGATGTACGAGTTGTTCTGCATCTCTATGGCAACTGTTCCAGTCATTTCCCCAAAGCTACTGACAGACCACCAACCACCTGGTGAGCAGAAAAATTCACATCAAAAGGTCTGTGCTTTTTATCCAGCAACATTAAAAAGATACAGTGTAGATTCAGTCTGGTGACATTTTTGTAAACGGTAGATAAAAAAATGTGCTAGGATATTAGGACTACTAATGGTATTATGTTAACTTACTCATTGATTCTTAAGGTCAACTCCTGTTTTTATCCAGATGTGCAAAAAGATAGAAAAATGGAACTTGCTCTCACTCTGAAATTGATTGACTGACCTTTTAATCCCCAACTAATCCTAGACAACAACTACATCTCAGTAATTAATGTTTTCTAAAGTTGTGAAAGGTTTGCTTAAATCAAAAATGTATTAACGCGGTTTATCTTTTGATTATTTTCTCAATTAATCGAGAAAATAATCGTCATTTGGTCTTCAAAATGTCAGAAAATGGTGAAAAATGTCAATCACAGCTTCCCAAAGCCCAAGGTGCAACCAAAAATTTTATCCCAACCAACAGTCTACAACCCAATTAAAGTTACTATCACTGAGGACTAAAAAAGCCAGAAAATATTAAGATAAGACTTTATTGTCCCAGAGGGAAATTTGCCTTGGACACATGATGTTACTGCCGTACAGCATCAAATAATTAAATTCACATTTAAGAAGTTGTAACCAGATAATTTTTAGCATTTTTTCTTTTCAAAATTACTCAAAATGATTAATTGCTTATCAAAATATTTGGCGTTTAATTTTCTGTTGATTGAGTAAATGATTAATCAACTCATCGTTGCAGATATAGAAGTGCCAATTCTCTATCAACAATTAAATCTCTTCAATTATGAATGGAAATATATCTCAACTTTTTATGGTCAGAAAAAAAAGAAAGACATCAGATTACCCTTTAAACCTCTTGACTAATTTGCTCCAATTATTTTAACAACATAGAACATGCTGCTAAATGGACACATTGATATGATCTAAACTTTCTTTAGTTGGCTTCTAATGTGGAAATACAGCAGATACACATACCAACGACATCAGGTTTTTCTTCATCATCTGCCGCCTTTCTCTTCTTATCTTTATTTTTCTTCTTTTTCCTGTAAAAACATCAGAATAAATATTATGTAACAACTATATATATATATATATATATATATATATATATATATATACACACACATACATACACACACACACACACACACACACACACACATATATATATATATATATATATATATTGTTAACAGCATATTCAAGTGTTTTCAGTTTAGTTATTTGCAAACTCATAAATATGAAACACAAAAACAAAAAAATAATATACAAGGACTGAGGTTTGGTATCTCTGTCTGAGTGGCTCATTATTATCTTCTATCTTCATCAACGGTTGCCTAGAAAGATTCCACATATATTTTTCCATTTCACAATAACAGAGTTTTCAGTAATCCTGTGCAATTTCTGCACTCTATAGATTGTGTTTTCCAGGCAGTTCTTGTCAGTTTATTTGACTTCATGAGGTCTTTGTTGATAAACCCTGTCAAAAAATAGATTATGTCTTTCTACATATACAGTAACAGTCACAAGTTTGGACACACCTTCTCATTCTAGGGTTTTTCTTTACTGTTTTCTACATGGTAGAACAATACTGAAGGCATCAAAACTAAAAAAATAACACATATGGAGTTATGTTAGAAAATGCAAACAGTCATTAAAACAAAGGGTGGCTACTTTGAGGAAGTTAAAATATGAAAAGATATTTTGGTTTGTTTAAAACTGTTTTGTTTACTACATGATTCCATGTATCATTTTATAGTTTTGATGTTTTCAGTATTGTATAATGTAGAAAAAAGTAAAAAACAAAGAAAAACCCTTGACTGAGTAGGTATGCCCACACTTTTGACTGGTACTGTAATCAATAGTTTGCCACGGCTGGACGCTGAGTCATATGCTGACATATGTTGACATTGCAGATTTTGATGGAGGAAGATGGAGGTTGTTTTTATTATATAAAACATACAAATGTTAGGGCTGCATCTAATGATTTTTTTCATTATTAATTCATCTGCCAGTTATTTTCTTGATTAATTGCTTTGTCCAAAAATGGCAGATATTAGGTAAAAATACCTAGCAACAGTCCAAAACCCAAAGATATTCAGTACACATATCAATATACAATCATATAAAAAGAGAAGGGCAGGAAGTTTTGACATTGGTGAAGCTGAAAGCAGCCAATGATTGGGATTTTAGCATGAAAAATTAGTAAACGATTATTCGATACTCAAAATAGTTGCAGATAAATATTTGATAGATAAACAGATATTTCTGTTGATTGACTAATCTCTTAATCGACTAATCAATGTGGCTCTAATAAACATTTCATAAATCGTTGTGTGACTGTGCTGGATTTGAACTTTTATAAATGCAACAGTAACTGTTATGCTTGTTTTTCTCCATTTAACATAATTATGAGCTGAATAATATGCATTTCTCTGTTGTTCAAGCATAGTAAGCATTTCTAAGACATCACTTTGGCCTCTGTCATCTTGTAAAGGATATTTGACATAATACGTTTTACACTTTATCGGACAAGATACTTATTTTATCTAACGTGTGTGCTAGTGTTACTGCTAAAACTACTTTAAGAAGTAAAGTAGAGACTTATTAACTAACGAAGGAAGGGAACACGGCCGATACGATGGTACGGGAAGGTTTCTGGTAATCTCAGTCACTGTGTTGATAGTTAGTTTAAAGGTTTAGGGGTGGATAAATCAAAAATAGAAGCTTTGCATGGTACAATATCATTGTTGCAAACGTTTCACTGAACGCTAACACTTTTAGCCTCAGCTACATTTAGCACAGGTTACAGAAACAGTGAATAATACCGCAGGTGAAAGGGTGATTAGTCCTACTACGTAAGAGACAGACTTACCCTTTGTTTAGACCTTTCAAAACCAGCTTGGATGATTTTACGTGAGAATATTCAGCCATTTCTTTACCTAAGCTAGCGGTTAGCACTGAGTGAAGTTGTGTTTCCCTGTAAAAACAAGTACGGTGGCCGCAGAGGCACATTCAAAGGCCGAGCCGAACTCCTCAAGAACTACATTGAACTTATTGTTTTCCAGGAAGAGTTAATGTCCAAAAACAAATTTAGATTTTTCTGGTGTGTGTCTTGCTGACAGCTTTGAAAAAGCAGATATTATAACCTGCATTAGCTGTTTTTTCTTGTCACTTGAGGGGCAATGTAATGGGATAATTAATAATAATGGAAATAATGGAAATTGCTAGCTTTAGCTGTAAACACAACTTATATTATCACTTTATACATTTGATAATGGTGAACGTGTTAGCAAACCATTGCTTATTTACACATTGAGCAGACATTATCATTCATTTGGAGTAATTTTTCGATCCACTTGATTTTAAGTCCAATATTCACTCTCCTTTTAGCTCTGTTTTGGTCTCTACTAACTCCTGAGGTAAATATCTGGCTGATGAGAGCTGTGAGAGTGAACCAAAACAATAAAGTTGCAGGTGTGCAACCAAAACAAAGAGCTGAAAGACGCTAAAAAGCTCCATAGTGCCGAGGGAAGAGCCAGGTGATAATTCTCTGTGGGTCAGTCACTATGAAGTGAGTAACATTTTCCTTTCACGATGTGCAAAATTAATCATGTATTTACAGGGTATACAGGGTATCTGCAGGTCTTGAAAAAACCTAAAAAGTACTGAATTCAGTTTCCCCAAGAAAAGGCCTCATAAAGTTTGCACAAGTAAATAAATTTTTTCTTGCCTGCCGTAGACAGTAACATTAGTTATAGCTTTTTCTTGTATCTGACTGCAGGCTGTCAGGAAATGTTATATACCTATTACCAAAAACTGGGATTGTTTTGACAGTGGATTGTGCCTCAAAAAGTAGAAGTTTTAAAGACATTAAAATAAAAATTATATGTTTAACACAGGTTCTTTTTTTATATCAGGACTATTGCATTGTATTGGACTGTATTACAGTGTAATTTTTTGATCACTCAGTGTGTATGTACAGTAGAACACACATCTAACATTAGTCCTTCCCTGTCCATATGAATTACTAGTGTCCCCAGCACATAATATACAGTATAATTCACATCATTTAATTTCCCATAGGTACCACAGTTTGTGCTCTTGAGTTATTGTCATATATATAAATTACTTCTTCGAGGGTTTTGAACAGACTTTTGTTGGGATATCTCTATATGCATGGCACTGAATTGCTACCACCATGACAAAAACATTTGCTCAGTTTCTTGTTATGACAAGAGCATTGTCATGTCTTTATCTTGTTATATCACAAAACTTTCTCATTATTTCACAAAATGAACAGATTTCATTAAAACAAGCTTTTGTCGTTATTACATGATAAACTGTTATAACAAGAAACTTCCATATGTTAGAAAAAGATTCACTCAGTGCCTAAACAGGCTATATTGTAGCCTATATCAGCTAGAAAAAGTGAGAATTATTGTTTTTTATGGCTTGAGTAACTTTTATTTCATGCTTGGGATGGCAAAGTATCTTCAGAATAATCTGGTGTTTGGTAATAATAAGAAAATATATCAGAATAACACAAAAATATATTGTCTTTGTGTTTGTGTTTTGTCTGTGAAAATATTTTATTATAGCTTAGACTGTCATACCCATATTATTTTCACACAACTCTTTAGGATTTGTCCTAATATGAACCTGGGTGTTTTTTAAATTTCCATACTAGACTAATATCCGGTCAAATGAACTACAAGAGGATAATCATTCTGACATGATTGAATATCATGTACTGAGACTTGCGTCATATTTCAGATTTAATCATGGCAGATCATAAATCATCGACATTTTGTCATTTCCTCCTATATACCAGGATCAAGGTCAAGGTCTAAAGGAGTGGCAGTTGTCACTTCTTGCCCGCCCCCCAACACACACACACACATAAGTTAAATGTTCTTTGAGTTAAACCCTGGAGACCCTTCCGTCAAAGGCAAAAATATTCACACCAATCAGCTAGTAAGGTAGGCAGGTGGAGCGTGACCTGAAGGATGGCGTCCTCGTATAACTGTTTATGTTAATGTCACCTCATTTAACAGGATTGGCCCAATCAGGAGCCTGTGACAGGAGGTAATAAATCATTTGTGGACACTGTCAAGAAGCAAAATAAATTAGACAGAGTACGTGTTATCTGCCCGCTGCAGTAAGACCAAAGTGGTAAGAACTTTATCATCCAGCAGAGAAAAAAGTGGTAAAAACTGATGAAGGCTGCCCAAACCCTTTGGAACCAGTCAGCCTCACCATGTCTTAACTGATGCTGGAGAGAAACTACTCGAATACCTCAGAGAGAGTCCTGGTGTTACTGTGCTTGAAAAAGTTTGGTTCAGAGAGCAGAAGATTAATCTAGTCAGAATAAAAGTCCTGTAAGCTTTAAGAAAGTTAGTCAGTCAGGTTTCTAAAGTCATGAATCATGAAACATTTTACCCTGAAGTGAATCCCAGTCGTACTCGTTCTGTCATTTGTCAAATTCAATGATACTCTGACAGCAATCCCTGTTGTTGACAGGATTAAACAGTCATAACTTGTACAGAAAAAGCTGAGTGGTTAAGCCCATAAGAACCTAAAAAGAGCTGAAGGAAGACAGCGTCAAGCGAGGACAAGCAAATTGGTAACGCACTGTGCGTGCTACTTCAGGCTCTCAGTATAAAAATAACAACAAAAATGACATGCAACCAATATTTCAGGCCTTTAATACAACAACATGACATCTTAATGCTTCAATGCTTCAAAACAGAAGTAGCAACAAAGCTGATATTCAAATAGCTTATTGTTTAGGTATTCAAAATTAAGGTACCAGTGGAAATGACATCCTAAAACAAATTCCAACCAAAATGACACCTCGGAAAATTTTCTTATAAGTAGTGAAAAACAGCTCCTGTCATCTGTACAGAACATGTGCTTTGCCATCACAAAGCTTTGATGGAGTGACTGCAAATGCTCCCCATAACGTTTAGACAAACTTATGCAAATAATCTAACAGTACGACACCTCTGACAGTTTAAATATTAGATCTGTCATCTGGTGAAGGATGAGTTAATTCAGGAACACTCCTATGTCCTTTGTGTCTTTCATGTCCTTGTTAAAGTGCCTTTTGTCTAACAAGTCTGCCTGCTCCATTAGCTGCCTTTCAACTGTGAAAAAGCACATTTATCATCCTTTATATATACTGTACAAAACCTACAACAGTGTTGACAAGGAATTAACTCCTTCTTTGGGGTGAAATCTTCTTCTTGTTTGTTTTTGTCCCTAAATCAGGATCACAAATGATAAAAAAGTGCAGTTTGATCTTTTATTTGAAGTAGCTTATTTTTAGCCACAAGATCAGCAATGTCTGTTAATCCACCACTTTATCCAGAATGAAAAACCTTGACAAATATTGGACAGAATACAATGAAATTTTGTAAAGACATTCATGGTCCCAAGAGGATGAATCCTAATGAATTTTGTTGGATGGATTTCCATAGTCGAAGTGAAAAACATTGTTCTTGACACTTGGGAGCTGGGGTAACCAAAGAGTCCAAAGCACAAAAAGGGGTTCACACACCCAAATCAATTAGATTTTTTTTTATTTCATTTGAATTGCCCAATAAAAGCACAAGGAAAAAAAATAGACAGACATTTCATCTATGTGTAAGTGTTAATCAAGTTATTACCAACAGGTGTACTTAGTTGCTACCTGTAATCAGAGGCGTCCTCAGATTTGCCTCACAGAAAACCTCACAAGGCCCCTTTCAAACATTAAATCCCATAATTAAAACAACCAAATGGATTTCTGGATTGCCATTAAATTTTAGACTGCACTTATGTGGTGTTTTTCTACCTTAATGGACAAAATGCTTTACAGTTTCTGCCTCTCATTCACTCATTTACCTACACAGACTCAGACAACATGCAAGGTGCTGACATGACCATCGGGAGCAACCCGGGGTTCGGTGTTTTGCTCAAGCACACGTCTACACATGGAACACTAACCCTGTGATTAGTGGACAACCCACTTCACCTCCTGCGTCACAGCTGCCCGCAAGGCTTTAGTCTTGTTATTACATGCAAATCATACAAAAAGCATTAATTAAGGTAACATATTGGTGTCAGGTAGCATATACTTACACAAAAAGACACAGTAGGCGACTTTAATTGGCATCACACACAAGGCACAATATTAAATGGCTCATTCATGTTATATTGCAACTAATGAAGACTCTCATTTCTCCTCCTCACGCCTTTTCCAATTACTTCTCTCACAAACTTGTATCTTTCTGATTATTCCCTCATGTGTCTTTCAGCTGTCTTTCTATTTCCACCCTTCTCTAAAAGACTTTTACTTATGAAGTTGCTTCTGTCACCCCACCCTCCACCTCACCCCTGTCACCCCCACCCCACTGACCCCCTCCTGTCCTACATCTGTCACATGTAATCCTCCAGTGGGGATTTAGGTGATAGAAGGTTAAGTTGCTGACAGTGTGGAGCAGGTGTTTTCATGAGTGGCGACATGCTGTTACATTGCACTACGGCCGCACTCTCACTCTGTCAATGTCACCGCTCCTTCATGATGTGTTTCCTCCGCTTTCATGGTGTGTGTTTGTACAGACTGCCAAAGTTTATGATGTGGACGACATGTGAGAAAGCGAGACAGATGAAGATGGATCAAGTAGCTCAGTGTCCTGGGGCTGCTTAGTTAAAAATGGTGTAATGATGTAATTTCCTGAGAGTGACACTGGAGAGGAGAGTGAGTTGTTGGACAGGTGCAGAATTTAAATGTATGGCCTATTTAAGCCATTCAGTGTATGTAATGTATAGTTCTTCATTAATGTAACTGAAATAGATGACAATATTTAGATAAAGTGTGGAATAAATCACAGCAGCACATAAAGGTCTATGTAAGAGCTTAATGATAGTTATTAAATTGTATTTATCATCCCTTGATGGCAGTTTTTGAATAATATAATGAAGGTTTCTGCAATGTATTAAACTTTCACTTGGCTAAAATTACCTGTCACATGGTAATTATGTGATGGAATATTGCATCTCAGGTTGTGATTGAACACAGGGTGAAAAGTGAGGGTCTTTTTAAAAGGAAGTGTCTAACATGCACATTTATTTTTGTATTATTAAATGAAGGGCGACAAAACATTTATTAACAAAAGACACACAATTAAAAAGATTAACTCGAGAAGTGCAAGGAGAGCTATTTATCCTCAGATGAATAGAGCGCCTGCCGTAATGCTTTTCATGGGGGACTGGACTGCCGTATTACTTGACTTCATGGAGCTCTGGGTCTGGAAATTGACTACAGTCTACAGTCATTTAGAGGTCTTGCGGCAATCTCACTGCAGGTTATGGAAGAGAGGCGTTCAGTGAATGGATAAACACCTTGGACATTTCCTTTCAGCAAAATCTCGGTTCAAAATCTTTCTTTAATACTGTAGATGCACGTTAACCCATAACTTTAGTTGTGAATTCACTTGACTAAGTTAGCTTTAAAGATCCACTCCAGACATGTATTAAGATTTATAAAAATACTCTGTTTGGAACAATGCTGAGTGTCTGATGTGGTTTTTAAGTATAATTACTACTTTAAAATCCTTAAAATGGCATCTACTCCTTCTCCCTTGTTAGGAAAATCCAGAATCTATGAATATGCAATTATATTTCATTTTAGAAGTTTAACCGTTGGACACAAGATGTCTCCTTCTTCACTGTAAAGTCTATTCTCAATATATGTGCACTGCAGGCTTGGACACGGACTGACTTCCAAACTAGTTGTGATGTCACAAGTCATGCTCGTACGCCCACCGATAAAAATCAGATTTTCACTGAGAAACCTTCTTCCATCAGCAGATGAATGTGAAAACAGCCTTCTAGTGTCAAACTCTGCACATACATCATTCTGCACAGTGAAGCTCAAACATCCAAGTAGGAACAAGATGAAAAACATATCTTTGAGTGGAGGGGGTACTTCAAAACATACAGCTTAATTTATACTGACTTGATCATATAATGAATTACAGTTAAAAAATATGTGTGAATCCATTTACATGTTCTTGATCTAAATGTACTTGAAATATTGTGCTGAATACTAAATAATGCAAAGTGTGATCTGAATGTGTTGAAATTACAAATATGCTGTCTGTGACTGCGAAATTGTATCATAAAGACTCCAAAAACATAAACCATCATGCTATCAGTGACCTCTTTTAAACATATGTTACTCATCAAGGTTATAGAGGAAATAAGAGATGTTACAGTCTTTTACAGCCGGCTGCCCTTGATGACTGTGTTTAGTGCCAAGATTTTCAAAAAATACAGTGGCTTCTATCTAATTATAAACTTTCTGAAACCAGTAATTTTGCAAGCCACTGAAAATAAACTTTTTTTTTGGTAAAATTTTTCTTTATGGCTAGAAATAACACTGTGGCATTGTTGCAGGCATGTATTTTTCCAAGTTGAAAATGATGACAAGCATGTGGTTAACGCTTGCTGTCTGTGGCTCTGCACTGTTGGCTCACGCAGTCTCGTTCTCGCTTCAGAGCACCCCAAATCCCTGCTTCACTCCTTCTGTCACTCCCCCCCCCCCACCTCCCTCCTGTCTCTTCACTCAGTGCTCACCGTCTACACAGTCCTTTCAACCCCATCTTCACAGACCTTGAGATTGCCTTCCTTGAGTTGTGAATGTTAAAAGAGACTAATTTATTACCCAACCCGGGTCCCTCTGCAGCAGGGCAGGAAGGCAGTCAGGCTGCATGAATGACTCATCTTGTAGTTTTGCTCATCATCACTGGGTGGCAGTATACACACACACAGCTCTGCGCATCAAACACAAGCAACCTAAAGCCCAGCATGACATGATCTCCACTGATCGCACTTTCCTAATATGAATTTATGAATTTTAGGTAGCCTCTCATAATGAATCAAGATTAGATATTTTTGAGTCATGCATAGATGTATGATTTAGATGAACTGAGGAGATAGTTTGTAAGATTTTATTTTGCCTTCAGAGTGTTTCTGTTAACAAGAAGTGGATCTAATTCAAAAGAATAACATGAAATGATGGTATTAATTCATTTTAAATGGTATACAGGAGAGTATGCTTTTCTTTATTAACACATTTTAAGACATTTGCTGCCATTTTAAGTAGAGAAACTGACAGCAAAGCGTGAGTTTAGCTGCGTGGTAGCAAATTAACTGCCATATTTACACACTCCATGGGTGGTATATTCTCTCCCCTAATTATTCAACTGTTCTTAATTAACTAATTGCACCTTTTTTGTTTTGAATCAAATTGTGCAGAGAGCTTGAGAGTTTTGTAGTACTGGAGCATAATATAAATGCTGCTTCACATCAGACATTTCACCTCCAATATCTAATGTCACTTAGGGGCTTCTTGTATTTGTTCTGATGGGCCTCTGTTATATTTCTTCTGTTATTTTTTTTTGTTATTACACACAGTGGCTGTGTGGCATCAAGTCGAAAAGCCTCTCAGAGTATGAAGCACCGGCTGAATAATTCACAATCCTGTGTATTTTTAAACTCATCCTTACATTTATAATGCAGAGAAATTTGAATCATATGACACTGACACGCTGTTAATCTTTTAGTGTCTGCACATCTCGGTAGGCTTTTATCGGTGAATCACTGCCTGTTAGCAAATACTTAGGATGCATACAATCACACACACATGCGCGTACATCTGTACAAAATAAGATTTGTAAGCTTGTGTTTCATTTCCTTCTGAACCTCCATGAGCACATATGGCCTCTTGTTTTCCTCTCGTCTCTCTAACAGAAAGGAGTCACTCAATTTGATATCACCTGTTACAAACTGGCAGGAGTCCATCATATCTTTGAATCTGGTCCAAAAATTACCAGTGCAGAGAAAGGATATTTTGCAGCATCATTCATCCTGAATAATGTGTAAGATTTAAAGATACTGTGTCTCTTTAATTAAAGACACTGTACTGTATACAGTAAACACTAAAGTGAGAGAAGATGGAAGAAGATAGGACATGAATCACCAGCTGGATCTGAACCAGGTTTGAACCCACAGTCTCACAAGCATATGGTAATCATGCAATAATGAACTGTTGTCTGCTGTGCACTCTGCGAGGTATTCTCCCTAACATATTGCAGTGGGTCTGTTCATACCATGGTGGTGTCGGTGCTTTGCTTTCCAATGCGCACACATACACACATAAACCTCCCTACAACCTCTCCCGCTCTCTGGGAAGTAAATGATTGTTTTAACAAATCTAAATGAATCATATAAACAAACACACACACACAGATTCGAACACATAAACAAGGGTGGTGTGCTGTTGGCTCACATTTATCTTTGAAAATGTCAGTGTTATTTAATAAAGTTGTCAATGATAATGAAAACGGAACTTCAGTTTGAAATGTTATATTCTTATAGCACATTCAATGCACATTTTTGGCTTTATTTGTTATTACAAGGACAATGTACATTAATCAACATCACTGTACTGTAATGTGCCTCGTGTTAGCCAAGAGGTTAATTTTCATCTGTTGTCCCTCGCCAATACACATGATAAAGTCTTCTGTTTATACATTTGCAATATGTATTAGGAAGAATAAGATGCACTGAATAGACAGGCAATATTTTATGTTCTTCTGAGCTGAATGTTTTGGTGCATTGTCAAATATAAATTTTGTGCATACAGGCAAAATATTTCTGCCGATATATTGCTGTATATATATACACACACAGCATATTAAAGGTATTTATGTTTAATCCAAAAAGTAAGTAAGTAAGTAAGTAAGTAAGTAAAGCTTTATTTAAATGGCACTTTTCAAAACATGTTACAAAGTGCTTCACATTAAAAACATTAAACAGCAAACAAGCATGATAGTAATTATGGAATTTACAAAATAGCAGGATTGCTTCCTGCAAAACATTTACAAGAATACCTTCCAGTGTGCTGATGATATATATATACCACCAAATAGCCACAAAATCAAAAGTGAATCATGGCACACTACAATATTCCTCATAAGTTCATATTCATGTTCATGGTTATGTTCAGGCAGTGAAACCATTTGTTAGAGGTGCAGTTACGATAAAATATTGAAATTGACTTGAAGTGTTGAAACACTTTGTACAACCACCCGCCACCCGAGCAGACCTTTAGTTTTCTCTGCGGTAAATTAATGTCACATTACTTCTTGCATTGGGACTAAATTTTACCATTTGGTGATGTTGCAAATGAAATATAATTTATTTGAGACAGAATTAGCAAGAGAGAGATTCACTATTTTTCATGTCTGTCATGTTTTTCAGGTGCCCAGATGAACATTGACACGTGTTTTTCTTGCTGTAATCATTCCTCCTGTTCATACTGGTCATTAAGAGATCTCTTCATAATTCACTTACAATGTAAGCGATGGGGAACGAAATCCACAGCCCTCCTTCTGTGCAAAAATGTATTTAAAAGTTTATTTGAAGATAATATGAAGCTTAAGCAGTCGTAATTAGTAAAATCAACTCAATATCTTTCAAAGTTACAGTCTTTTTAGTGCCAAATTGCTTCTTTCTGTTGCTATCTTTCCTCTGCAGCTGAACAGGAAAACACAGCCCATCGAGACACAAAGAGGGATTTTTTTTCTTTCTTGAATCAAAAGCATTTGGTGCTACTTGTGTTTAGTGTTGTGGGTTTTTGGGGTTAACTCGCAATCTGTCAAAACAATCTGGCAAAACCAGTAAGTTTGGTTATTGGTTGCATCCAATATTTCTTGTGTGTTAACGCATTATGTAAACCTCTTGAACTGCTTTTATGTATGAAATGTGTTATACAAATAAACCTGCCAAGCCTTGCCTCACCTCATAGACTTTCACGTTAATCATCATGAATGATGTTGAACTCATTGGTTAAATCAAGGCTCCTGCATGTTCGTTAAAGAAGACTGGAGTATTGATGAGAGTGGACAATGTCATGTTCTCTCGATCAGACATACTGCTTTTCGAAAATAATCAGCTACACTGACACAGTTCAAGTGGAAAATCAATGCAGAATTCCTTGCAGATTTCTTGAACTTATTAACCACCATTTTCCGTGCCAGGAGTTGTGAGATTTACTATGATAATGATCCAAATGTTCATCAAATCATTGTGAAAATACAATATTACTTTTTTTCCTGGGCAATTTTCTAATTAGAAACTGTTTGGTACACTTGGATTGTTAAAATAATGTTCAGAAAACCATGAGGTGAATTTTTCCACCTCATATTTTTAAGCTTAAATCAACACAACATGCACTAAATTCAAATCTGCTACAGTGTGTTTAAATACAGAGCTCACTTACTGATATTGGCAACCAGTCCTTTTCTTCTAACCCCATCTTAATCCTATAGAAATTGTGTTAGGATTATGCACAAAAGGCGCTTTTTAGACACAGATTTGCATGTTTGGATTAGTAAAGCCTTGTAATGGAGGCTTGCAGAAAGCCACCATCTTGTTCTGACACACATTGAACCGACGCATGGTTGCTTTCCCTCTCAACTACCAGACATTACTCATCTGTCTGTCTGCCAGCTCAGATAATTTCTTGCAAGGAAAAAAAATTGTTCTGTTGCTTATAAATGTAGAAAGCAGAAGCAAGATGCTCCCTTTTTTTTAATTATCAACCTCAGTAGCCAATCTCCTTGCCTCTACAGTGTCTTCTAAACAACAGCCACTAGATCAAATGCACTCATTTGCATTGGAGGCGTCGAGAAAATTGAGTGAGTGAAGCATAGTATTCTGTATTCCTGTACCCCTTGGTGACACCCTACCAGTTTTTAATACATCTGAAACATAATTTACATGAATATACTGAAGAAAATACAAATTCTAATGATAACATAAACTTTCAATGGTTGCTCATCAAGATGCATGTTTGATGAAACACTTGCTAGAGGAAAGGCAGGTTTCCTCTGGGATTCTGTGTTACATTTAAACCCATTTTTACTACATTTCAAGCTTGAAACAGTTAACGCACACACTGTATCCACAGTAGATGTAACCAGGAGTTAATGATGTGTGAGACTATCAGACATGCTTTTGTTTATTACAGCTTGCTTGAGCTTCAAATGATTTTGCCTTTGACATGAATAAATATCATCTCTTAACAAATCTATATCTCATGCTGATGTGATTTCGCTTAATATCATAATTGAGGACAATACTAAAAAACAAAAAACACTACAAGCTTAGCAGAGCTGTTTAGACACAACCCTCCTCACTTCACTTCCTGGTATGTCAATTCTTGTCCACATGACATACCTGATCAAAATTACTGAAGTTGACATGTGATGTGAACTGTTGGTAATATATACTGGAGATGCTAAACACCCATTATTGTTGTGTGAAACAATGGCAGCAAGTCCATATGAAGACTGGTCAATCTCTGAGAAGTGAGGTTAAAATAGTAAAGAAAGTTTTGACTTTCATTTAAAACTGTGACATTTTGGCCATGTGGGGACATCTTATAAAGTTGGCGTGATGACAGTGTTAGCAAATGTTTGCCTATTTTGCACATCTAGCAGACACAGAACAACATTAACAATCATTTGGAGCCAGGTTTTGAGCCACTCCATGAATGTAAATCCAATATTCACTCTCCTATTAGCTCTGTTTTGGCCTCCATTAACACCTAAGGGAAATATCTGGCTCTTTAGCTGCTAAATGCTCCAAAGTGTTCACCAGCTTGTCTCTAACTTTGTCTGCCATTTGGTGCTAGTTAGGTAGCGCACAGTGGGTGTATCAGAACTTTTTTGATGACAGTGGAGTTTGCAGGCTGGAAAACAAAACAAAAAAAAGTCCAAAATGAATTAAAAGGCTCTATAAAGCTAAGGGGAACTGCAGAGTCAGAATGCAACACACACTGACTGTATCACAGACATGGATGTATTATAGGAACTGGATACTGGACTCAAAGATGGCGCCTATTCACTCGAATCAAAATTGCTCCCCTGGTGCATGAGCCAAAAGAGTTTTCTAGCTTCTGGGTTTGCCACCTGAATAAGCACAATAGTGTTTCTCTGGCTCTGCCCGCTCTGTTCCCTCTCAGCCCATAGACTTTACATTGGGATGACACAAACTTAAAAACTTTTCCAGGCTCTGGGAAAGTTTTACAAATATAAAACCTTAATGGATTAAAAAGTCGAAATGCAATGAGTAATAATTAACCTTGTTTGCAGTTCGAGATGTACCGTCTCTTTTATAACCGTGGTCTATGGGGAAAATGCTTTTTGGGCCACAGGGGATTTTTTTCGCTGCAATACCGTGAGTGTGAAAAATTGTCAGCAAGGCTGAGTAGCAGTGCCGTATCCAGCTGTCTCGATACATCCAGGGTCACAGAGCATTACATTGTTTGACATGTGTAAGTCGACACCGGTAGCACAAACTGGATACATGGCACAGACAGAAGAAGTAGTCATGGTACAGTAGCTGGAATGTACCAATGTGCAGAGCAAATGTAATGACATTGCTGCTTTTTTGAGATCGATGCTGGGAAATAGCAGGGTCGATAGTAATTTGAATCATCAAAATATTGATAAGTGCAGCTTTAATCACTTGATAAGGATCAGGGATAATGCTGGTTACAGCCCGTAGCATACAGCCTAATTATAATTAATTAACAAAAATAATTAGCCATCTGGGAACTTAAAAATCATTTATACTGTATTTTTAAGGGGTACCTGTTCTAGTATTACAAGGTACGTATGACCCACTGAGGATTGGTTCTTTAAAGATTTTATATCAATCAACACATATTGGTGGTTCTTGCTTTCCTGCATAGTTAAAAAGCTGTAGTATAGAAAAGGATCCTGAGTTGGTATTCTGAATTTAAAGAGAGACACAAATTCAGATGCAGTTTCAATGTGAGATTCATACTACGGTTCACAGCATCTCCATGGGTACCAGACACACCACATTTGTATTCATCACAGGGCAGCAAATGTGGTTCTGGGAATTTCATAATGGCGGTGCTGCATTTAACTCCAGAAATATTGAATAATGCGACTTGCTATTATGTTTATTAGAAGAGAGATAAATAATCAGCAACTAAAAAATATGATCATGACCCATATTCAATATGAAATATTAATGAGTGTCTTAATAAATGTTATAAATACACAGATAGATGAAAAAACACATTTACAGTCACACACACACACACACACACACAAACAATTATTTCAGCATGAATTGCCTGCTATTAGCATACTTAAATACCATGAATTACTCGAATCGACTAATAAACAGACGCATAATAAAAAGCAAACATAATATATAAAATGAGCTTTGAGCATTTTCCTCCAAAACAATTAACCTTCCCGTCTCACAGGTGGTGTGATATTACCATACGTGCTTGTCATTTTGCCACCATTCAGAACAATGGCAAAACATAAGCTTATTAGATGAGTAGGGGTGGACTCTCATTGGCACTGACAAGCTGACAGAAAGAGGAGGTGTGCAGAACCATATGGCTCTGTTTACACAAATCATTTCAGCACCATGGTGTCATTATATCAGCAGTATCACAAAGCTTTAAAGGTTATCTTGGTCGAAACAGCTTTACATTGAAACTGTAGCTCACCTGAATTTGTCTGTCCTTTGGCAAGGGTTACAGTGTTAAACAAATGGCAGTTCAATAAGGAGGGATCAATTGGAGGGGTATAACATATTTATTGATGTTAGTGACAGAAAGAGGTTTGGCAATTAGACTTTACTAATGTGAAGAATGTTCATAAAGCCTGAGCCTATGTGAAAATAGGAGCTAGAACAGGAAACCTCCTCCCCCGAAGTCTAGATGCTAGTGGTGGTAGATCAGAGCTAGCAGGTGGTTGATGAAAACCTTTGGATGAGTCTTCCTGGATACCATGGAAGTCATGGTGGTGATGGGGTGGAGGTGGATTGTGCAGAATGGTGGAATTGCAGAATTGCAGCGATATTTAAAAAATGGCATCTGGGGACTGATTGGCTTCAGGAACGCAGGCAGAAGGATCATTGGTCAGGTATGGTGACGTCAGAATTGTGAATGAAGGGATTTTAACAACATTGGGAAAGTGGAATAACAGAGATTAATAGAGCAGGGGGAAATAGACATTCATACATTGTGGAATATACTGTAAACATAATGTGAGGGAGGAGATCTTCCTTCTTGAATTTTTACCAAAGCTTCATTCACAGTTTCTCAGTTTATCAATAGATCATGACTTTGAAACAAGACACAAACATACACATAGAAGTCACAGTCCATGTTCCATTCATCAGATATCTTCACTCCATCCTAGCATAAACCCCTGGCAGCACACCCCGGGTTATTTTAGACAAATCAATGTAAGCCTCCGAGCCTTCAAACATACACAGTCATGAATATTCTCATCAGGTTCAGACCAGTGGCCGGTCAGGACCTTGCTCAGAGGACACCCATGGGGCCACGGAGCAGCCAATCAAGTCTTAGAATGAGGGTCACTGGTGATTATGATGCAGGGCATATTTTCCATTACCATCCACTGAGGCAAGACAGCATGACACGGGCCACAAGTTGGTAACATACTCCTTGCAGTTTCTTGCTCTTTACAACTTCAAGTCTGCTGCATTTAAAAGGAAAGATTTCTCTCTGTGGTAGATTGTAGCAAAGCTTACATCAATATGAAACATGTCATACTGAAACATTGAGACGTTTTTTGCAGCATAAGTGATTTTGAATCACATCTTTTAACTGTATAAGACCTTAAGGTGTCACAACTGAAATGATGTCTTTATTTTTCAAGCTGCAAGAAGAAAATTTAATTTGTAGTCATAGTTCAACTATCTTAAATTTTTAAGATAAGATAAAATAAGATAAGATATACTTTATTGTCCGCTAGGGGATCTTTCTTTTGTGATGAGCCCCAGCAAAATCTTATCTTAACATTTAATAAATATTCCTATTTTTTTTTCTTTCTAAGATTTAGAGGTGAAAATCAAAACCATGGTCATGTTGTGCGTAAAGGAATAGTTCCACATTTTGGGAAAAATACACTTATTCACTTAGTCTTGCCAAGAGTTAGATGACAAAATTGATACCACTCTTCCTTTTGTCTGCTTAATATTCTTTAAGTATACATCCAGCAGCCAGTTTGCATAACTTAGCATAAAGACAGGAAGCAAAAGAGAAACAGCTCCCCTGGCTCTAAACCTAGGATAGCTGTTTCCCCCCGTTTCCAGCAACCCCCCAGGAACAGCGCCCGGCTTTGAAGGCAGTTTGACAATACGTAATTACAACGCCATGTGATGACTTTTTCTCATGTACTTACACTGTGAAAGAGACATCTGTAAATCAGCTGATATTTTTTTTGAGCATCACAACCCCTGCAAAATGACTGCTTTCACAATCAGAATCCATTCGGTCTGATCACATTTCGATTCAGTCCTTTTATCCCCTTTCAAGTGGGCCCGAGGGCTAAACTGGAAGCTAGCCATCTCAACTGGGGGAGCATGCTCCATGGGCGCATTGGGCCCATAGAGGATGTGCAGTATGTTTTCAGGAAGTTGCTTTTTTGGCTTCATGCACCACTGAGCAACTTTCATAGGAAAGAAGGGGGTCCCGCCTCCAACACTATATCCAGTTCTCTTTATACATCCATGATTTCCAGTCTTTATGCTAAGCTAAGCTAACTGGCTGCTGGCTGTAGCCTTACATTGAATGAGGAAAAATGTTGAGTGGTATTGATCTTCTCAGGAGGTGATTAGCCTCTCTTGGTACAGTAATTTGTGGTTTTAGAGAGGGGGAGGAGAGTGATGCATGGTGTAAGTACTTCTTGATGAACAATAGTTTATCCATCTACTGTTTCTGCTGGTTGCCTGTGACAATGAGTTACTAATATCGGAGAGAAATTGTTACAGCACAGAACTCTCCCTAAAACCACAAGCTTTTGATTTAAACAATACTGTCTTTGTACAGATTAAATCAAACAGATACAATGTGTTAATTATTGAGCTTTAGAGGTGTTGGTAGGCAGATTTTTGAAGTTTGGACAGAGCCAGGCTAGCAGTTTCCACTTGCTTTCAGTGCTTAGGTTAAGCTAAATCTCCTGGCTTCATACAAACACACAGACATGAGACCTATGGTAGTCTTTTTTTTTTTTTATCTAACTCTAACTCTCTAAGTGTATTTTCCCCCACATTATTGAACTGTTCCTCCAACTCCAAGTTTAGCTCAGTCAGTCAGTCTGAATCAGCCTCTGATTCACCTCAATCACTTAGTGATTTTTAAACTCAATCTTGAGATCAAATGTCTCAGAGGGCAGAGAAAGATTTCACTCCATCTTTCTAAATGTATTTTAGTAAATCTATTTATTGTTTGTCTCCACCTCTCTTGCCCATTAGCAAGCACAAAATGGCTCATTTATCATCTGTGAATGAATTAGCAACCAGGCTCCAGATGTCCTCTGCCTTCTCGTGTCTTCTGCGTCTCCCTGGATCTGTCTTGTCTTGTCTCCCTCCTGTCTCTCACGAACCCTCTCAGTATGCTGATGGTGCTGCTTTGATTGGCAAGGCATTAGACAGACACAGATGAGAGATGAGAGAGGGAAGGAAGAGGAAGAAGAAGAAGAAAAAGAAGAAGAAGAAGGAAGAGGAGGCAACGGTGACAGTGAGAATAAGTAAAGAGGACAGAGATAAAGTATAAATGTGTTTGTAGTAAAGCACTAGAGAGAAATGGCTGAGGACAGAAGGGGCTGAGAGGCGTAGAGTCAGAGAGGAAGAGAACAAAAGAAAGTTTTACATAAGTGAAAGAGTAAGAGCATGTGCACTGAGGTGTGTATGAAATATTTCCCCTGCCCTCTCCGTCGCTTGGTATTATCCCTCAAAGAGCACGTTAAACTCGAGCCAGTGTTTTATGAACACGAAGCAGTATGGCACCTTTTGAAGATGTGACAAACCTGCAGGTGCAAAGCCAAACAGCCCTAAGTTAGGTCAAAGACTTGTTCAAACGCTGCTGATAACATTCACTGTATCAACTCCTTTCCTTAAGAAAAAGCTCTGAATTCAAAACAGTGTTTGTTCAATTTCATTAAAGGCGTCTGAGCCACATCCTATTAAAAATAATCTGTACAAATAAGCATTTATTTGTACTGGGATCATTATTTTTGTTTAATTTCTTCATTATTACGTTACACATATAGTGATGTAACAAGGATACCAGGGTGTTCAAGTGATTTTTTAGGATTTAAAGCCGCATTAATAATTTTCTGGCCATTACGGGGCAGAAAAAATGTAAAAAGAAACTGACAGACGCATCCATTCATCCTTCCATTTTGAGACATTCCTCTGGTGCTTGGCTGGGCAAGGGGTACAGTAACTGCAGGTTAAACAAGGTAGCCCGGACATCCCTCTCTAGTTGCTGCTCCTGGGAGATCCCAAAGGCCCGATAGGATATGTAGTCCCTCCAGCATGTTCTGGGTCTGCCCGGAGGTCTCCTCCCAGTTGGACGTGCCTAGAAAACCTCTAAAGCAACGTTTCCTTGAGGCATCTTTATCAGACATGTGAACCACCTCAACTGGCTCCTTTCAATGGAAACGAGCAGCAGTTCTTCTCTGATTTCCTTCTGGATGTCTAAGCTCGTTACCCTGTCTCTGCAGACACAGCTACACGTTAAAGCAAAAACGGTGGATAGTGAGCACATCCAACCCCAGTTTAATTGAAGTGCAGGACAAAAAACAGCAAACAAAGAAAAAGAAGAGGTTATTGGCACACTGAAATTTTCAAGCTCACCTACACAGTAATGTGGCACAAAAAGCATGTTATATATACAGCCAAAGAAATTACAGTGCCACCTACAATTAGCAAACATGTTTGCAAATAATTGCACATCAAGCAAACACAGAGCAACATCATCATTCATTTGCAGCCATTTTTATGGCCACCGGTTAAATCTCAGTGCACTATTCACTCTTCTTTTAGCTGTAGTTTTGTCTCTGTCAACTCCTGACAAAAATATGTTTGACGTTCTTCACCAGCTGGTAGCTAACTTAATCTGCTGTTTGGTGCTTGGCAGGTATTGTAATATAAGCCTTGGTTTTTCCTGTAAATGTTGGCTTGCTATAGGGTTTGATTACTGTAAAATGTTGTTCACTGGCATTAGTAAAAAAATGTTTTTCCTATCTGCAGCTTTTGCAAAATTAAATTGCCAAGATTTGAATAGCTAGCAAAGAAAATACATCATATTTGACAGATCCTTGCTTCCCTATGGACTTACAATTCTGACTTTAGAAATGATTATAACTTTTAAAGCTCTGCTGGGACTTATGCCCAGTTATATTGCTGAGCTGTTAACCCCTTATGACAACACACCATTTAGGTCTACAGATGTTTTCCTCTGGGTCGTTCCAAGGTCGAGATTTAGCAACAAAGGTGATCTTGTCGTTGCTGGACTCTGGAAGGACCTACCTGTGGAGATCAGGGCATTTCTCAACTAATAAATGATTTTACCACATTAATTTATGTTACTCTACCTTATTAAATCTTTATGTGTATTCTGCTTCTGTTGTGATGCTTTCTGTGTCTCATTGTGTCTATTTGCTTGTTCCAGGCTTTGTGTTTTGTAAAGTACTTTTGCAACCTTGTTTTGAAGTACCATATAAATTAAGTTAAATTACATGTTTACATGTGAACATCTCTGCAAATCTATGCTTGAAATGTGTATAGTTGTGTGTATGTGTGTGTGTGGACAGTTATAAAATATTAAAATCCTTAAAAAAAGGGGGGGAGGGTATGGCGTGCACAAGAAATGCTAAGTAGTTGACTGAATTTAAGGCCAGGATTGAGAAGGTGAATGGATAAATCTTGGGTGGGTCTTTGGAATAGAGTTGAACTTCTCTTTTATTAAAAACACTGTGTTTGTGTCATATTACCTCCTCCCACGCACAGACACACAAACACACTTAACCACACTCCACAGTCAGAGAGAGAAAACTATGTGTTGGAGGTACAGTCGTTAGAGAACAACCCTAACTGAACAAGCACTTCTTTTTGAGTGCTCCCAGGAGAGTGAATAAGCCTCTGGTGTTGTTGAGAGATGCACCGTAATTGATGATTGCTAACAGTTTGGTATGGTGCTCTGTAATGTGACTGTACCTGTATCAAAATGCTATGACAGTCGACTCCCTGCAGAGAAAGGCCTCTCAGTATTTCTGTCAACAAAACAAAACCCTGCTTTGTTATTTTCTTCCCTGCTGGCAGAAAATAACAAGGAGAATATTACCTGCCTTGTTTTTTTTTTCCTCACACCCCTGCTCTAGGGGAGTATTGAGCTGGCTAACAGACGATGACAGTGTTGCTTTAGTGAGGTGTGAGTGACATTAGAGAGGAGGCGAGTGTGTAGGTGGAAAATTCAGTCATGCTGTGAATCTCATATGCAGAACAATCTTACAGATGCAGAGTGAATAATTCTAACTCTTTGATCGGGCCAAATCATTTCAGGAATTTTGCTCTGCTTGGTGTGAAGAGATGTTAAAGAGGGCTGGACCTGAAGGAGAGAGACAAGGAATCATTTCTGAGTGTGGGAGAGGGAAGAGACTGGATATATGTGGGAACGAGTGAATTTCTGTCTTTGTATTTTTCCATAACATGATGCGTTAATGCAGGCTAACAGGCCCAGTGCACCCAGAGAATCAGACAGCCTTTCAGAGCTGAGCATAAAGTCTGAAAATAACTGGATGACACCTAAGAAAACATCCATCACGGCACATTGTTTGATCACTCAGCATGTCTACTAATGCTCAAATAATCATTTAGTCCATCTACAGAAAATGAGTGATAGAGGACAAGAAAATACAGAGACATAATGAAACACTGGGTCATTTTATGAATTTCAGGAGACAAGATTTTGTTTTCACACAGAGTTGATGATTGTTTCAGCTCATTAGGATGTTACCTGTTTGTTTTATTTATACACTTTACATTTCTCTGAGATCTGTCTGCAGGAGGAGAGGAAAAACAAAACAAAGCCTCTACCCTCATGGGTTGTTTTGTTCTGGGAAAACTTTGTGGTTAATGACACAAGAACAGTGTTACCAGGTGCTGGAAACCAAATAATTGTATAAAGACTCCAGAATGATCATAGTTCTGACTCCTTGCACACCCAAAACTCAGACTGCAGTTTTTGTGCTACAGTTTACAATACATCCATGGGTTGACCATGCTGACTAGCAGCACAGGACATCAAAGGGCAATCCACAGATTTTACTCATCAAATTTGGTTTACTCATCACGGGGAGTACTACTCAGCCTGTAAAAACAGCTGTATAATGTCTTCTGTTGCTCTCTGGGGGAGTTTTGTGTAGTCTGAAATAATAATCCTGGTGATCTCATCGGTTTTATCTCAGTTTGGGTTTGGAGACAACATATTTATAACAGAAAGCCTGTGTTAGAAAATGGGGGTGTGGACTTCCAAAAACTGTGGATGTTTACCAGTCAGGGAGGGTCTAACAGGAAACCCTGATGAGTTGCAATATGGAAAGTTTAGAATCTAGTGTTTTTGGAGATTGACTCATAATAGCAACCAAAAGTCAGGAAATTGCTCTCTGATCCTCTGGTGATTCGATTTAACCATTCTTTGTTTAATCTTTCATGCAGTACTAAATTACCTAAAGACCCCTTTCAGGAAAACCATTAGAAACTTAAATTATAACAAAACTTTTTTTATACGTTTATAATGTTGGTTGTCTATGTAAAACATGGTCAAAAACTTGAGGTGAATGTATGTAAAAAGGCCACCTTTAAGTCAAAAACCAGGTCTTCAGTCTGCCATGAATGCTTTGTTTGCAATGTTACCTACTGTTTGTAATGCTTCTCCATCAAACTGATGTCAGATTGTTTGCACATGCCCACAAACAGATGTCCTCAGGTAGCGTTTGTTGCTAAGGTTTTTCCATGAGTTGTTCACGTTGTCCACTCTCATATTACGGATTCGATTCAGGCTTGAACATGTATGGATGTATTCAAGAAGTTTATATTTTGAGTAAAGAGCAGGAAAAAGAAACAAAATCAATCTATTGTTTGTTTATGTAACCTCAGGAGCTGAGGGAAGTCTGCTGAGGAGCTTCTGGAAGCTAACCAATCAGGACAGAGTGGGTTAATTGGGAGGAGGCCTTAAAGAGACAGGAGCTAAAATGACCTGTTTCAGACAGAGGCTGCATAAAGGACCAGTATAAGTTAAATACGGAGTCTTTTGAACTGTAGATCATGCAAACATATTCCAGTACAGCCCTAGAATATAAATATAAACCTGGAAATGTGCATGATATGTCCTCTTTAAAGTACAATGAGAAATCTGACTTGTTACAAATCAACCCAATACCATTTTTACTGTTGCAGAACGAAAGGAAATAATTACATTTTTAAATGATTGTTTGTTAAACGCACAATATGTAATTTCTGCTGCCAGGGGTCTCTCAGTCAAAACAATAACAAGACGGAATTTGATGATGTTGTGAAATAGTGTGGGATCATGGGGGTTGTCTTCACTGTTAAACAACCAGCTTCTTCTGGCTGGGATTCCTTCAGTGTTCATCGTTAAGGAGGTTTTAACTGGGAGCTGAATTATCTGCAGAGGTCTTTTCCTCTCCAAAACAAATGGACCTGGTGATTAAAACCAGTAAAAACACTGAATAAAGCAGTTTCATGTATAAAATCAGTGTTTCTCCAACGCTAATTTGCAGACATAGGACATCAGGGGTTGTGAGCTGAGCTGCTGCTAACGTTTGCTCAGCTTGTTTGTCTGATAACTTAAGAGCTAGATGTCCGATGACTAAAATCCTTCACCCAGTTAAAACTTAACAATGACCGAACTCTGAGCAGTTCATTGTTAATATGTGGCTTAAAACTGAATAAAAGTCCATTTATAACAGTTTCTGGTGAACAACCACAATGCATACACGACCTATTATTATTTATGGTTTGGTAGACGCCATTGTGGCGGACAACCACAATGCTGATGCATTTGGTAGAGGGTTATGACACCATTGACAGACGACCAAATTAAACGGACTGTTACCTTGATTAAAATGACTGATTTCTCTGAGTTTGAAAATTATTGGAAACATTTGGAATAAAGTAAGTACACAACTCAAAAAATATATATAACATAGGTCTACTCGTTTTTAGACATTTTTATGTGGAACAGTTACATATTATAGCTTTAACATGTTTTTAGAATTACTGATCATACCTTTGTACAAAGGGCTAAATTAGCGTACATGTAAAATAATTAACAAAACATCCAGCAAAACTGCACAAGACCTGCTCTCATCTCACAACAGGAAGATCCTTGGTTCAAATCTAAACTCTTTTTGATAATATTATTATTATTATAATGTTCATTATATGATTGAAACTGCTGAAAAAAATCTTGGTAATCTCTATGTGTCTGGAGGTTTTCATAAGATGAAAAAAAAGCAAAATATCATGTACTTATTACAGTGTTTATGTAATGGTAGCCAGCGGGTACAGTGCTGTGCTGTGAGTAAACTCCACTCCCCGACACCTTTAAAGACGTGCTGCCGACAGATGCTAGAGCCCCATGAGTTTTAGACTCCTTGCTAGCATGCCCGCCTCCCATGTCCGAGGTCACGAGTCAAGGGGGACTGTGCTTGTCTACACAACGCAGGTTACATTGACATATTTCTAACTCGGTTTGCAAAGAAAGAATGGGATGAGCTGAGGTTTATTAAATGGGACAGCAGTACAATGTGTTAAACGCTAAAAAATGAACAAACAGAACAAACGTTCATAAATTAAAGACAGACAAGTCCAAGTGTGGAGAGATGATGGCATTTACAATATGATCATAACAAATGGACCAAAACACAGTGTAATTACTCCCAATGTATAGAGTAAGACAGATGGAAGAGGTTGCGGAAGTGAAGTGACTAATCTCCACACACAGCAGTAGCTCTCTTGATTAAAATAGGTGTTCAAAAAAGAAGGTTAAGATCATTGGCTTGATGTAACGCAAAAGAGTGTTAATTAATGGCATACTGGGCGTGTGGAACTGGAAACATTTGCCACCCTGAGTTATCACCAGTATCTGTTCCCAATCTGACATATGATATATCACTGATCTAAGGGTATAGCTTCCTGTTATGAATGCCAAGCAATGCCATTTCTATTCCAAGCAGGATGACGTCTTGAACAAAGAACCAAGTATTACCCATCCAACTTTTACACTATTTAACATTGATGGCTTGTCTGTTTGATAAACACTGAACAGTTGAGAGAGTTATATTGTTATATTGATTTTGTTGTATTCTGACTATTGTTCCAGGAAGGATTCAGGGCAATTCACTGGTCATGAGTCCATGTCCCTCCAATGCAGCCCCTACCCTACTTTGTTTTTCACTGCTTGGATTTTTCATGTTTTATTTATTCAGTTACCTGTTCCGTTATATTTTCTGTATTTTTAACTTCCCAACATGAAGGTCTTAATGTGAAGGTCAACAGGAATAAAATTCTGCTGGACAGATACGGAGTCCTTCACAGTGCTGAGTATCAAACCTCAATACATTCTGAGTACAAATGTGTCTGTAGCATTGTGTATGGAAAAATGTAAAGTATGATTTGAAGCGGGAGACATTTCTAGCTTTGGACTACATATTTTTTTATTATGCAAAGCTTTTTATTTAACACAAATTATCACCAAAAGTAAATTATTACTTTATATGCACCAATATCAGCTCTAGTTCTTTCATTCTTTCTTTTTTGTTTGGCTGAAAGTAACCCAATTTAAAGCTGCATTAATTTAGTTTTTGGACACTTGGGGGCAACAAGCTGTAAGTCAATGTCGATACACATCACTGACTTTTTTTTTTTTTTTTTACAAGGAAATTTAATATCTCTTTCGCAAGAGTGTCCTGACCAAGACAGGCAGCAACATAAAGTTTCAGACAAACAACATAACAAGTAATACAGACAGATATATCACAACCTCTTGTTAGTCGATATAAAATAATAAAATCATGAATGAAATCACAATAAAAGAGAAAATGAAATACAGTGTTTAAACACACTGGAATGAACTGAGAAACAGCAGCAATGAAGCATTCAAAACCTCCTAGCAAGCACCTGTTATCACCTTTAGATGGTGTGGATAATGTGCTAACAGTTTCTTACTTACAGAGCATAATTGTATTTTGCATTTCGAGTTGTGTTTCTGTTCACCTTGCAAATGTAAGTCTAGTGTTAACTCTCTTTTTAGCTCCCAGGGTTTTGGAAATGAAACAGTAGACTGTAAACTATTGTTTCGACACACAGTCGAGTTCTTGTTTTTGTTATCTTCAAAAATATTTTTTTGTCATTTGTAAATTGATTGAGAATTGCAGAGGATAAAATGTGTGTTTATTTTTTCATCTGCCCCTACTACCTCTACTACCCCTAGTGACTAAATGCTTCAATATGTTAGTCATTAACTTTGTTTGTCTGCCATTTGGTGCTGGACAGGTAGCTTACTGTGGATTTTTCCGGCTTTGTAACATTGAAAATGATGCTTGTGAGAGTGGTGAGACTGAAGCAAGACAGTAAAGTTGCGGACCAGAAAACCAAAACAATGAGTTAAAAGAACTCAAGAGTCAGGTGAAATTTTTTTGTGATCTCACCATTACGAGTGACCCGTTTCACATTACACATAACCACTTGATTCATTGTAAATGTATAAATGTTGATTATAGCAGCTTTAAGTATATAATGTCTTAACATACAGAGGAATCAACCAGTAAAATACCCAAATTCCCAGAAAGAAAACAGAAGACATGACCTCAGTGTCATTAGTGGCTTCGGCCCTGGCTGGATTTAAGCCAAAGACCTGTGCCACCAGGAAGCTGAAATAACTTAATTTATAACAAAGCCCTTCAGTCTTTATTGCCACCATATTTTGCATGATGTTTACTTGTGAGTTTTATTGGTCTATAATTCTAATTTATTAGCATATACATCTATAAAACACCACCCACGCATCTTTTTAACTGCACTGTAAATTCTCACAGCAGCCCCCCCCCCACACACACACACGTGGATCGTGTTTGTAAAATCTGATGGATGACAAGATTTGCTCGCAGCTCTTCATCTTTCTTTGAGTGTGTAGGTTGTGTGGCAGGACCCCTGATGGTTTATAAGGATGACGAGTTGAGGTGTCGCTTCACAGACCCGTCTTACCTCCCAGCAGATTGCTATCACAGACTGCTGCAGTGAGATGTGTCACCTCGAATGTCTAATAGGATGTTTCTCGTTTCCACAGTCGTTGATTTTGTACATAAAACCACTGGAATATATCTAAATGACAGACTTAAATAGAGCTAATAGCAAATGCAGAGCATCTTGCCAAAGACAGTCAGCAACAGTGTTCAGTATGTGACAGGAACTTATATACAGGTAAGTTGCATTATTATAGAAAATTACAACGCCTTGTGATAAGGGCCTCTATATGCAGCTTCATATCAAAACAACAAAACCACAAACAAAGGTTGACTGTAATGGGCATCCAAACTAATATGGCTGCCCCCACAGATGTGCATCCAAGTGGTTTTTCTTATCCATTTTCCATTTTCTCATTCACACCTTATTTACCATCCCACTGGTCTCATTTGCATTGTAATGATTAGACTGTATGCATGCAAAATAGCTTTTTAAAAATGGTTTAATAGTCCCAAATATATTCATGAGATTCCAGGGAGAGTTGTGCAGCCCTGTCAGAGTGGAAACCCACAACTCGCACACATAAAAATGGCTGCAAAATCCTCAGTTCTTCTCTCAGTGTGTAAACCTGCAGAGCAGAATGTTCAACCAAATGATCTGATGATGATATAAAATCCACTGTAAACAGTGATAGATAAAGACAAAGGAGTGCATCTATGCTGTGTGTTGTGCCTGTGGAATTATTCATAAGTTAAAAAACTAGAAAAATTACGTCATGAACCAGTCTTCAAATCTCAAGATCTTACTTTTCATTGAAGAGTTAAAGCTTGTGATCTGAGCAGTGGTTACACAGAGAGAATATGGAGGTCTTTGAGAGTAAAGACAGTACACTATATTTTATTTATGCACTGCCTCATTTACTTGAAATGGAATGTTAAAAAAAATCATAAAATCATAAAGTTATTAACATTAAAAAACTCTCCTAAGACTACACTGATCTACACTGTAACATATATAGTGGCCTGAAATACAGCTGAAACCCTTCAGTAGTAATACATCTATGAGCAGCTGTTGACATTTTTTAATCCAGTCTTTATCAACGTGTCTCTTCAGTACTGTTAAACTGGAAGAGATGAGGCAGAACTGGGGGCTGCTTACGGTGAAATAAAACTTTGATAATGTCATTGTCTTTCACTATGAAGGCTGTAAAGCTTTCAGAGGGGAGTAACAGGGTACTAACCACATGCCAAGGTCAGAGAATGTGGAGTACTGAGTTGTGCACTCTTATCACACCTATGTGATGTCTTTTACATTTAAACACAATGCTCTGTTCGACCTAGCCACTTCCATGGGTTCCTATTTGTACAATATACTGTATGTGATTTCCCCCCCCCAAGATCCTTGTTTCCCTCATGTTCAGGGTCGTAGCTGCCATTCTGGAAAATAAGATTTGGTCCTTGAAATTTTGTCTGTAAATTTGGTGGTTTTTAGCAACCTAGGGCACAGTGGTGGAGGAAGTACTCACATCCTTAATGTAGCAACACTGCAATATAAAAACACTCTACTACAAGTAAAAGGTATTATTGTATGTATTAATGTATTATTAGCAAAATGTACTTAAAGTATCAAAAGTAAAAGTACTCATTATCCATAAAAATGGCCCCTGTGAGTTTTATTATATTTTACTGGATTATTATTGCTGATGCATTAATATCTAAATAGCATTTTACTGTTGCAGCTGGTTGATGTGGAGCTAATTTTAGCTATTTTATATCCTCTTGGGTGGTTTGATCTATAACAGTGCATCAGGTTTTTTGGGTGCATCATATGTTTTATATGTAAAATCTTAGTCTGAAAAGTAACTACTATCCAAAGCTGTAAAATAAATGTAGTAGAGTAAAAAAAATACAATATTTCCTACTGAAATGTAGTGAAGTAGGCGTATAAAGCAGTATGAAACTGAAGTGCTCATGTAAAGTGTAAGTAACCCAACTTTGTAGATAAATACAACCCACCACTGCAAGGAGAATAACAAGCTCCATTTCAATAAGGACACATAATTTGGAAGTGTGAAGAAGTGATATTTATTGAGGTTAGCAACAGAAAAAGATTTTTGGCAATTAGAGTCCATTTATATAATGCATGTTTCCCAAGCGTAGGCCCCAGCCATAACTCACAGAAATATGTGAAATGACCACAACTTCTTAATTTAAACACCTTATGTGCCACCACCATGTAATGCGTTGTGTTAATGTGTTAAGAGGTTGTGTTTGTCGGTCTGAGAGACATGATTACAGCAATAAAAGGTTGGCATCGAGGGACTGATTGGCTCGAGTAATGTGGGCAGAAAGATCATTGGACAGGAATGGCAATGTCAGAATTGTGAATAAAGGCATGTTGATGGCATGGGAAAGAAGAAGTGTTGAAGAGAAATAGAAATAGCAGACATTCACCCATAGAGATATAAAGGCAGAATATGAGGGAAGAGATCGTCCGTTACTGAAAAGAATGTACACCTGGCGGGTATATTATACACTGATTTCAGTATTTTTAAAATCATTTTTTAAAATTTTGACTGCTTTTAGGCCAACCAAAAATAAACAAAAAATTTGAACTGTCAAATAATCAAGTTAGTTAGTTCAAGTGTTAATTCAAATTAGATTGAACACTTCCCATATAGCCTAATGCTTTGTGGAATTAATGTTGTGCTAACTGGAAAGCAGTTGCATTTTACAAAGTCAACTGTCTTACCTTTACTCGCCATTTTTCCATCTTTGATGTCAAATCCAAAAAAGCTTTTATACATTACTTCTCACATGGTTTGGTGTCCTGATTATCCATTAAGCACGACTCACTAGTTTTGTCAATAATGCGTTTGCCAATTGAAGAGCAATTGCCCAGTTTAATGAAAGGGCGACAGGGCATGCAGAGGGTCAGTGTGTTTTAGGAGTGCATGTGTCAGGGGAACCTGGACTCATGGCTCTATTCTTGTTGGATATGCATGTGTCTTCTATCAGATATCAAATGATTAACTATTTCTGTATTATTCTTGTAGTGCATCTAGTTACGATGTCTGTCAACAGTTTCAAGTGTGTTGTTGTAATGCCAAAGTCAGACCCACAACAGAACAAATGGCAAAAGTTTAGCGTTGTGTGAAACTTCAGCTAAGCTGGAAGTTGAGTACGACATAAGAGAGCAACTTCAAAAACAGGCCTGAAGAGGTATGAATTAAGGGAGAGAGGCAGAAGAAGAAAGTAATGGTATTTAATTCATCCAACAGTTCTTAATTGGATTTAGCTTTGATGTCCAATACCAGTCACCAAGGGATGGAAAAAATGAGGGGCTTTTCTTAGGGGAGATTTATTTTATAGGCGGTTAAATGGTCCATATTTCCTTATTAAACGGAGACTGGAATTGCAATTACTTTAAGACACAATAGTGGAAACATTTGTCCTAAGAATGTCTTTGGGTTTTTAACCTTGCACTATATATAAAATATATATATATTTTTTATTCTCTACCAGGTGTTCTATGTGGCTATATAAATTATTTTAAAGTGGGTTGGAACAGTAAGTGATGCTGCAGGAAGAAATAATAAAATCTGTCAACTGGAAGGATCCCACTGGTGATATAGTACACTGTGCAGCTTCTTGCAAAAACAATTTATTTGACGGGAATTCTCAAATCCCATACACTTCTAAGCTACTCTGGAAATGTTTGGCAGCATAGTGAAGTGCCTGAGAAATATAGAAGGCATTTCTGAACTTAATTAAGTCACTAATCAGCTTGTCATCTGTTTATTCTACATTATGATACTTGTGGATAATAAGATACTATCTACATCACGTTTTCGATAAATCAAGTTTATAAGAGTTTGACAGTTGACATGAACCTTACACAGGATTGTTGCAATGTTGCATCATGGGAGGGAGCATTAGACCGAAAAAACATGATGTTGAGAATGGAGATGTTGTGGATGTGAACTTTCCACAGTGTGGTGCTTACAAAGTTTTGACAAAGATGCTGCCAATGCTTTGTAAAAATCCCTGATACACTCATGTATTAGACCAACAGATCCTGTTCACAAGGATTTCTCTTATGAGATGTACCGTTTTTTTCAGAGTCTTACTTTGTCTTTTGTCTGCAGCTGGAAGAAATTAATTGGGCCTTGTGGATCTGTTTTTGTGAATTAAAGCACAAAGGGCACAAAGCGCAGTTAATGGAGCATGACGCAGGTACACATGTGTGGAATACAATGGTTGGTTTTCTTTTCTGGGCATTCCCATAGGTGGGATTAGGAGAAACACACTGTCCATGTGTCACAAACTGCCTTCTTGTTTTGAACTGACGTTTCATTGTGAGTGCAAGTGAAATAACAGCGAGGGGAGCGATAGGCGGAGAAAAGGTTAGTCATGGCCAATCAAATCAGTTTTTCCTTCCCTTTAAAACTCATTACGCTCTGCAGTGGTGCTTTTTTTTTGTGTGTGATGGAAAGAACAGTCTGGATCCCGCCTGAAAAAATTCTCCGGAGTGAAATCTGATGTCCTTGTATGAGAAGTACAGAACTGCCAAGAGGGACTTTACGGTGCTTCAAATGAAATCAGCTTTGTGAGAGATAACACGGTTTGGTTACCCTGTTGTTGCTCTGGTCCAAGGAGAATCACTGGCTAATGTAAAAGGCATTTCAATGATATTAGGCAATGAGCCAAACAGAAACTGGAGGCAAACTATAGGGGCAGTATGGCTACTGAAAGTGGCTCTCCACAATCCAGACCCTGATATCTTCAAAATGACACAACTATAATCTCTGACATTCATTCAGCTGCTGTATATATACATAGTTAGATTGACTGGGTAAAAATGTTTGGTCCTGCTTTAGGGATTTATGTCAAATTAAGATTTGCCAAAAATATCATCCCTAAAATAGGATTTTTATACTTTTGAGTAGGATCAGTTCAAGCCTGCATCACTGATAGTCATGAAAATATCACATGACTGTGCTGTTTGTACACTTTGACCTGGTCTGAGCAGGTGGACACACAAGTGCAAACACTGATAATCTTTAAGATCAAAACCATTGCTTATTTTTGACACACCCGCTGCTGTGATTCCTCACTCACCTTTGGTGCAGTGAAGGTCACAGTGCATCAGCAGCAGACATGCACAGGTGCACTTCGTCAGTTTTTCCAAAATAGGCACAAAAGAAAAGTTACTGCCCTCAGGCTGCCACCAAAGCCACACCTCAAGTTCTCGTAGCAGGGGATTCAGTGTTTTTTTTTTTTTTTATCACTGACTTAAATCACTGGCAGTGCCATGGGTCCCTGTACCTGAATTTTTGTTGTATTTCAGGTGTATTTTATTTAACTTAAGAACTTTTTTTGCAATCCATGCATAGATCTCTAAAAGTCATGCATGCTTATCAAATTCTGCCTTTACTGAGGAAGACATGAGTACAGTATGTTTAAAAAGACAATAAGCTGCAATGATATTTTGAATGAGGATATTAAAAACACAGCTTAAATTTCTGTCCATGTTTGCTTCAATTTTGAGACATCATGTACCAATGTTTGTTGTCTTTACCATTTAAAAGCTGAATTGTGTTGACTAAATGTTATTCTAGTTAATGATGATGTATATTTTCATTGAATTGGACTTATTACATGTGTGAGTAATCATAATCAATCATAGAACCTTTGTGATTAATAACAGTAAAATACTACAATGTTTATTTATATCTTTATTTTAAACTATAATGTGCAGAACTGTAAAATTCTGCACATGATAAGGTGCTAGATTCATGTTGATTTGGTCATGACAATAAATATAATGAAGAAATTATACAAAATGTTTTAACAGTTGGCTGATACAGGAATCATTAGATCTTTTAAATATTCAAAACAAACTCACGGATTTGATCAAATAACATGACATCCTTAAATTCACTTGTTTTTAATTGGGAACAGGCTATACTACTTGCACACACTGGAACTTGGAAAAAGCAACTGTGTGAAGATAATAATAATAACACATCCTCTTGGGTGTGCAACATTGCAAGGAACTGTTTTCTGCTTGAAATCATTAAACACTTTGTGTAAGACTTAAAATTTTGTGTAGTTCCTAATATGTCTTGAAAAAAAAACCTCTCTCTAAAGTACAGTAACACTTTGCCGTTTCACAGTCTGAGCTGTGAAGTGATCAGCTACACTTTGGAGGAAAGTAAGCCTGACACTTTGTGAAGTAAGCCTCTTGATAGAGTGCTCACAAAGCTGACTGCCATGGGATTTAAGAAGTTTTAAACTAATACCCTGTCATATATTTACCACGTCCCACCAAGTTCTTGGATATCCTTATATAACAATCCACTCTAACACTCTACTTCGTAAGAATTACTTTTGTTTCTTTAGAGTCCTAAACTTGCTTTTTGTCATGATGACACTGTGGGTCATCTTGACCTACCTTGTTCAAAGTATTTTAGAAACTCCTGTGTCGGTGGCAGAGGTACTGAGTGTTGCCAAGACACATTTATTCGCCTGGTTGTGTGACTTGTCTAACAGTAAAGCTGGACGGGTTGCCTGCTCTGTCCATTATGCTGCAGAAATGTGGAAATCCGGTTAGTGGTTCAAGATCTTGTCTGCAACAAGTTGCAGATAAAGATGTGTGACAAATTAAAGTCAAAACCTGAATAAATTAGTGGAGAAACATAATGAATGTAGATGCTTTCACAGAATTAACATTATAAAATTAAAAAAAATATATAAAAATGCAGAACAGGCCCAGTTACCCTTGATTTTGGATCAACACAAGTCAAACATTTCTATCCTGATGAGTTGCCTGCATTCACAGGACCAGGGGCCACAGAATTTGTTTAATGAGTATGAAAATGTTGTGGCCTTCACAATTGCCAAATCTCAACCTAGCTGTACACCAATGGAAAATTTTGGACTGCTGTGTAAGACAGCACTCTCCACCAGCATTATATAAACACCAAATGAAAGAATATCTTTAGGAAGAATGGTGTAGAGTTCAGGAGGCTTATGGTGGCTGAACTTCATGGATGGTTTACAATAAGCACCTGGCCACACATGTGTAAAAGGTCTCCCCTTCTACCTAACAACTGCAATATGCAGAGAAACAAATGAGGAAAAATATAATAAATAAGTAGATATCTGTTCAGACTCTGTATTAGCAGATACTCGATCATAAAGGGCTCGATTTAGGATAAAAAAACATGACGATAATTGAAACATATAAGGAAGTGCAGAGAACACACCATGTGCTTAGTATCAGACTTCAAAATCTTAAAGGATAGGTTCACAATTTTTAAAGCCTTAAAGTCTTAACAATAACAATAATCAGGTACCCAAATGAACATTGATTGTTTTTCTTACTGAAATCATTCCTCCTGTTCATACTGGCAATTTAAATATCCTTTCATAATGTACTTTAAATGTGACATGTATTTGCTGAAGTCAACATAGAACAAGAAAAGCTTCTACCAGAATGGGAAGAGAAAACTAAGTGAACCGGCCACAGACATTAAGCAGTGAACTAACTAAATAATTGTCTTAAACGAGGCAGAGTGGACTGGAGTGAAAGCAGCGTGTCTCCAAGACTCAACAGCCAGGATCTGGAACAGCAAGGTTTATATTGTATAGTGAGCTTAACAAGTGAGACAAATGATGAGGCTGAGTGGTCATGACAAACTACTGGCCATCAGTTCCCTCCAGCAGGATTCAATCTGCACATGTCAGGTAACACCAGAAGTTTTGTTTTTTCCTTTAATTTGTAACTCAGCTGTAGCTTGAAAATGTGTTCTTATGTGTTCAACCTGTAGAAAAGGAGGAAAAAATAACAAGTTGATTAAATGTTTAAAGTCCAAACCCACTCCAGGGCTATTTAATTCATTTTTGCTCATTACAAAAAAAGAAATTTAATGTATTTTGCAACCGTGAGCCCTATGTTCAAATCCATCTTTAAGATGAAATGGAGAGCTCACTGAACTAAACTCAGTAATAAAATTCATTTAAATGGAATGAATAATTGGATTTTAAATATCTGCATCACTTTAGGAAATAAATGAATGTGAAATAAACATAGTGAGAGGCTTCTTTTTAGACTCCAGTAATGTGTGAAACAACCCTTTATACTCTTTATAACTCTTCTTGAATTATTCAGTAACTGTGAGTAACTTGGAATAATTTGCTGACAGCCTTTAACATTTTGCTCAATGCAGCGAAAATCAAGGTGAATCATATTAAAGTCCATGTAAAGGAAAATCAGAAATTTCTTTTGAAACATATTATACATGTTAGAAAATAATTGCTGGAAACATGTGAAAAGACTGTGAACTATGTAGTACTGAATTGTGGAATTAGACCGTTAAACTGCTTTTCACCATTTCTGTGTTCAACATTTTTTGGGTGGGCCTGAAATGGTGGATCCACTCCATCCATTCATTGCAAGCTTAGCTTAGCAATTTTTTTATACTTGCCATTTTTTTTAATGATTCAAATTTGGCTGGGTGGTTAATAACACATTTTTCTGTGGTGTGAAAAATGTACATATTTATTATAGCTTTACACAGACCTTAACTGCTTCCAACACAACATTATTTAAATGTTCTAACTTGTTACTGGAAGCAAACTTCCCCCTAATTCACCAAATATATTACATTACATTGTCCTTTTGTTTCTATGCAAACAGGAATTTCCTTCCACTGATTTGGTCAGCCTCCAACTTTCTATCAAATGCTGTGAATAGCCGCTCTGCCATGAGTCTTGACTCTGAAGCCTTGTGTTTGATTCCAGCAAAAGACCGCACTGCCTCCCACTCTCTTCTTTTAACAGAGAAAGTATGGCCTTCGCTGTTTGTTTCAGCACTCTTCCCACCACTTTACACTGCCTGAAGCCAATTTTCAAGAATAAATAGTAATAAAAGTGAAATGCTCTAGAGTAGTACCAGTAGAGACTGGAGTGGCTCGATGGGAGTTTCCTCACACAAGGGTGATTGAATTTTGTGCACTCACTTCCTTCAAGTGAAGACACAAAGAGACATTATTTAAAAAAATGTTCACAGGTGTTTTGCAGGTTACAGGACCGGTAATAAATCCACTCATTAGCGATGTGATGAGTGTGATAATCCTTTGCTCCTTATCATGAGAGGAGTGCCTCTGTTTTCTATGCATTGAATTAAGCATGTACACTTTAACTGTGGAAGATCAGCAGCTAGTATTTTGCTTGGTTAAGTTCGATGGATCACACTGTGTCATTCAGTTGTCATGTTGTGTTTATGTCTTATTTTTATTATATTGAATTAAGTAGCTCCTGTTTTGATGCCTGATCCATATTCTATTCATTTTCAAATTTTCTTCAAAGTGCTTGCAAGAAGCAAGCTGCAACCCCATGCAGCCAGCTTTGCTCTCTTGACAAAGTTGACATCTGATGGATTGCTACAGTGAGGATGAATATATTGCTGTGATCATTCATCTTGCCAAATGTGACACATCAGCATAACAGGGCATAACTCAAGGTACATCAACTGCTGTTGACAAAAGAACTGACATTACCCAAGGGCAAACAGACTAACATCAGCTCTTAGAGCCTAAACATCCACCAATTAAAACATGATAGCTCAAAGCAACCACGAGAGAGAGTGTGTTTTAATGAAAAGAAGTGTCTTCATTCTGACAGTAGAAGTGACATTTAAGGATTTACAGAAATTATGTCTTTAAGCCCTTAGCTTATAATTAACTGGCTCAGAGACTAAAGTGTTGCTGTACTTTCAAAAAGGCCTCACACCGAAACAAAGTAGGTAATTTGTCAGCGCCTTCCCAAATTACCCCTATGACCACCTACCCAGTGGTTAACGTAGCCTATAAGTTTATGCAACTAATATGCACTAGCAAAACCCATAGTCAATGGCCAAACATGTCCCCTAGAAATGAAATGTTTATACTACTAAATTGCAACAGCAAATATATTTTGTAGGAAACATAATGCTGTTCATATTACATTTTGTCTTAACATAATGAGAAAATGTTTTTATTAATATATTTGACAAGTTGCCAAAGTGTTGACACTGCACATATAAATGAAATGCTCAGTGACAATGTATTTAATTTTTTCCCCATCAAAATATCAGATCTTGCAGCACAATGTCTGCTGTTAATAATTGCAGCAACATTAAACTGGCAAAACACATTGATAATCAGATAAGCAATGTGTTTATAAAGATGACAAAACAAGGAAGCAAGTAGAAAATGTGCTGTAGAGTGGTGACACACAGCCACTGTAAAAGTTTTGACTACAAACTGTCATGTTCAGCTTTTCCTACCTCCTCTTCAAAGCCAGGGATGGAAACTCAAGGGAAGGGACACTGCAGGAGATGAGTCGAACGCACTGTGGGTTCAGCAACCTAACGCCATGTCTACACAGTCGTCTGTCTCACACGTGTCTGATAGAACAGATACGCTTCTATTTTTATTAATACAACTGTCTACACCAGCATATTTTATGCTTCAGGTCTATTTTCCTCTTTTTTAATGTGTGAAACTACAGTGATCGTGTGTCATGAAAGGTATGACAGATCTGAACCACTCGTAAACTTTGTTCATACCTGTGATAAAATTCTAAATATGAGAATATTGGTCAATGCCAGAAGTTTGCTTAAATCACTCATATTGTATATGCCTGTTAAGAATTATAAGTGGTTCTAGCATGCGGCCAAAAGTCTCTATTTTCCTCATAATTAATACTATATCACATTGCAAAGTTATTTCCAGGAAACTTTAAGGGAATTGTTGGAAAATTATTAGTATATAATGGACTGCAAACTAAAGTGTTACTGTTATTTTAAATGACCAATCGTTACTGTCTGTTGAGGACATACTCATGATTGATTTTTTTGGGCCACTTGGGGGCAGCATAACAAGCTGCAAACAACATTTTATCACTGAATAAAGTTGATATGGCTAATGGGCAAGCAAACTGTTGCTTATTTATACAGCAGACACACAGCAACATTTATTTGGAGTCAAGTTTCTGTCCTCTTGACAAAAGAAAGTCCATTAATTATTCTTCTTATATTTCTGTTTTTCTCTCCACCAGCTCCTGAGGGAAATAGAACTGACTATACTGAATATTTGCTCAGCTGAAAACTACACCCATGAGAGCAGTGATAGTGAACCAAAACAGTAAAGTTGTGGTTCAGAAAATCAAAAAAATGGACTGAAAGATGCTAAAAAGCTGAGAGGAACCACCAAGCTGCCTGGTAATTGGGTTCATCACTTTGAGTGACTCTTTACACATTACAGAGTTTGATACATTGTTAAAATAAAAAATATTGATCAGAGCAGCTTTAATAAAAAAGAAGCTGATTTCTTGCCAATTAGCAACAAGCAAATTGATTTAAAAAATCTTCTCAATATAGTTCAGTAGCTGTAGTATTTATTATCTAAATGTTTCTGGACTGTAGCTCAGTGGCAGAATCACAGCCTTTCATTCTAATCAGTGTCACCCTTGTAACATTTACCTCATCGTGCTGTGTGTGAATGCTACCATTCTACAATGTTTTTGGGACTCGGAAACACTTCTTTCAAACATGCTGGTAGCTGAATGTGATTCATATCATGCTTTTTATTGCAGGAGATAGCCTCTTGTATCAGCCCCCAGCATGTAAACACAATTTTGTTGCAATTCCTTCCTTATCAAGGATAACTTCTTTGGCAATCAGTGTAATTCAGGTTATATCCGGAGTTCTCTCAGAGCTCTGCGTGTATATGTGTGTTTGTTTGCTGTGGTTTGATAACATTAGACTACTGGGAGTAAATCTGTGGTGGTGCACAGCTCACTACTTCTGTGTGTGCCTGCAGAGCTCAGATTAAACTTGAATTATCGGTGTGGGGACTGCCTGCTGCTTCCTCCTCCTCAATCATAGGGGTTCATCTCCCAGTTGTTATTGCTGTTATTCTGTAGAGAAAGAACTGCCGCAGTCCGCCGTGTCTCTCAGGACACCTAAGGAACATGTCACTCACCATACAAACTTTAGATGTCATACTATTGTGCTGTTCTGCTTATTCATTCTATTATGTTTTGACCCTCATGACTGTGTTCATATCCACAGTAATTTGAGCTATCACAGTGAGGGCTAAATGAAGGAATGTGACTATTTGTGTGTTTGGTAATGGAAGAGATGAACACAGCTGCCATACACTGCGTACCTGACATTTATTACTCAGCAAATGCACAAATCCAAAATAGTTAAGTGACAATAACACATGTCATCCGGTGGTTTAGTTGTCCAGAACTTTAAATTGATGTGGTTAACATATGATTATTCTTGCTATTTCAGTTTGATTCCTTACAAATAGGTGTTGCCATGTCACCAAGTAACATTAATAAAAAGTGCTTTTTTCCAACTGTGCATAATTAGAAAATGATCATCCATTTTAGGCCATGACAGCGGTGTCAGTCTGGTGTACAATTATAATGACATGCTCTTCTGATTGAGTGATATATTTTCTCAGCCTGCCTTTGTTCTTAGTTTCGGGATGTTATCTTGTTATCTACCATTTATAAAGCCTGAAAACAGAAGCAATGTGGCATATTAATTTGACTGTGTTTCATACCTTATTATTGACATAGTGGCCTTATAATCAGACTGATTTACCATTTCCTTTCACTTAATTATCCAGTCTGCCATTGTGCACTTGCTATTTTCTGTTTTGAGGGGGTCAACGTCATTTTCACTCTGCACAGATGCTGCTGCAGTGCTTCCTAGGAGCAGTTGATGTAAAGTTTTTCAGGGTTGTGATTTCTGTAAGTCAACTTGAACAACCTGAACAGCTGCATCAATCTCATCCATGCTTGCCACCTCTTTTGTGGCTTCTTTTATGGCTTTATTTATTTGGCTCTGGCACAGGGAGATGATAATGGCCATAGCCAGGGTTTCAGAAATAGTATGCTTATGAGAAACCAGAAATTTTGACCAGAACTCAACTAATCAACTAAACAACTACTTATATATTATTGTGTTGTGTTAAAAGAAGTCAAATTTAAATATATGGAATCTAACAGTGTTAATTTCACTAACAAAAACTATGATGAAAACCCTTTTTTCCATGACTAAGATGAGACATCGACAAGCTAAAAATAGATCTTTGATAATAAAAACTATGACAAAATATATGTTTTATTTTCATTGATGAGACGAGACGGGAATCTAAAAATATTTGAAATGAACTCATAAGACACCCAGCATGTCTATGGTTGTAATTGGTAATTTCCAGGAGGCTGCAAAAACCTTCAGATACATGACCTGACATGACCTCAGTGCCCTCAATGGTAGTTACGGCCCTGAAGATGGTGTCCCCATTCTCACTTCCACCTACAAAACCCTCAATGATCACAACACGATATGTACTTTGAATTTCTGAAAATAAATAACGCATTAGTGAAGTTTTGCAGCATCATGGTGACAACTAGATACCCTAACTGAATTTGTCTGAGGATGTCTTGGTGTTAGTCTTGCAGAAATTGCCTGTCATGAAGCTATTAGTGTGCTCACCAGGGCTTAGACTCATCAGCGGCCATAATTTTACATCCTCGCCTGACTGATTGGCACCTCTTTTTTTCAGTATTTCACAGCTGGCATGAATATTACATGAATAGTTATGAGATCTGACATCAGAGATCAGTTCTCATAAGTTGTCCAAGTTTGTTAAGTTGGTTTCAAACAAAGATGAAAAGTGAGCTGTAGTTTATCCCCCATCCCCCAAAACAAAAATGCAGTTTTTCCCTCTGCTGTGTTTTTCTGGTCTGTTTTTTAAATTCCAAGTGTGCTCTCGTTGGAGGCAGCATGTACAGTATATTAAATGAAATCTGACCTTGCCTGACAGTCATGTCTTCAGCCTAGTATGTGGCCACACACTGTAGTTGGATGTCTGTGATGAGTGACAGAAGGCAAGAAATCAATAGCGGGATATAAAACTGTTTGCAGTTCACCCGTCATATGCTGAATGATACATGAATGACGTGTGTATCAGGAGCCAGGTTGTCTCTACACAACTAAAAATAAATGCTCAGCCATCAGTATGAATGAGGGGCATTTGTTTTGCATGTATTTGCCCTGCGGTTACTTGTGAGAGAAATCACTGCACACTTTCATGTACTATTAAAGATGCTCTTCAAGCAACATCTCTATTGTTCCCACCAACAGAAGCTTTGATTGATAGTATGTTGTAAGTGTTAGTTTCATTATGTATCGATCCTCTTGTGAATATTCGATTAGTATTGAGTCAGTGCAGAGGTGATCTGCCCTTAGCTGTTGAGACTCTCCCAGAGGGCTGTGACCAGGATGCTAACAGCAGGCAGTCCGTGTCTGAGCTGATGAACTCAGACACTTGCTGAGGCAGGATATTAACCAGAACGGGTCAGACTGTGTTTCATCTTGAACTGAAATAGAAACAGGACATTGCTGACGCTTGCTGCTAGCAAAAAGATCCAACAGCGCAGGCAGCATCTCCTTTGACAATTTCCCTGTGTGAATGCAATTTCCTAAATATATTCTCTATTATCGTATCAATTTATTGTGACTTTGTATCTTAGAATAAAGTGCTGTCACTGCTTGCACAATATTATGAAAAAAAGCCTATGGATAAAAATCCCTTGTTTCAAAGATATATTGTCAAATCAAATTCCTTTTTAAACTATTTTGCTATACGTAATCCTCTGCACGGTGTATATTTGAGGGTGCATAGAAAATTGAGCTTTTTTTTTCAGTACACGCAGTTAGTTTCTCTTAATCTGAATTCAAGCACCTGTCTCAGAGGATATTTTACCAAAGACATGTTTGAATCAACATTATACGACTGAGGCTCAGCTACACTGAAAAGCAGTCAAATAGAACAAAACTACTTAAAGTCGGTTTCCCAGTAGTAAATTACACTACCCAGACTTAAAAACATTTGAAGTGTTATGAGTGTGGTAGCATGAAAGTGCTTCAATTTGCATGCAAATCTGTTCGTGTACCGACATAATTTATATTGGAGTTGTGATGCAATATCTCTTTTTAGCCACACTTGCTGGCATGGCTTTATGGATGGCAATATCGGTCCACCACTTTGGTACACAATGAAATAGCTCAACAACTATTGAAAGGATTACCATGAAATTCTTACATGAATCTTAATGACTTTTCCTCTTGCATTGCCAACAGGTTGCCAATTATGGTAAAATGTCTCAACAACTATTTGATGGATTGCCAAGAAATTCGGTACAAACATTTATGTTTCCCTCAGGATGAATTGTGATAAGTTTGGTAAGAACATCCTCACAATCCTGTAGACTCTTTTCGTTTCGTTTTCAAACGTATTGTTGATTTGCTCTTCTCCAAATCAGTGGATAAGTTGGATAAATTTGTGGTGTTTTCCACTTGGTTCTGTTTCTTTTCACATAGGTCCTGAAGAAGCTCCTATCTGCCCAAATATCAAGAAGGCAACATACTTCATTGCAACAGTCCAGGTTGGATCTCGATTCACTCTCCAGCTAGCTGGTAGCAACTGTTGATTGTGCTTACCTGCATCCCAGGATGTAAAGCGAACCGGATGATGGGAGCTGTTTAGCTCAGACTTGCAGAGTACGCCATGTAATTGAATTGGATCGACGTCACATCAAACTAAACCACTCCAGAATTACTTTGGGACCACTTCCTCAAAGGGTCTTGTGTGGTTGTTTTGGTCCGCACCTGAGTATGATTGCTGTGTTCAGATCCTCCCAAATGAATCATACCAAGGGGGAAAATGAACCAGAGTTCTATTCAACCAGAATAAAGAATGCAAGTTTGAAAACACCCTCAGTCTTGTTAAAGGAAAAGGTATCGATATGGAGAGAGCAGCTTAAAGATACAGAACACTGATATCAGCAGCAATACGTTCTTCTCTCTTCTTTAATTCTCCTGCCCGGTCACATTTGATAGCACGTCTCCTTCTGTCACTAAAGTAATGATACAGATATATCTGTCCTCCAAACCTCAGTTAGCTCAACAGTTGTCTTTAAAGATATCTTTAATATCTTTTATTTACCGAATACAATTTTCCAATGACCTTGTTTGATTTTTTCAGCCTTTCAGATCTTCAGCATATTAGCTGACTGCAATACACCTTTTCTCGTGGTTTTTTAACTTGTCAAACACAGGTGCTACTAATAACATTAGTAACTGGCTTCAATCCATTCAGGTGTGCCAGATATTATACATGCTGTCTACTGGCATGATTCTAGCACTCATCCATGTTTTTAGTTACACCTGGGCTTTACTTACTGTGATAAATTATATGATAAACAGTTCTATAGTCTTTGTTGCTGAGGTTTTTCCATGTGCTGGTTGCGTTGTCCACTCTGATATTTCGGATACGATTTTCATGTAGGGATGTATAAAAGCAGTAAAATCCTACTACTGTTTCGTGGTTTGTTTATGTAGCCTACGGAGCTGGTGGAAGTTTGCCAAGGGGCGGCCTCCAGAAGCTAACCAATCAGAACAGAGTGGGCCCATCAGGAGGGGGACCTTAAAAAGACAGGAGCTAAAACAACCTGTTTCAGACAGAGGCTGAACTGAGTACTGCATAAACGGTCATTACGATTTAAATGAGTTTTTTGAACTGTAAATGATGCAGTGATATTCCAGTACAGCCCCATTTTAAAAATATGGAAATGTACATGATATGTCCCCTTTAAAAATTTGATAACCTAGTTTTTTATTTCAGCTTCAGTTTTTGTTTACCTTCTTAGTGGTGCTCAAGTTAATAGTTAATGTAATATTTTTATAATTCAATGCTCATCCCTTGAAAAAAAGGGTAGGTGGTAAAAACTGGTCATTTTTACCCTCATGGAGAGCACTGACTGTGGTGAGGCTCTTCCCCTTCAATCTGTATGGTCATTATGATCCAAGATCTCTTTTTGCCAGATTTGAGCTAAATTCACTCTTTCACACTTACATTTGTAGCTCACTTGCTGGTTGAATGTTTGCTTAGAACTGCATCCATCATACAAAGGAGAGCTACTTAGTTTTGCTTAAAGCTTAACGTTTGTAGAGACAAATTGCAGAATGAACAAGCTCATCCTTTGGGATGTGCTAACAAGTACTATCTAGTTGAGGTTTTATTATCTGGAGGCATCAGGGAGGTGTCCAATTTTTAGGAGACCCTGAGGCTGCCCTGGAACAAGCTAAGGGAAAATATATCCCTGTTACCATGGCAATGCCCCAGGATGTCCTTACACAGTTGTTGTATTTTTTTCCTTTGTCCCTTTAACATTATGCTATTTTCAAGTGTAATCTAACCCAAGCTAACAGCATTTTCATGGTGGGTGTTTATATTGATATGTTGACACAATGCTATTCTCACACTTTGGCCACAACATTCATTCATAATTTGGTCTCTTTCTACTGCATCAACACACACTCTCCTTGTTTGATGTCTTTTCCCGCTACAAATCACCCTTCATTACCGTGTAGTCAAGGTTACAGTTTCTCTGATCCTATGGAGATTTCAACTTTTAAATGTATGACCAGAATCAAATCAGACCCAAAGTGTACATTAAAATTTAACTTATCTTAGAACATTGAGTAGACTTTTATATAGTCATATATTAGATTGTCATAACATGGCCAGTGGGTAAAATTTACCTGTACGCCTGGCTACTGCATTTCTAATATTAAAAAATGTACTCTGTCATTGTATTAAGGCATTGTCTTCACAAAGGAATGTCTAAAGTCAAAAAATTTGTTTAATCATCACCTGTGTTTTGGTCCTGTTGTTTTATTATCTAAGTATCTTTGAGAGCACTAATCACTTTGCATGGCTGTCAGTATATATCAGTCTAAAATGACACTGAAAGGAAATATTTGCATATTTGGGTGGTGTGATATTATTATAAAACGACATTCATCACATAACGAGATAACCCATGTCATTTAAATAACAAAAGTAGTGTTAGTAAAAACCCGAAATGGACAATAATGATCCATAATAATAACCAATAACCATAATTAACAACCACCACACTTATGGGTGATTCAATGTCGTAACAAAATCGACATGACAGAGTCAAGTGCACAGTTTCACCTAATTAATTATTAATGGATGAATAATGTGTGAATGAGAGAATATCACCAAGAATCTTGAGGTAACCATTAAGGCTTTTTTAAAAAAATTTATAACATCATAACACAAATATGTATTTTTCTTTTGATGTTCCATTCATGAAAACAGAGTAAGGCAACAGGCAAATTAGGCTAAATAGCCTGTAAACAATAAACAGTAACATGGCAAAACAAAAATGAATGAATAATCAATTAACTAAAAATAAGTTTTACACACAATGAACGTTTGTGAATAGGCTAATGATCCTCATTTGAAGACTACATGTCCTTCAAACACACTCTGAGCCGACATTCAGCACCTTGAGCACCTTGTGAATTTTTCACTGCACTTTTTCTTGCACTTCAGGCACTTGGTGAAGGTTTTTTTGCAGGTCATTCTCTTCTCTTTTTATAATTTCATCATGACTTGACGTAGTTGTCAGCACTCCAACATGATTGCCTAGCAACTTAAAATGTTTAAACATAAACTGCATTGAAATGAATGCATTTCATATATGAGTAGATTTACCCAGTGGCGGTTATAGGTATAAATACCCATGTTTTTAATCTGGATTCATCTTCAGTATTTTTAACAATAGGGTGTGCTACACAACGTTATTTTAGGGAAAGTCAAAGACTGCGGGACATGAATATTTTATTAAAACATAGTAACATACAATTGAAAAACCGCCACAGGTGAATTTTACCCCAGTTCTAGTGTTAAAACAGGAGACCACTGTTTCCTGTTTCCTACTCACGGTCAACATTAGTTTCTTTTAACCATGACTGCAGTCATTCCCTGATCAAAATACTTTTTAAAACCCAAACCAATGCTCTTTCTCTAAACCTCACCAAGTTGTTTTTGTGCATAAACCTAACCAAACCTTAATCATAGTGTTGTCACATCATAAAACGTATTTATTTTTCAACAGTGATTACTAATGGTTTTAGGAGGCTCTAAGAGAGAATGTCATCCTGACGATAGGGGTGTCAGATCAGTAAACACTTGTAGTTACAAACAATGTATTTTGTCTTTTAATTAATTGAAGGACTTGATTAAGTCACCAGAGTTATCTTGAATCGGGCTTCAGACTTAAAATGTTTAATAGAAAGCCTGTGTAACAAACTGAAGGTGTAGAGTATGAAAGAAGTGGTAATGTGGGAGGCAGGGAGAGTCTAATAAAAGAGAGGAATTCAATTTTTTTTAGCTTTACACACATTAGGGACTAAAAGGAAGGATACCTTGGGCTTCGCTGCTTCAATTTTGACCATTTTTCAAGACAATGTGTCTCTTGTGAGTCACCAAACTATGTGGAACTGCAATACCACAGTTTTTACAATGTTATTTGAAGGTTTATTTTAAGTATTTGGCTTGGTTGGCTTGGTTTAGTTTTGAAAATAGCAAGTGATCATTAAACATTTATTATCATACTTTAAAATGAGTGAGCACATCCATTGAGCAGTAAAACATATATATTTCTGTATATTGATTGCATTGTGTTTCCCATGTTACTGAACTACAGCACACATCTTGGATTTTCTAACACCTACAAATCAGAACAATGGAAGGTTTTCACAGTCTCCCTATTCTGCTGATATGACGCGAGTGCAGCAAAAGCCTTATGGGAGCTGTAGGTGTAATTCAGGGAGGCTGAGAGTTTGGATAATTCCCAGCAAATACACATAGCTGGGTCAGCCTGACTGTGTGGAGAGCAATGTGGTAACAGAGGAATGACTCACATTTATCACCAACACTTGCAAGCCCCCGCTGAACTAAAATATTACTCACTGTACCCTTATAATGTAAGAAAAACGCTGAACATACTTTATTATCCGCTGGTTTGCAGCTATTTTCTATTGTATATGCATGTGCTTATGACAGGGTTGCATTGACATTTAGTCTGATAAGGGTGACACATAGCCTATTTATGTGAAATGAATTCATGTATTATATTTAATAGAATTATATTTTCATTTACTTGGCTATGCGTAATATAAAATCCTGTGAAATGATAACTGCCATAGAAAATCAGCAGATTGTCACTTGGGCCAATATTTTATTGTTGAAGCAATGAATTATTCATACCGGCTCACAGCGTTTTAAATAGAGACATGAATTGTCCTTTTACTGACATATAAACATGGACAGATCCTTTACACAAGCCACACAAATGCACTGTAAAATAACCCATTTATCTCTTCATTTGTGTGCAAGTTTCCTTCCAATTACATATTCATAGATTCACAGGGCAGAGTATGCACCTTTGAGAGAATTCTGTATTGATTTTTAAATACATTAATTTAGTTTCAAATGAGAGGAATGTGAATTCTCTGTTGAAGGACAGCTGGTTATGAATTCTAATTCTGCCCTCTTCATATTTGCATGGAGGCACTATTCTCTCTTAACAGCCATGCTGTGTAATAGTCATTTAAAGGTAAATGTCTGACTGGAGTAATTTATCTGTCCTGAAGGTTCCCCAGACAAGAATTTCACTTCTGACATCCAGAAAGACAGTCGGGACCAAATCCTGACAGAATATTCAACCCGCAGGTCTAATCCTCTGTTCTCTGACACATTATGCATTTAAAGTTAAGATCAACTTCTAATTAAATGGATGGGAACAGTTGTAATGTATGTGTAAGAAACCTTAAAGATTGAGGCTGTTAACAAATCCCAAGAAAAGACCAAAACCAACAATGTGTCTCTACTTTCAAACCTTCCCATCCGGTCTGTGGCTCTCAGCCCCTTAAGCCCACTGGTTCACACTGAAAATATCCTAATATACTAATAATATATTAAAAAAGCAGGTGATGAATATATTCTTTCAAAACACCTGTGCACTGTAGTTTTTAGCTAATGTTTTGACAGTTTGTACGGGGATGAATACACATTTGGTACGTTAGAGTATTTAAGGCAGCAGGACAGTGAAGGTGGGATCGACTCAACAAGGACTACAGTTAACTACAGTGTTCATTGTAATGAAGGAGCATGTCACCCAATTGTTATCAATAAGATGACTTTTACTTAAGTGTATACTGTAAGACAACAGAATAATGTAACCTTGGAAAAGAAAATGGGGAAACCAAGATTTTTAGCATCAAAAATGTGTCCTCTGCTCAGTGTATTTTTAAAGAAAAACTTGGTTTTCATTAAGCAAATTCAGGCAGTAACCTATAGAGCTACAATGAAAGTGCATAAAACATGATGTGCGTTACAGAGAACATTGTCAGGGAAAACCTCTGATGAAACAGCACTTGGCTGACTGGCTGTGTGAAGCTATCACACAGGCCTACTGTATGTCGCAGCAGGGGAAGACCCCCTGCCGGGTATTCCTGCCCACTCTAGGAGAGCTTTGTCCTCCTCCACAGCTCTTCTCAGAGGAATGGCAGTGGCAGACATATGTGCAGCGGCGCCATGGGTTTTACCGTGTCCTTTTATTCGGTTCTTTTGCCGTGATACGTCTGAGTTTTCTCTAACTCATACAGTATTGAATGTGCTCAGGGACCAGTGACACGCTGGCAGCTCTGGGCGTGTTACACACACACAGTCATCTTGGTGGAGAGCCGTTATGTGCACTACAAGCTGTCATATACTCAAGCCTTCTTGTAACTTATTTGTGTCTTTGGGACTGCCACAGTGCGTAACAACTGTCCCTGCCTACTCTCCCAACATAAGTTCACTACGTGTGAAGTGTGTGTTAGTGTGCCCACTGTGCACACCATCCTCTACTCACACCATTGTGGATCAGTGAGTTATTTTGTCCTTTTGTTCCTGCTTACATTTGGGACTTTTACAGTGCATGGTAGTATATCGTTCTTTATTTTAAAATATATTTTAAAAATATAATCCTGCTAATAATCCCCATTTTTACTAAATGTATCTGTAATCTGATTACGTCTTTTTTTCTGTAGCTTTAACGTGATACGGTTACTGTTTTTTGTATCCTAATTACGTGATGCCGTTCCATGTATTCCATTACTCTCCAAGCCTGCATGTCAACATTAAAGCAGAGACACGCGAGGGTGAAGCTGATTCATCACCCTTATTTCCGCTTTGATGACACACTAATTGAACATAGCATTCAAACAACAACGAGCTGTTACCTGCTCTAGTAAATCACGTAAATCTGTTGTCATTCAGGAAACAGGAGGAAATTGTATCTGAGATTTTGTTGCTGAAGTTAGAGCATAAAAAGCAGCAGAGTCTGAAGTTCAGAGACTCAAATTGGGAACTGAGGCTTCACTTGTGGTTCAGTGTTTTCCCATCTGTGGAATGAGGTGCAACATCAGCACTAAGCTACCTTACTGCACACTCACAGATGATTTAACAGCCAGCTCTTAAGCGCAGCCATGGATTAATAGAGCTTGACACAAAGCCTTTTCCACTGGCTTTATCTGTTTCTCCTAAGCTTGGGGGAATTGAGCACTGGGGCTTTTCCCAGCGTGACACCAGTATCATTTGCACTGTCTCACAGTAATTTTTTTTTTTTCTTTACAAGCTTGGGAGTTTATGCTGTGTTGGCAAGCATCGTCACTGACTCTCTTAAGAGATTCAGAGAAAAGAAGTATTGGCTCGTCTGCACAAAGATTAGCTAAAATCAAGACCCAATTCTATGCAAAGCCTCTGTGAGTCATCTAAATTGGTATACACTAGAAGACCATCAAATGCAAGTGTTAGTGGTAGTTGCTGCATTGGATTATGGGAGGTTATCAAGGCTGGCCTCATAATCCACTTGTTTACAGAGACACTCCCTGATTTTGTTATAGCAGCCCCAAACGCTTAAACCTCCTCCCAGGTTAGGAGTTGTGAAATTTAACACAGTTCAAAAATATAACAGTCAACTGGGAGGAAATTTGGGGATATGGGGATTTGGGGGGCTTTAATAAAATCAGGGAGTGTGCCTTTAAGCTATGTGCAGCTGATTCTCCGTGTCTTCCATCATCCTCAGTGGTCTGCTCCTGCCTGAGGAAGATGAAGAAAATGTATTTTATTTCCTATTGTAACTATACAATCGCAAGTTAAAACATTTGCACCACCGTTTTTTGGTCTCGCAGTTACTTTTGTGTTTCAACTGTCAGTTTAAGAATACCCCATGTTATAACTCCCACAGGGATTTTACTTGAGAATAAGGCGGCATGATAATGGATGTAAGTTAAGTGGGGGTTTTCTTGTCTAAACACTCTCCAAACCTGCAGGTGACCTTCGAAAGTACAAAGTCAGTCAAAAAAATCCAGATCCATATTGAAGTTTTCACAAGAAAGCCAGCCAGTGCTCTGAATGTGAATTAAGCCACAGCTGAGGAACAGGGGAAAATACTGCCGAGATTAACTGGAGATTCTTCTGAGATGAACCGGAGGATTGTGCTTCTGCTAATTGTCTCCCTCAGGAAAAGAGTCAGCTTTTTCTGTTTTAAATTGTAGAATTCTTGTGACTTCTTCTGTGTGTTTATGTTGGGAAAGGAGTGATTTCCCAATAATATCTCACAAAACAGACATTGCTGCTCAAACTGCCAGTATAGTGATCTGCAGAGGTCACTCACTCTAGTGACAATAAGAGCAAAAAAGCACATGCGGTGGTTATTGCTTATTGTATTTGTATGAACATAACATGCACTTTAGTAATAAATCCATATTGGTTTTAATCATACCACTGCAATTATTTACAAACATTTGCCTTTAAGCTATGACCACATGTCCTGTTTAACCTCTTACGACCAGTTCTCTGCCATATGGTGACCCCGTGGTAATCTTTATTGCGTGAGACTGACGGTGATTAAATTCCTGGTATAATTGCTGAGATTGAGTTGGCCTTTTGCAGAGCTGCGAGAGACAATGCAACGCCCACATGTTTGTAGTTTTACATGGCAATGTACTGAATCTGACAACAAATCCTCCTCTTTAATAATCCACATTCTGATCCATATTTAGATCAAAGGAAGAAATGGCAGCCTTGTTTTATGTAGACACTTTGTCTCACTGTAAAACTGATGCTCTTTCTCCAGCTTGCCATTTCTGGTCAAATCAAGTCAACTTTATTTATATAGCGCCAAATTACAGAAGTTATTTCAGGGCACTTTTCATATAGAGAAGGTCTAGACTGTACTCTTTACAGAGACCCAACATTCCCCCATGAGCAAGCACTTGGCAACAGTGGCAAGGAAAAACTCACTTTTAACGGGAAGACACCATGAGCAAAATCAGGCTCTAGGTGGCTCTCGATCCATCTGCTTTGATCGGTTGGGTTGACAGAGAAAGAAAGAGGGGGAGAAAGAGAGAGAGAGAGAGAACATAGCACAATGCAAGTTCCGCATAGAGATGTACAGCAATAATAATGGTGACAATAATAATAATAATGATCAAGACTAAAAATAATAATTGTAGCAGTGGGTGTTCAGCAGGATCACAGGAGCAGTAGGTGGCTTCCAATCACAGATCCAGATTCTACAGTCCTGGAGGCAGAAATACCTGCAGAAAGCAACAGGAGGAGAGAGGAGAGAGATGAGAAAGCACAAAACTATGGGAGAGAGAAGATGCTGAATTAGTTAACATGTATTAACGGGACATAAATGCATACAGATGGAGAGGAAAAGGAGAGAGGAGGTCAATACATCACGGGAAGTCTCCCTGCAGTCTAAGTGTATAGGAGCATAACTAGGGGCTGGTCCACGGCAAGCCTGGCCAGCCCTAAGTATAAGCTTTATCAAAAAGGAAAGTTTTAAGCCTACTCTTAAACGTAGAGAGGGTGTCTGCCTACTGGACCCAAACTTGAAGATGGTTCCACAGGAGAGGAGCCTGATAGCTGAAGGCTCTGCTTCCCATTTTACTTTTGGAGACTGTAGGAACCACAAGTAAGCCTGCATTCTGGGAGCACTATGTTCTAATAGGATACAATAAGCACTTTAAGATATGACGGTGCCTGACCATTAAGGGATTTGTAGCTGAGGAGAAGGATTTTAAATTCTATTCTGGATTTTACAGGGAGCCAGCGCAGAGAAGCTAAAATGGGAGAAATATGATCTCTTTTCCTAGTTTTTGTCAGTACACATGCAGCTGCATTCTGGACCAGCTGGAGAGTCTTTAGAGACTTGTTGGGGCAGCCTGATAATAAGGAATTGCAATAATCCAGCCTAGAAGTAACAAAGGCATGGACTAGTTTTTCTGCATCTTTCTGAGACAGGATGTGCCTGATTTTTTGCAAAAGGGCAGTCCTTGAAATTTGTTTCACGTGGGAGTTAAAGGACCTATCCTGATCAAAGATGACTCCCAGATTTCAGTGCTGGAGGCCAGGGCAATGCCATCTAGAGTAGCTATATCATTAGATAATGTATTTATAAGGTGCAGCACTAAGACCTAAAAAGACAAATACACAATTAGGAGGTCATTTGTAACTTTCACCAGTGCTGTCTGTCTTAATTCTGACTGAAAATCCTCAAATAAACTATTGTTGTGTAAAAAGTCACACAACTGATTGGCGACTGCTTTCTCAAGGATCTTAGAGAGAAAGGGAAGGTCAGATGTAGATCTATAGTTGGCTAAAACACCTGGATCAAGACTAGGCTTTTTAAGAAGAGGTTTAATTACAGCTACTTTGAAAGACTGTGGTACATAGTCTGTTTAAAACTGATTGATGATATCTAGTGAAGAAGTTCTAACTAAGGGTAAAAATTTCCTTAAAGGTCCAGTGTGTAGGATTTAGTAGCATCTAGCAGTGACGTTGCAGATTGCAACTAACTGAATACCCCTCCCACTCCTCTTTGAAGCGTGTAGGAGAACCTACGGTGGCTGCGAAACTCAGCCCTCTCTAGAGCCAGTGTTTGGTTTGTCTGTTCTGGGCTACTGTAGAAACATGGTGGTACAACATGGTGGTTTAAATAAAAAATAAAAAAAGTTAGTTTGATTGGAGAAAAAACTGTCTAAATATATATCTGGTTTTAAAGCTGTTTCCAAGGTTCCTGTGTTTGAGGATAAATCAGTGCCAGTTGAGGGCAGGAGGTGATGAATTTTGTCTCTAATTTTGTCTCTAGTAGTTAGAATTTTATCATTAAAGCCCTATGAAAAGGGCTGTTTTTATTTTCCTCTATTATTTATGAGTAACAGGCAGCTCTGGATTTTTATCTAAAACTCTTTGTGGACTGTTAAGTCTTATATATTCAACCAATAAAATACTGTTGGTGCACAGCAGACAGTGGAAGATTTTAGACCTCAACAGAATTCTCTGCCAAACCTGTGCAGTGGAAGACTAGTGTGGATCATAAATGCCTGCAGCTAAAGGACGAAGCCTTGGGGACCATCGACAAGCTGTCACCAAAATACAATGGAACACAAAAGATTTTACACCAATTACTTAGAGTACCTGCTACGACAGTGAACAAGATAAATAATGATATAATATAACAACAGAAAGCCAAACAGTGAGGCCAAACATAAGCAAGACAAAATTAAGGTTAAGTTAAGATGAAGTTATAACAAGAAAACAAAAGATGCAAAAACACAGCAGAGAGAAGACAGAAGGATGATGAAAGATAAGGATGATAAAAGAGATAAAAGACAACAAAAAACATTAAAAACTGTAAATATAAATAAATAAAAATAAAAAGAATAAAAGCAATAAAAAATCACATAAAAGCAAGTCTATAAAAATGGGTTTTAAGAAGTGATTTAGAAGAAGTCACTGATTCTGCGAGCTTTATCTCTTCAGGCAGGTTGTTCCAATGCCGAGGGGCCCTGATGCCAAAGCATGGTCATCTTTAGATTTAAGCCTCGACTTTGGAACGGCCAGAAGGGCCCCACCAAAGGATCTAAAGCTGCAAACTGGCTTATATGGGGTCAACATATCTTTTATGTAGCTTGGGGCCAGACCCAGACGTGCTTTGAGAGTAATTGGTAAAATCTTAAAATCAATTCCAAATTGAACAGGAAGCCAACGGAGAGAAGCCAGGATTGGAGTGATATGATGTCTGTTAAAACCAGTAAGAAGCCGAGTGCTGCATTCTGAACTAGTTGGAGGTGAGAGAGTGATTGTTGGGGAGTTACAGTAGTCAAGTCAAGAGAAAATAAGTGTGTGAATGACTTTTTCCACGTCAGAATGTGAGAGCATTGGTTTAATTCTGGAGATGGTTCTTAATATAGTGCAGGATCTTTGCCAAGTTGAACAGCTGTTTGCATAGAGCTGAAGTGTTTGTGTGTTCTTTGTCTAATTGGAATTTCAATCAGGAGAGATAAGTGAATGAAGCAAAAATAATTGTTTATTATACCGATGATATTGATGATTAAGTCTTGTCAAAAGTCTTTGGTGCTTAGACTTTACAGGGAGATTTTGGATTGAGGGACATCAGTCCTATGCAGCAACAAGATAAATACCCCCCATGGAGTCCAGACACTGGTGGTGGTGGTGTCTGATGACCTCTGCTGAGACTGATAAGGCTGATGAGGTTGATTTAGTGATGCATTGATGAATCTGCGAAGACTGGGTAGTGATGGGGAGGTGGTGGGGCGTGAATAACGGCTGTGTGAAAGCACTAAGGCACAGAGGAGGAGAAAACGTATTTTAAAAGGCAGCTGCAAGATGACAATGAAGGTGAGTTACCCATGCTATTGGTTAGATGTGACCAGCTGATGTGAACAACTGACGTCTCAACTGACACCCAGACAATGACAGCAAGGTATATTGAGAGTGAGGGATAGGAATAGATGGTTTGAGAAATAAAACTACAGACCCGAGCATGCAAAAGATAGTCCTCCATATCAATGTACTGGCATTGTTGTGTCAAGAACTAATTTGACTCATTTTTTCAAACCACACTGACCTGACCTATTTTCTTTCCATTCATTTAAGAGTCCTTAAATACTGATAGTACAACAACGACAACAACAACAACAACAACAACAACACTGATGGCCATCACACAGTATCTTTTATTTTGTCAATAGTCGCATTTGTGATGGTGATTAGAGGAAGGCTGGGACTGGAGTAGCTGAGTTGTCAGGATTGCCAATTTAGAGTGCCTGGTGACCACATGAACACAGTGACACATACACACACGATTCGAGAGAGATGAGAGGGGGAATGCGTGTTTGTTTGCGAGAGGGAAAGAAAGCGAGAGAACATCAATCTTGCCCAATGTGATTTGCTGACTGGATGAAAGCACTCCATCTGTCTTATACTGTTTATTGAGGGAAAATTGGTTGAATTTAGCACAGTTGTTCCACAAACAGACAGGAAAAAAAGATTAGGAGATGTCCTTGTCCACACCTGATGTGGAGCGACATTACAAGGATTGTGTGAACTCAAGAAAAAAACCTTAAATATTACACTTTATACATTATTATCACGTACAATACAGTCTGTGAGTGTTTGGACAGTGGCACATTTTATATTGTTTGAGTTCATTGGATTTGAAATGAAACAACAGCAACGTAGGTTGAAGTGCTGACTTTGAGCTTTAAGGGTGTGGGGAGTTTCATATCCATATATATTGTTGGACTCGTAGCCCTTTTTACATACACAGAACATATGCATCATAACACATACAATATGAATGTTACTACCTTCATATTAAAGCTGAAACATAGCAATTGTTTGACAGATATATGGATTTTTACATTTTTTGTAATGTCAACATATCCCATTAAAGACTCAAACCAACAATGAATTGATCCTACCAGCAAGTATTGTCTGTGTAGCTAAAGCCTGATTATAATTCTGTGTGACTTCCTTTGTTTCCCAAAAACTATTACATACACATAAATTAGCCACACAGTTGCACTGGGTGACATGTTCCTCCATTACAATGAACTCAGGCACATACAGTACACCATCCTTCTGCCCTAAATATTCACTAGAGCCCCAAATGTGTATTAATCTGTGGCTGAAAATAGTCCCCAACAAATTCACTATTTACAATAATCATGTTTGAGCAACATTAGTTAACAACTACAGGTTGTTTTAGGAAATTACTGATCCCTTTTTTAAAAAATGAAACAATGTATTTGTGACTGTTTTTTTTTTTTTTACATTTTTTTTAAACCTTGTGTCATTTGGCAAATGACAATTTTATCTAAGCCACTTACAAGTGAGACAAGACAATCAAGCGAGGACAGTGACTCAAAAGAGCTGTGGTACAAATTCTCAAGAAGCTTGTTTTAAATTATTAAAGTAAGAAATGACTGGAAGTAGACAATTGCATAAGAAATACCACAAACAACAAAAAAGTAGTGCATCAATCAACAAAGTGCTGAAATTTAAGAGGCTCAAGTGTTGAGGTGTTCATGGAAGAGCTGAGTTTTCAGGCATTTCTTGAATGCACCAAGGGAGTCAGCAGACCATGTGGAACAAACGAAAAGAGTCTGGATCGTGATTTCATACCAGGCAGTGATGATATTACCAGATGCCGTACATTTGCAGACCGGAGCGGACAGGAGGGAGCATATGGCCTGATGAGTAACTCATTGTAGGAGGGTGCAATTCCATTGGTCGCCTTGCTTGAAGGCAAGCATCAAAGCTTTGAACTTTATGTGAGCCACTACCGGGACCCATGGAGGGAGGTGAACATAGTATATGGTATGACATGAGCTTGTTCAGGTTGGTTGAACACCAGACGCGCCGCTGCATTCTGAATCCTCTGCAGAAGTTTAACAGTGCATGCTGACAGTCTAACCAGGAGCGAGTTGCAGTATTCCAGTCGTGAGATGACCAGAGCTTGAACTACGAGTTGCGCTGCATGCTTGAACAGGTATAGCCGAATCCTCCTGATGTTGTACAAAGTGAATCTACATGACTGGGATACTGCTGCAGTATGTTCAATAAAAGACGGCTGGTCATCTAGTATACAGTAGACTGTAACAGGGATGACTAAGAAATTGAGAACCGCTTAAAGATTTATGTCTTCAGTAGGAGCAAATGGTCTTGGGCTGAGTGCCACAGACAAAATAGGAAAGTCGGAAAGTATTTAGAGATGGATGGACATTATTAGTTTTGGTCAAAAACTCAAAAATTATTGACAGAAACCAGGAACACAAGATTAGAAATTGGAAAATGTATGTCTTATTTCATTGTGTCTTTAAGGGTGTTTGGGATTCACATCCATATTCGGTGAACTCTGTCAGACTCATGATAAAATGCCCTCTAAGGTGCCCATACAAAGGAGAAAATGTGCCAAAGTCCTGTAATTACTGTCTTACTTATGGGTAAATCAGGATAAAGTGCTCTATAGAGTGCCTCTATATGTGACAATTTGGACTTAAGTACCCTAATGGGTGCCCTGTCAGTAGAAGAAAATGTGATAGTGCCCTATAAAATACCCCCACAAGATATGATACAGTGCCCTATGAGTTGCTGTTGTAATGGGTTGAGCTGGAATTGGCCATCTAGGCTGCCCCCGGGTGTGAGAAAACATGATGCCATGATGAGTGCCCTTTCAATGAACAAAATCATGGTTAAGTGCCCTATAGGGTGCACTGTGTAGCAGAAAAACATTGTGAAGGGCCCTTCCAGTTAAGAACATGAGATACTGTGCTCTATAAAATGCCCTCACGATGGAGTTAACTGGCCATTATGGTAGAAATTAATGTATCCTTTATGTAGGCTGTTGTAGCTGACATTATTCCATTCAATTGATTTTGGTACAGTACTACTCACTAGTTTGCTCAGTCACACTCCCCTTACATTGTTCTATAGTCTTTTAGTCTGTGCAGTCTAAGCTGCCAGTGAAAACTGCATCAGTCGCGCGATCATTCACCAACTGATGGTGATCAAGAGCCAGCTTCGAAAAAGATGTGGACAAGGAAGGCTCTTCTTCTGTTGTCCACGAGAGGGACATCCCAGTTGACCATAACGAGATCATTAATATTTACAAGCTCATGGCCAAAAGTATTCTCCTTTGATTCCTTGCTTCTCGCTTCACTGACAAGACAAAACAGCTTATTCTCAAAATGTTAATAGTTCCATGTTTTTACTACAGATGTGTTTGAGAAATAAACATTTAAAACATTACTCATTCTCTGTATTTTATTACAGAGATGTTTGCAAAAACAAATGTTTAAAAAGTTAATCCTTTTTAACACAGAGGTGTTGTTTTCTTTATATTCTGAATCACCCTATAAAATGTTCATTTTAATTGAGGATGTAGCCTTTTTACTAAACACGCATCATTGTTCTCTGCTGAAGGGGGCCCATTGAATGTATCCATATACAGTATATATTTTTTTCACCCCTGCTCCTCAGATAGCCTGAGTCCGCCACTGCATAGTCCTCAAAGTTGTTAACAGTGAAGCAGGCTACGTATTCAATGTTCAATATGGACGTGAGCCATCCTTAAATTAAAGCTATGGTCAGCACTTTAAACTTATAGTCATATATTGTATATTTCATTTCAGATTCAGTTTGCTGCAGTGTAGCAACAACACAATAAAAAAGTGTCCCTGCCCAAATATTTACAGATTGCATTGTACTGTATAATTGTTCAACAAATATATTGAACCCATGTATTTGAGACACACAGCAAGAAAAGCCTAACAAACAGCCCTAAATTAGTCTGTCTTAACTCAACATTATGCACTATATTATTGCCTTCTCTTCGGGAAATCTGCAAAGTCAGTGTAGTAGTAAGGTCATAGTCTCCAAATCAGCCCCTCTGAACTCAGTGGAGTATGCTTTGTCAGCGCTCTTAGCCAAATTAACAAGACAAAGGTTGTGCCCTGCCAAGGCCCTAATCTATGCCCACTCTTTGCCCTCAGCTGTGTGTACCAGTCCATGACTACTAAACAGCTTGCTCAGAAGTATTTTCGCCCTTGGAGCATTAATGGAGCTTTCTCAAACTTTCTCCTCACTCAAAGAGAAAAGAGCGCAGATGAAGATGTTGCAGGGCATCTTAGTAGTTCAGTGCACAGACATGTTCTGTACTGCACAAATGTGACATCCATGGTAGGGCTGCAACTTATTATCAATCTTATATCTTATATCTTATTATCAGACACCCCAAAAAGGATGTTTTCACCACTGATGATGATGATGATGACAAGAATGGTGATGGTGATGACAGTGGTGATACATTATGACAAAGCTTGAAAGCTATCCCACACTCATCTACTGCGTGTCAGTGCATCTGTAAACCTATAAACTACTTGGCGTGCTCAGCCTGTCCAAAATTAGCAGCATAATCATAGGTTAATAATGCCGCATTTTGCATCATTATCCTTCAATCACTTTGGACTGTATAATGCACCACCCATGTTGAACTAAGCTGTGAAATGATGGCAAAGTCCTGATTTTCTTTCCCAGATTTTTTCAGCAGCTGTTTTGAAAAAAAAAGGAGGACCACATTCTGTGAGGAGTTAGTCCAAGTGATCACAGACACAACAAATGTTTGGCAGGAGGATTTCTCTTTCTGCTGCACACTGTTGGGATTTTGCCCTGGCAAAGTTTCTCTGCTCATTTCAACCAGATTCTTTGTGTTTTCTGCTACTTAGGCATGTTTACACTGCGGTAGACATGGTGATGACTGCCTGTGTTCATAATGAGCAGAGATTTTGGATTATAATCCCTCCTGGCGTAATTTAATGCACTGCTTCACACAGCGGGACCAAAACGACTAGCCACACTGTCAGTCACACTGGCGTAAATGTTGTATTTTTTCCTGGCTTTATAGTTTAGCTGAAAATGTGACAGCAATCATCTTTGGTTGTTATTTAAAATGAGGAAGGGATGTCATAAAGCTCACACCAGATGGCAGCTAGCCAGCCAAAATCCCAGCAGAGTGAAATGCAGAGTAATGTGTGTGACACTTCCTCATGCCTCTCTTGGAGGAAAGAGAAACAAGCTACACAATTGAATCTTCTGTTTTAGGAAAAAGAGCTGACACTTTAATTAATGGAGGAAATATAAAATACATTTTAAGAATATAAGAGTAATATTAAACTAAACATAAACTTATCTGCTGTTTGTTATCTAGGGTCCAGTTTTACATCTTATAGTTAAAAGATGATTCCACCGTTGCACTCCAATAACACTGTCAGACCCACAATGGACAAAAAAGTATCAAAATCGATGCAACAGAACCACTTTTTTGAAAACTGCATATGATGCAAATGGGCCATAATTGTAAATTGCATTAAAATAAACAGATTAGATTCCCCAAATTATTAATCTTCATTCATGTGAATTCTTGTCTTGCAAATTTACTGGACAATACCGTATGTTTGAGGATGCAGCTAGTCTCTATTCTGGTTCTATTTTACCACAATTTCAACCATTCAGCAGTTGTGCTAATAAGGCTAATTTAGGCTACATAGTATTGCTAACCATTTCCTGAAGCTACAATCCGGCCTACAAAGCTACATGATGACATTTAGGGTGGGTGGATAGCAGATAGTGTGTGGTTCGGGTTGCTCATAGGATCATTAACAGGGGTGTCAATGCATAGAACTCTGGCAAAACAACACAGGGTCATCAGGCAAAAAAAGTTGAGCTTTTGCTGCAAGACACTGTCACATACATGTGGGCTGGTGCATTACCTTGTAATGTGAACGCCATGTTTCTGCTGTTTACCTCGCGATTGTCGCAACAAAAGATAAAATAGTTGCCGTCATGCTTACTTTCCACAGCTGTAAAATCCTGTGAGCTTGTGAGTATTACGAAGCGCTGTGCAGTGTTTTGGTGTCAGATAAGCCTTTAAACACATAAATCTGTTGCTACAACTTGATTTCCTGTATTGTATTTCATCATCTCACTGGTACCTCAAAAAAAAAAAAATCTGATATTTATGGTCCCCAGTCCTGTACTATGATAAAGTAAACTGTAGAAACGTGTTTTGGCATCTGAGAAGCTTTCAGATTCACATATCTGTTTCTCAACTGGACTTCCTTGATTGTATTTCATGTCTGAAGCAATATGCCCCCAACAACGCAGCCCCTTCCCTTCTTGGTTGATTTCTGTCTGAACACCCGCTAAGCCTTTTCTGCTTCCATGCCAGCAGACATGTTATCTCCTGTGGTTGGTCAAATTCAAATGTATGACAACCATTTCTTCCCAGGGAAGAATAAAGATGTCAACACTCTCATTCACTCACTCACGCTATTTCTATAACATCCTTATCTGAACAGCAGGAGTCTTCCAGTAGTCCAAACCCCGAGATGGCATAGCTGAGGGTAAAATATAAAGTTGTCATCAGTGGAGGAACTGCTCTGGACTAACATGGTTACCTCTGTGCTTCTCTGCCTACAGGGAGAACACTCAATCCACTAACATCAGTCTTTACTGGACACATGGTAGCACAAAGCAGCTGGAGCAGAGGCCTGTGCAACACCAAAGTAACTTGAGGGTAAAGACATTATTCTTAGTCTCATTTCTTGCATTGCTTTCATTTACTTGCTGATTTTATTTTTTCACCTTTTTTGACTTTCACTTTTGACTAACTTGTTAATATGTTTCCCATACACTTACACATATTTCCCAGTGCAAGCCAGTGCTAGCTCACAAGCTACATGCATGTTGAAGAAGTATCAATGTCCACCCCTCATGATAAAAATCCATATACAAACATAAAAATATGAGCTCCATGATGCTGACTCAATGCCATCCCTTCAGCTTACATTTCTGCTGAAGATGATTAACAACCTAGGGCTATGCCCTCTGGCTTCAGAGCTGTTTGCCTCATTTAACTGATGCTGGACATTTGAAAATTATATCTGAAAAAGCAAATCGCACGTGATTGACAACAATAACTCAGATTTTCACAGATGATCAACCAATTTTCCTCAATACCGAAATAAGAGATACTGTACTTCCCACCACAGATTTTGTGTTTTTCATCTTAGAAGAGGTTAAGTGGGATGCACCTCAATCACTGCCAATCATATGATGGAATGTATTTGCTTCAATTTCTGTAATGTGGTTGATTCAGCGTGTAGACACGTTTGTGCATCACTGAGTGTGTGTGTTTGTGTTTGTGTGGTTGCAGTAAACGGGTGTTTTGTTCTGGTTCCAGACGCAGCTCAGGGACTCCAGGCAGAGGCTGATGCTCACTGGGGAGAAACCATTTGATGGATTCTCAGCACTCCCAGGAATAACAAAGCCCCTTTTCTCTTGTCATTATTGAGGCTACTTCATATTTATTTGGAGATGAAAATAAAGGCATGCAGCAGATTTGTTTACTCAATATCTATCTTTAATAACCTGTCCGCCTTGTGCCTATATCACGCTGAAAAATAGATTGTTTGACCCATGATTTTGCAATTTTGTGCTGCACTGGCAGGAAGATGAATAAACAAATAGGCCTTTATTTTGGTTATATTGGCCACTTATGTGAATGACAAAGATAACAAAAAGTGTGTGAATAGGTGCACTGATTCCTCGGTCTTAATTACAGAGCTCCATTAGGAGCCACAATGATCCTCAACAAAAGTCTTCAAAGAGAAGAGTGCAGATTATAAGAAGCTTCGCTCGTCCAGGCCTCAAACTGTGTTTGTGAGAAAGGCTTCTCTAACTACGAGACTCTTGGTGTAGCTCCATGTCCTTGCATTCATTTCCATAGCTATCTTTAATACTTCACAGAGAGGGGTACGAGCTCTCCTCGTAGACAAACACAGTAGTTTCATGCTCCTGCATAATTCACTGTCGTGTGCAGTAATCCACAGAGAAGCTGGAGTGAAACCGCAGAGCTTTTAATGGTTAGATGGCTGGCAGCTCAAGGGTCATTGTGGCATTAATGACTGAGAGAGAGCCAGGAGCCAACATGTCTCATATTGGTTAAAATCAGCTCTATAATTTACAGCAAATACAGATAATTCATAACCTGAATGAATGGAGTCCTGCAGTTACTGAGAAGAATGTATAATGCCTAGCTCATTTTAAATACTGCACCAATGTAATGATAAATACATGTCTGAAATCACTCCCACTTACTTTACTATAGTATCGTGTACTATATTTACCCTACACCATTTTATTGAGTGTGTGTAAATATATCCACTATAGAGTGCTCTAAAGAAATTAGTGTCCATGGTATTTACACTACTTTCTGCTATCAATGCACAATCCACAAATTTGCCGTTGTGCAACTCTACAGCTGACAATGATGTGTCAGAATGATGATGATTAGTGAGTTTCCAAAATTTCAGTTTACTGCTCACTTTTGAATGTCTATTGTATACGGAGTAGTGAATGAGTGACTGATGGAGTGATGTCAGACACAGCCATGCTAGTTGATGTGATGTTGCAGCTAAATGCAAATGCTAGTATGCTAAATCAATTAATTAATGTCTTAATCAGTTTTTGTGGTATTTCTTTATTTGTTTTTTGTTTTTTTTTACATTTCTAATTACTATTATTGCTGTGTTTCTATGATGTACCTCATTGCTCCTCCTGTTTATTGTATTTTGTCTTGGCATTTGCATTTTTTACATTTTTAAGATACTTGCAATGAATTTTTACTAATTGTTTTTAAAGTATGCCACATTGAATAGACAGCTTTTGAGTTAGGAACTCCTATACACAAATATTTCTCCTGCTTATGAACCTAATATGATGTCACCTATAGTACCAGTCAAGTGTTTGGACACACCTTTCCATTCCCTTGAATGAGAAACATCTGCTAAATAGCACCAAACAGAAAGTACAGTTGAGACTGATGGAAATGTCTTTAGCACTTGGTCATAAAACAAAGTATTGGACAAACTGAAATTTGGACCTGATGATGGTGCTAGCTGAGGAATCAGGGGCTCTCTAAAGTTATCACAATTCATCTTGATGGGAACATGAATGTCTGTACCAAATTTCGTTTTGATCCATCCAATAGATGTCGAGACATTTTACTCTGAACCAAAAATCTCAGTGTGCCAGGTGCAATAGAGGAAAAGTCAGCAGATCACCAAAGTCATTAGGATTCATCCTCTGGGGACCTTAAATATCAGTACAAAATTTCATGGCAATCCATCTCATAGTTGTTGAGATATTTCAGTCTGACATTGTCTTCTCTAAATCCTAAAAACATCAAACCAGGTCCAAATCATGTACCTAATGCTCATGTTGCTTTAACCCAAGAGCTATTGGTAGTAGAGGTAATAGCTAGTGGTAGAAGTAGTTTTAGTGACCTGACCTTTCAAAGTCTGATACTTTTGGTGCAGGGAAAATTAAAGCAGTTTTTTGTGAAAGGTTTGTTGTTGTGACAGCTAGTCAAGCTGTCTGTTCTTACTTGTGCTTTTGGGCTATGTTTACTTTTTTGTGTGGTTTTACCTGTGCAGAGGTCAGTTGCCACGATGAGCAGATGAATCAGATGAATCAGATGAATTCAGCTTTTCAATGTATTTATTTAGTGTCATATGTCAATATTACATTCCGTGGTTATCATCACAAACAAACTCTACCTCAGTCTACTTGAAAAGCACTCTGACACATATATTCAGGAAGTCTGAGAGTAGTCGTCTGGTGAACATCTGAACTGAATGGCATAATTTTCATCTGCTAAAAAAACAAACAAAATGCTCCAGGGTTCAACTGAATCAAGCCAAACAGTCTATTTGTGAACACATGTGAATGACCTTTTATTGTGTGTTCTGCACCAGTATTGTGTTTGAACAAGAAATGCATCAAATTGAGGAAGTAAAATATCTTTAAATCCCATTTCAATGATATTATCATCATTATCATATATTATTAATTATAAATGATATTGGGTAAGGGGAAATACTTTAATATCCTCTGTAGTTTTATGATTTAAACACAATTATGACACAAATCATGAACTGAAATAATTGCTTATTGCTTAACTACTTATTCTCCCTGCCCCTGCTACTGTAATTGTTTAAATTATCAATTAAAATAAAAAATGTGCTTTACAATAAACAATCAAATTACAGTAAAAAACAACATTACACCAAAAAGAGGACAAGTAAAATACAACACCCACAATAAAATGCAGTTAATAATTGTACTGCACTTTTTATACATGAGAATTTTCTATTACTTTATTATTTGATAGACTATGTTAAAAATAAAATAGACACAACACTGCACAGCAGGATTCATATGGAAAACAAATATTTGTCTAAACACCAGTTCTGAGTTTCACCTCCACTTTTATCAGCTTTTCTCCTCTCTGCAAACAGAGGTGTCAAGTTGGTGTCAAGTTTACACAAACATGCAACTAGAGTGTCAGTGGAATTCTAAATTCAACATAATTTTCATCTTACAAAGTATGTTTTTCCTACCTTCAAACCACCTTAAAAGCAAAAACAGCCACGAGCTGGTCGGAGCATTCCCGGAGGAACCCGTCCAGGTATGCCGTCTGGGCCAGCAGCCTTCCATGTGCTCACTCTGCATAGTGATCCTTTGATCTCCTGGATGGGTGGGGGTTTTGGTGGCTGGGTCAATATTGTCTTTGTCAAAGTGCTGGACTTCACTACAATATTTAACCTCTCAATGTCCCAGTCCATAGTCCCCACATGCTTCACGACCACTTCTATCATCTTTGTCCTCAAGAAATCATCAACCACATGTCTGAACAACTGCTGACCCATAGCACTCACCCCCATTGCCCCAAGTGTTTTTTTCGAGACTGGTCCTGGCTCACATCAAAGATGCTATCCCCCCCGCACTTGACCCACATCAGATTGCCTACAGGACACCATTGCCACTGCACTGCACTCTGCCCTGACCCACCTGGAACATAAAACACATACATCCAGATGCTGTTCATTGATAAGAGCTCTGCTTTTAACACCATCATTCCACACATCCCAACACCACACCTCCTCTACCCTGACCCTCAGCACAGGAGCTCCTCAAGGCTGTGTTCTGAGCCCCCTCCTCTACTCCCTCTTTACCCACGACTGCCTGCCAATTCACAACTCAACCTCAATAATAAAGTTTTCGGAAGACACCACAGTTGTAGGCAAATTCACTACCAACGACGAGACGGCTTACAGGGATGAGATCCTGCACCTCATCATGGTGTGCCTCTAACAATTTCGTTTTCAATGTACAGAAGATGAAGGAGCTGATTGTGGACTTCAGGAAGTCCAAATGCTGTAGCCACTTCCCCGTATGTATTAACAGGGCCAAAGTAGAGCGTGTCTCCAGCTTTAAATTTCTCAGAGTCCACATCAACACGGACCTCTCCTGGACATCAAATACCAGCTCCCTCATGAAGAAGGCCCAACAACGCCTGTATTTCCTGAGTAGGCTGAGAAGTTCCTGCCTATCAATCAAAATACTTTCCAACTTCTACCCATGCACCACTGAGAGCATCCTGACCAGCTGCATCACAGTGTGTTACAGTAACTGCACATCAGCAGACCAGAAAGCCCTGCATCATCATCAAGGCAGCCCAACATATCACCAGCACCCAGCTCCCAGCCATAAAAGACATTTACCATAAACACTGCCTGTGCAGAGGTCTCAACATCAGCAATGATCTTACCCACCCCAACCAGTGCCTGTTCTCCCCCCTGCCCTCCGGGAGGCACTACAGGAGCCTTCGAGGCGCTACAGGAGCCTTTGAGCCTGTACTACCAGGCTCAGAAACAGCTTCTTCCCCTAGGCTGTTACCCAACTGAACCTGGCCACCCGCTGCACTCTACACACTCACTCACTCACACACACATCCCACCCCTCCCTCAAAGCTGAGCCCCCCTGAACCATACACATACACACTCCCCTCTATTTTCTCTCATCTATCGACATTCACACCCTGGTCTCTCCCCTCTGCCTCCTCTTCCTCCTGTTTCTGCACTTTTTTCTGCAAGACTTTCTTTTGCTCTACTGCCATATGGTTACAATGTCATTTGCACAACTCTCCTACATATACTTCAGATGTGTACTACCTAATACATAATGCTAGTATATATACTGATATTTTTCTTATTGTGCTTTTACTATTTTTACTATTTTTCACCATATTATATTACTTTATATTTACTATATTGTGTCTTACTATGTGTATATACTCTGTTTATTCATGCCATGTATATCCTTATGTGCCCCCCTCCCACTGTCTTTGGTGAAGCCGCATCCCTCTGTTTGTTGCATATGTGCTTGCACATTGTGTTATGACAATACAATTGAATTGAATTGTGATATCACAAGTTGGAAGACTCAACAATGTAACACAGAGGCCATTTGTTTATATACAGTTGAAGTCAGAAGTTTACATACATTTAGGTTGAAGTCATTAAAACTCATATTTAATCACTCCACAGATTTCATGTCAAAAAATGATAGTTTTGGCAAATCGGTTAGGACATCTACTTTGTGCATGACACAATTTATTTTTCCAACAATTGTTTACAGACAGATTATTTCACTTATAAATCACTTACAAACCCGGCGGGTCAGAAGTTTACATACACTGAGTTGACTGTTCCTTTAAACAGCTTGGAAAATTCCAGAAAATTATGTCATGGCTTTAGAAGCTTCTGATGGGCTAATTGACATCATGTGAGTCAAGTGAAGGTGTACCTGCTGATGCATTTTAAGGTTTACCTTCAAACTCAGTGCCTCTTTGTTTGATATCATGGGAAAATCAAAAGAAATCAGCCAAGACCTCAGAAAAAAATTGTGGACCTCCACAAGTCTGTTTCATCCTTGGGAGAAATTTCATACACCTGAAGGTACCACGTTCATCTGTACAAACAATAGCACGCAAGTATAAACACCGTGGGACCATGCAGCCGTCATACCGTTCAGGAGGGAGGCGTGTTCTGTCTCCTGGAGATGAATGTACTTTGGTGCAAAAAGTGCAAATCAATCCCAGAACAACAGCAAAGGACCTTGTGAAGATGCTGGAGGAAACAGGTACAAAAGTATCTATATTCACAGTAAAATGAGTCCTATATCAACATAACCTGAAAGGCTGCTCAGCAAGAAAGAAGCCACTGCTCCAAAACCTCCATAAAAAAGCCGGACTATGGTTTGCAACAACACATGGGGACAAAAAAAAATGTCCTCTGGTCTGATGAGACAAAAATGTAATTGTTTGGCCATAATGACCATCGTTATGTTTGGAGAAAAAAGAGGGAGGTTTGTAAGCTGAAGAACACCATCCCAGTCATGAAGCGTCAGGGTGGCAGCATCACGTTGTGGGGATGCTTTGCTGCAGGATGGACTGGTGCACTTCACAAAATAGATGGCATCATGAGGAAGGACAATGATGTGGATATTATGAAGTAACATCTCAAGACATCAGCCGGGAAGTCAAAGCTTGGTCTCAAATGGACAATGACCTCAAGCATACTTCCAAAGTTGTGCCTAAATGGCTTAAGGACAACAAAGTCAAGGTATTGGAGTGGCCTTCGCAAAGTCCTGACCTCAATCCAATAGAAAATTTGTGGGCAAAACTGAAAAAGTGTGTGTGAGCAAGGAGGCCTACAAACCTGACTCAGTTACATCAGTTCCATCAGGAGGAATGGGCCATAATTCCAGCAACTTATTGTGAGAAGCTTGTGGAAGGCTACCCGAAATGTTTGACCCAAGTTGAACAATTTAAAGGCAATTCTACCAAATACTACGTGTATGTAAACTTCTGACCCACTGAGAATGGGATAAAAGAAATAAAAGCTGAAATAAATCAATCTCTCTACTATTATTTTGACATTTCACATTCTTAAAGTAGTGATCCTAACTGACCTAAAACAGGTAATGTTTACCAGGATTAAATGTCAGGAATTGTGAAAAACTGAGTTTCAATGTATTTGGCTAAAGTGTCTGTAAACTTCCGATTTCAACTGTATTTGTACTTCTTAAAAGACAGAAAGAGCTGCAGTCTCTCAGGCTGTCTGACAGCTGACATCTAAATTCTGCTCTATTTCACAGATGCAAATTGTCCAAAACAATTTACACTGACTAATGTAATGATGGAGAATAACTCACAATATAGGTCCTTTTTTTTTTTTTTAAAACAGACCATTTACAGCTTTTTAGCTGTCACACACTGTTAGTCCTTGAGAGAATCTGTGAGTGCAAATGTCTTCAATCCAAGGGATCAAAACAAACCAAAACCAATATTAGGATGACAGCTTGTCTGCTGGGTATACCGTGTTGCAATTACAGTCTGAAGCTTTGAAAGATACATCCAGGGGGCTTGCAATTTTGTAAAATATAGCAATTTTTAGACAAATAACAGTGAGTAATGCTGAGTCTTTTATATCAGCAGCATTTAGAAAATGTGATCTATTTCATGTAGGAGCACACTCAGACACAGTGCATTAACATATTTGCACACACACATATTTGTACTTCTAAGCTTTTGAGGATCCTCACTGATATAACCAAATCTCTGCCTCTGAATTTGTATATATATATGGGTGTATGCATTGATTTTAATGTATATTGTCTTTTAAATTAATTTATTAAGATTTCCTTTATGTGGAGCACTCAGACATTGGGTCTCATGCTAGAACATTTTTGTATTTTTATCCTAAACTTCTCTTTCTTTTTTGCATTTTCATTTTTGTACAAACGTTCAGGTTCAGATTTAACAGTCCTTTGTAACTGTGCAAATACATCCAAAATTCCTTATTGATGAAACAAGCCCAGAAATGATGCCCAGGAATGGAGATGGCAGGTAGACAAGTAGCCTTAGATATAGCAGCTTAGGGGTGTTTATTATGCATATCTCGCAAATGCGCACCTAATCATGAACAGGTGGCTCCTGTTTATGAATAGTGTTTGTGAGGTTTTGATAATTAAATCTCATTCCTAAATCTCACAAATCCAGTGTTGTTTCCAACAAGTACTGAAATATAGAAGCTGCTGCGCCAAAATATGCCAACAGAAATGATAAAATCTCAACAACCTCTAAGTAAATTGGCAGCCATGATTATGATAATATGGTGCACAGAACAATAATTTTGCATCAATTTTTTTTTGGTATATATTAATTATTATTTCAGTTGATTTTGGTATCACATTTAAACTGCAAATTCTTTCAGATTAAAACATAATCATTAAAAGTCAAACAAATGTTTCTCCCCTTGTGAAGAAAGTCAGACTGTTCATGACTCATATGACAAGTCTGGACCAAGTGACAGCTACCACAGCTTGAGGCTGACACTGATGGTGAAGTACCTTAAAGTGCAATGCCACTGACAGCCGTTACATGCTGACTCTAAAAAATCCCTGGTTCCAACTGACTCTCATTCAAAAACCATCAACTTCTCTCTAGAAATACTAAGTAAATAATTTTTTTCAAGAGTCATTATGGTCTCAATTGCTACATTTGGGCCCTCTAATAAGTGTGCTGGTGGTCATTTTGGAAATTATTGCTCCTTTGATAAGATTTTAAGACTTATAGTAGGCTTTGATGTCTGCCATGTGGGCGAATGACGGTTCGGACAGTTTGCTCACCTGCTGCTCTCCCCCAGCTCTGGGAATAAGACTATTGTTGCAATATTTCTGTTAGTTTAATGTTACTTGATTACAATACTTGTCCTCTTAGTACAATTTAGCTGAAGTAGCTAATGTTAGCCCAAATGTGCACTGCTCAGTGTTCCAAGTAAGTTACTGATCGCTTCAACTCTGGGCCTCAAACTGGCTCCATTGGGTGACGTCACCTCACTACATCCATCTTTATATACAGTCTATGGTCTGGACCCCTTGTAATTTATGTTTGTACCTAAGAGACAGTATGAGAAAAATGATGAATGCCACAAATATTTTTAAATCAATCTTACAAACCTCTTTATTTCTGGTTAAAGTGTATGAGAAAGTGTCTCAGCGAATAAATTGTGCTATATAAATAAACCTGCCTCGCTTTAACCCCTTGAATATGTGAACCAAAAGGTCCTCAATTTTCAAAAATGTCTTTATTCTTAAGGTCCAAGCTCAAATGGAAATACAAGAGTACAAACATGCACATACAAGATAATTTCTGGTAAATCTAAAGCACCTTGGAGGAATGTGGAAAGCGTGAAGGCACTAAAAAGAACCTGCCGTAAATTTGAGCGCAAATGGCGTAAAACCAAATTACAGGCTGATTATATTCTCTATAAAGACCTGCTCAGTAAATATAACAAAGAAATAGAAATATCTAGACAGCATTACTTTTCTCAAATTATTAGTGAAAATCTCAATAACTCTAAGTTTCTGTTCAGCACAATTGATAAACTGGTCAATCCCTTCACACCAATACCCGCTGAACTCCACTCTTCACAAAAATGCAACGAATTTGCCTCATATTTTAAATCCAAGATTATTAACCTTTGAAACAAAATCATGGCTTCTGCTGGTGCGAGTGACTTCTCTTCTTCCACTCAGTGCCATTCTGCCATCACCCTCTCCAACTTCACTCCCATTCAAAGTTATGAGCTGCAAGAAGTAGTACAACAGTTAAGCTCTGCTACATGTGCTCTTGACCCAATGCCCACCAAGTTGTTTAAAAGTGTTCTCAACTGTTTGGTAAATGATGTCCTTGAAATTGATAATACCTCTCTACTCTCTGGAATCTTCCCACAGCTCTCAAACATGCTATTGTTACACCACTGTTAAAGAAGAGCAATCTTGATCCATTTGTCCTAGAGAACTATAGACCAATCTCAAACCTACCATTCCTGGGGAAAATTCTTGAAAAGCTTGTATATCAACAATTACACATGTATCTGTCATATAACAATTTCTTTGATGTTTACCAGTCTGGTTTTAGAGTTAACCACAGTACAGAAACTGCCCTGGTCAGAGTTGTGAATGATCTTAAAATTAGCTCTGACAACTACAAAGTTACTGTCTTAGTACTTTTCGACCTCAGTGCAGCCTTTGATACGGTTGACCATGTGATACTTCTTAAGCGCCTTTAACACTGTTTAGGCCTTAGAGGCACTGTTCTTAACTGGCTTTCCTCTTACCTTACTGGTACTCTGAATCAGATGTAGTCAGGGTTCCATATGGAATCCCTCAAGGGTCAATTCTTGGCCCTCTACTGTTTAATTTGTATATGCTCCCACTTGGGTCCATCATTCAACAATACAACATATCATATCAGTCCTATGCTGACAACACACAGTTATACATATCTGTTTCTGCCAACCACCTTAACCCAGTGAATGATCTCATCCAGTGCATTACTGAAGTTCAATATTGGATGGCCGAAAATTTCTTGCAGTTAAATGAAGACAAAACGGAGATTCTTTTAGCAGGTCCGAAGGCTTTGAGGCACCAGATCAACTCTTTGTTAACTCCCCTATCAGTAAAACCCTGTGATCATGTCAAAAACTTGAGTGTGATCTTGGATGCTGATCTTAACTTTCAGAAGCACTTTTCCAGTATCTCTAAGACTGCTTTTTATCATCTTAGAAATATATCCAAAGTTAGATCTTTCCTGTCACAATCTGATTCTAAAAAGTTGGTTCACGCATTCATTTCCAGTCGACTAGACTATTGTAATGGACTCTTTGCTGGACTGGCAAAGCAAACACTTAATAAACTCCAGCTTATCCAGAATGCTGCAGCCAGAGTATTAACCAAAACCAGAAGGTGTGAGCACATCACTCCTGTTTTAATCTCTCTTCACTGGCTCCCAGTAAAGCAAAGAATTGATTTTAAAATACTTCTTATGGTTTTTAAAGCTATGAACGGCCTAGCTCCCACCTATGTTGTTGACATGCTCTCTGAATACACGCCAGATAGACCCTTGAGATCATCAAATAAAGGTCTCCTCACCATACCTAGAATAAATACTAAAGGTCTGTTACAACGGTGTCTTCCTTTAAAAGCAGACTAAAAACATATCTTTTTTCACAAGCTTTTAGTTAGGTTAATGGGTGAAACCTTTTTTTTTTATACTGTCTTATATGTTTTTTATATGTTTTTATTTATGTAACATCTTATTTTATGTTTTATCGTATTTGTTTTATATATGTAATGTTAATATTATATATTTGTTATGTATGATCTTTACTTGTTTTTAAGCACATTGAGTTTACACTTGCCGTATGAAATGTGCTATATAAATAAATTTGACTTGACTTGACTCACACAGATAGAGGAAGTAAAATATCAGGACTCCACTGTCTGAGAGGGAATCATTACTTTCTTTCAGTTTGAACTCTTTGTAAACTCTGATTCACACTCCCTCATCTTCACTCCAGTTTTTCCACCTTCAATCTCTCACTTACACACACGCACACACACGCGCACACACACACACACACACACACACACACACATTCACCACATCTGCACTCATGACTGTATCTGTGTGTACACAGTGTAGACACCAGTGCTCACAGTACGATACAAATAGGAGATTCCTCATGTCTGGCTGTGTGGGTGATGAGAGTTCAGCTCAAACCAACTGTTCTCTCTTCTCTTTTTTATCGTGTGTGTCCCTCTCTATTCTACTATGTGTTAGTCTGTCATTTCCTCTGCCTGGTTCCTGTAGGAGTCAGGCTGTCTGCTCCTTAAATAGACTTGACCTCAGTACAGACTCTGGGGCTGCTTCAGTCTTTAACTCTGCACATGCTTCTCCATTTACATTAGTGTGTGGTTTTGTGGGGTTGGGTGATTTTCATACAGGCACTCTGCCTGTAGCCACACATACTGTATAGCCATAGGCTGCACTGATGTGTCTTAAATATTTAATATCAAATCATTTCCTCTATATACGCTATAGTCCACTTTCACTAAGTGCTCATGTTGCATTCACTCCCAAGTTCAGAGACAACAGAGGTTCATGCTCAACAACAAATCCACTTCATAACATAGCTCTCATACACCAGGGAGAATTAAATAATGCATAATGGATACAGAAGAATAACAAAAACACATAAGTAATAATAAAAATGGTAATGGCATGAAAACAAACCCAACCTCTGTCAGGGACTAGCCCTTGACTGCAAGTACTGATTTTTCATTACAACCACAAATAGTATGCTACACGGGGTGAGTCCAGCATGTAAAGACATACATACCAGCCCATGTATTAGAAATCATAGTGGCTTGGGTGAAAGGGGAATGAAGGATTTACACCTGTAGTTCCTTTTATGCAGTAATACCATTTCTTTTGCTCTCACTCTTAATGTCCCTTTTTATTGACTCTCTTTTTGACAATGTGCAGTTCATGTGTGATCCATGCTCCAACAAGTCATCCAAATTACATGACAAAATATGACATTGGTCTGTGCGCTCCAGACCGATGACTGATGTCTGATCTGACACCTCTATCTGCAGGACAACATGCATCTATGTTTTATGTTTTATGTGACAACACTACGGTTAAGGCTTGGTTAGGTTTAGGCACAAACTTTAGCCTCTTTCACACATGCAGTCTATCCCTGAAATATTCAGGAACATTTCCTGCATGGGGTCATGTGTGAAAGGGAGCAGGGATCAATATTCAGGGAAATCTATACAACAATTTCTCACCTCAAGACCTAGTAACATTTCAAGGAAAATGCCAGTATGGCTGTGTTGTGAATGAAAGCACATTGCAGGGACAAGCACATAAAGGGTTACGTCCTTCTGAAGAAAGACGCTTTCACACAGAGTGAGTGAACCAATCACAAGACTCTGCTGATGACATATTTGAATCTGTGACTTGTTTATGGTTGCCTTGCCAGTGGTGATTAAATAACTAACAAACAATACAAGTTATTTTGTTTGTAAACAAGCTCCATTTTTCAAGAATGGCCGGAAACATTCCTGAAAATAATAAGAGATGTCTTCCAAACATCCGTACACATACATCTGGCCTTGCCCCATCTTCTTCTTCTGTTGAGTTTTATGGTGGTTGGCATCCATAAGTATTGCATTACCGCCATCTGCTAGACTGTCCCTTACCCCATCTATTCCGGCATTGCCATAGAATGTGTGAAAAGTTGCAAGTCAGAAATGTTCCTGAACGTAGCTGCATGTGTGAATAGTAAAAACTAGTGATGCCTGAAAGGTTATCCTAGTAATTTACCGGGAACTATGTGTGAAAGAGGCTTTTATAAAGGTTTGGGAAACATCATGGTTTCTTAACCGTCTTTACTATGGATTAGAGACCTTTGTTGTCATAGTTACAATAACAACCATGTGGCTAGGGTTAAGGCTTTGTCACTTGAAATTAATATGTTGTGTTCTCTCTCTGCACAGTGGCTCTGTGAAGCTGTACTTAGGCACAGTGATGCTTTGAGTGAAATGCTAAAACCAGCAAGCTAACATGCTCACATTGATAATGCTAACATGTGGGTGTTTAGCAGGTATAATGTCTACCATGTTTGCCATCTAACTTTAGTTTAGTTTAGTGGTGTTTGAATATAAAACAAAGTATTGGACAAATGAAAAGTTTGACCTGATAATGGTGCTAAATGAAAAGATGTGGGATTGTTAAAGTTATAACAATTCATTCTGAGGAGGAAATTTCATGGCAAGCCAACCATTAATTGTTGACACTCAAACACTCATGGTGGCACCAGAGGAAAAGTCAGGGGATCACTGAGGTCATTAGGATTCATTCTTTTGGCACCATTGATCTCTGTACCAAATTACATGGCAATCCATTAAATAACTGTTGAGATATTTCAGTCCGGACCAAAGTGGTGGACCAACCGACCAACCAACATTGCCATCCCTGGAGCCATGCTGTTACTGTGGCAAATAATCCTGGCTATTCACAGTGTACAGCTACTGTTCTTGGTAATCTGTGACTTTAAGTGTTTGGCTTTTGCTGTGAGTTTTTCGGAACTCTTGTTATAGTGAAGTATGCATGATCCGAATTAAATGACAGAATATGCCATTTGGCCATGCACTCCTGAATGACACATAGGAGTGTTTTCAAATCTGGTGCCCCTATTGGAAGTAATCGCCAGGACAACATAATTTGTCTGTGCTTTCCAAACCCATTACAAATCAGTTTTAAAAAAATAATGACGTTGTATGATGTGACAATGCAATGGTTAAGGTCTGATTAGGTTTAGGTACAAAAATCACTTGGTTAGGTTTAGGGAAAAATCATGGTTTGGATCAAAATGACCCCTTTGTTAAGGTTACACAAACATGTGGTGTGGGTTAAAGCTACTACTTCCTTAAAGTTAGGCAACCTTCATCATCATGGTTACAATTATAACCATGGAGTTATGGTTAGGGGACGATTGTAGTTACTTTTTAAAAAAAAAACTGTCCCAACTCGTGGTTGGAAATGGGAAACAAACAGCGCAGTCCACTGTTGGGTTATAGCCTCCATCCACCCCACAATCCACCCCACCTCCTACAACAAAGGAAAATTGTTGACATATATATACATACGTCATCTGAATTGAGCCACTGCTCCGGATAATAATAACTACGGCCTCTAGATGACATCTGTCACTTAAATGTAAGTATAGGTTGTTTTGGGGTGACTGACGTTACGACTTATTGTGTCGTTTTTCTTGGAAGGACAGTCTTGCATGATCATGAGAAGAGTATCTTTAGGCCATGTAGAAGCTTCTTATTGCTGTTGTGTATTTTGAAAGGTAAAACATTGTGATGGGCATCATGAAGTCATCATAGTTTAGTCAATTTCTATTGTCAGCTAAATTGCTGCAGCCCATCCAAACATGGTTACGTGAGATTGCAGAGAAAATGGACACCAAATGGTCTCCTTGAGGGGTAATGAATAAAAATATGCAAAATCCAAATAAACAAAAATAAATTACTGTGCAATGCCTAATTGAATGTGTCAATGTGGCACAAATGCTCCTAGAATGCAATTATGGTCTCGTCCCTTGATGTGAGTGCTCTCTAACAGCATGTTTTCTCAAGTGTGCATTGAGAGAAAGCACGGCTCATCATAATAGCTTATTTTCTGGTTTCATATATCACTTAAATGCAAACAAAGCCAGGACATAGACTGCATCTAAAAGTCTCTTCATCTCCTCACACTTACAGTGATAGTTTCACAAGGATGGAGCCATTAACTCATAATGAAAATTTTTCATTTAGCTTTACTCTCAGCCTGCTGTAGTTTTCATGGTACATTAGTGTTAAACTATAGTAGCCAACAACATGGAGCTCTTCAGGTTCCACCTGTTTAAAAATGTGTCAGTGCTACAGTTAAACTCTAATTATTTGCAATGCAAACTGGGGAGCTTGGCTTAAGCTTATTCACATGTGATGGAGCATAAGTAAGTGTAAAAAAAAAGTGTTTACTTCATGAATTATAAATGCTTTTGAAATGACTGGACATAAGCTTTGCTAAGACATATCCTGTTAGGCATCCTCCAGTGAGGTGAATCAAAAAGTTAGCTCACGAGCTACATCTGCTCCCTAAGCTTATCACTGCTGGTGGGGATTGCTATAGAATTATATGCAAGAGGCAATGTTTACTTCAGCTGCGTCCCATTGATAAGGCGGGAGGGTGGAAGCAGTGAAGAGAAAACTAAAAGCTCAGGAGAGAGCAATAGTTTGTGGAGCAGCAGAAGAAAAGGACTGCAGTCCAGGACCACTATTACAAATGATATCCTGCAAAGCGCCAGTCTTAAACCCAGAGGCATGGGAGAGGCTAAATGATCACAGTGTATAATAATGAGTCATAATGAAATATGTATGTGTCAGATAGTAAGGCCATTGCATAAAGCTAACCCAAGTTTCTGTGGATAACTGTGGTGGTTTAGACACAGTATGTTGTGAATATAAGAATGAAATACACTCTAAAGGAAACTGCTCAAGTCAAATTTATATATAGAGGACATGTTTACCATAAATTGATAAATAAAGGGACACAATTGTAAAAAGGTGGGTCTTTTGCTAGGATTTTAAAGTGGCAATAAATGGGAAGATCTGACAGTGAGGGATAAACTGTTCCACAGTGTGGGTGAAGCAATGGAAAAAGCTCAGTCACCTTTAGATTTTGACCAGGACCGTGTAATGGTGGTCACAAACGTCCCTCACAAAAGCCCTAGTGAAACAGTTACTGTTCGAAGAAATAAGAAAACCTCATTCAAAATCAAATTGATACTTATAATAAAGTTACTGAATAATGATCTAATATAGTAATTTATTTAACATCTCTGTCTTTAGCAGACTTTAATGAACACTATTTCCCACTGTTTTTTTGCGGGTTAAACATCATCATCTTAAGTCCATGGGTGAGATGATCATAACTTTGCATAGTTAATGAGAAATCCATAAAAAACATGTTGTTTTAATCATCTCATAGGGAGTCTAAGGATAGAGGATGTTGTATGCTGTACAGATTGTAAAGCCGCCTGAGGCAAATTTTTGATTTGTGATATTAGGCTACATAAATGAACATTGACTTGACTGAATCATGCAGTTTTGTGCTACAAAAACTATAAATTCTTTCTAGTAATTCTTGTATTCTGTGTGGTTACTATGACTTTTCTCAACCAGCATGTAAAAGCAATCCCATAAACATCCATATTAACGATATTAATATCTCAGCCATTGTATACACTCCATTCATTTTTCCAAAATACACAGTGTTACACACCGATTAACTCTACATGAGCTTGTAATGATGACATGTGCAGTTTATGAGTTAATATGGGTTAAATAATTAATTAATGTCTGTGCAGAGCTATTTAGCCTCATATTCATAATTCAGCACTTGTATACAGTACAAACTCGATTCAAATTTTAAAATACTCACTAAAAATGGTCACTATTGCACATTGATTAAATGTACATACATTTATTATGATAAGCTGTACAGCTGATGAGCTAGATATAGTAATTCATGAAAGCCTAATGCAAAAGTGTGCCAAAAGCCCCATTTACTCCAATTGCATCAGTGCACACACATTTTCTTCAGGGAATTCTCTAGTTTAATTTCACCATCCTTACTCATATGGATGGGAAACTCCAGGAAGATGTTCCAATTTTTCAGAAAGACTGAAGGAAGAACTGCTCAATGAAGGATTGCATTGAGTTACAGAAACTAACTGAACAGTGGCCAGACAGGAAGTGGCATCAGGTCTTTGGCTCTCTGTATGTACCAATTTTTCTATAGAAGATATTGTAGTGTGAAATGAAGTAGCACTACACATTCAGTATTTTCACTTATGCTGTGGAGCTGACAGCAGAGTTATCACAAGCGATTTCACATTCAGTCTTAATGGTTAATTACATTTCCAAGGTGTTGCTTACTACCTGGGGAGACGTTTGCTCAGCGAAACCTGGAAAAGGAGGTGACTTTGCCTCCCCTGAGCACCGACAACGCTCTGAAATGGAACATGGGTCCTGAAAGGTGGCATTAGTGATCCGCCGAAATGAAATGGTGTCAGCCTTTGTCTTACCACATGAATGAATTTAATTTGTGTGATCCCCATGTCCTCAAACCAGTGGAGCAATCAAAGGTACTGCTGATGAAGCTCAAGGGCATCCAGCAGTGCTTTTATGAACTGCAAGTAGTTATACTGAGAATGAAAAAGAATTTTTGTTGTGTGAATAAACAATAATTTAGATGGTTCAAATGAGTAGTTTTCACATTTTAGATGACAATACAAACAATGAACTGAGACTGAAAAACCAAGACAGTAAAATTAGGAAGGCTGTAGTCCTAAATTATAATCATCTTGTTTCTTTCTTATATTATACCAAAATAGCACTAAAATACATGTTTGTTGTTTTTTATGCTTTTAAGTGTGGGAATATAACTGGCAAGAAATATGAAAATCAACAACTAACCCAAATGAGCAGATGTTTTTCCTTAAATGCAATGCATTCTTGTACAGAATATGTTCTGGCACATGCAGATGTTTGTGCATTTGCATACAAATACAGTGTGACAGAGCTCTCATTTCCTTCTCTGCTCTCTAACACAATGTGCTTTTGTGGTTTTAAAAGAAAAAACAACCTCTGTCTATTATATCTCATCTGTCAAATGTGTCTTATAAATTGAAGACCACACATAATTTTCCTATGACAAGTAGTAAATGTAAGTACTGTCAAATGCAAGATTACTGTAATTACAGTAGAATGCATTAAAACCTCAGTCTTTTTCTGTCTAAATCCATTAGTAGGATTCATAGAGCTCAATTACGCAGAACATACATGGAAAATCAAGGCGCACAGCTCTGCTTTTGTTGTGAGAAATGTGCACAGGCAGAAACTGCTAGCGTCTTTTTACTGTCACCAGGCAACTGCAAAATCAGCTACTGTCAGTCATTTAGATAGCATAACTGATGACATTAGCTAATGTCCTTAATAGCTTTAAATGCTAACTAAACTGAAAAGAAGTTGCCCCCCATCTCAGTCACATCACTTGATGCTACAGTAAGTATCTCTCTGAAACAGGCTGTGCAGAAACAACCACAGTCATCCTGCCTGTTTTCCACCAGGTGGACAGCAGTGAAAAGGACAGGTTGATGTAGATAATATCTCCTTTCACAGTTAAACATTTAGATTTTTCGGCACTGGAAAAAATGAGGTACCTGGAGGGCAAATGCAGAGTACAAAGAGCTTCAAAGTCATTGAAAACACCATTGTGTAAGATTTAGTGGCATCTAGCGGAACGGACTTTGCAGAAATGGAATATAATATTCATAAGTATGTTTTAATTAGTGTATAAACCCCTCGAAATAAGAATCATTGTGTTTTTATTACGTTAGAATGAACCCTTTAGCATTAGGGTTTAGAGGGAGCGGGTCATGTTCTACAGACCCCACCATGTTGCACCTACAGTAGCCCAGAACGGACAAACCAAACACTGACTCCAGATAGGGCCTTTCAGGTTTTTCATGAGTTTCACGGCCGCTGTAGGTTCTCCTACACGCTTGGAAGGGGAGGGTAAGAGGAGGACTATTCAGTTGGTTGCAATCTGCAACCTCACTACTAAATCTTACACACTGGTCCTTAAAAGAAGGCCAATCTGCTGCAATTCTGCTTTCTGCTATGAAAAACATGTCCTGTGTGATCAGTGATTGTAGCTTGTCAGACTGTCAAACATGTCAAACACATATTTTGTGGTTTTCTCTGTAAAATAATCTCTTGGGTTTTCTTATGTTTTTACTTATTTATTGCATCAATTTAGGGTTGCTGATGGCCACTGTGTCTTTATCATGCTTTGATGGAGGTTTGTTTTAGCTGTGGACACCACATGTAGATAACGGGTTGATTTGAGCAACAAAATAACTTTGTTGCCATGTACTGTATAAAAGATTTATGTAGACAACTTCACATGAGTGTAGATGGGGTTGTTCCCATGTACTGTATATGTAAACTGAACCAGTATTAAATGGCAACGGCAATGGCAATTTTACTTATATAGCACATTTCATTACAAGTAAGCTCAAAGTGCTTTACATTGAAAAACAAAATATAAAAAGTGCTATAAAGACTATTTGCAGGATTTTGAAGGTGATTCTGTTTTGTACTGAGAGCCAGTGAAGTGATTTCAGTACCGGAGTAATATGTTCAAATTTTCATGTACATGTGAGGACTCTAGCTGCTGCATTTTGAATGAGCTGGAGCCATCCCACTGACTGGGTAATCCTGCAAGTAGAGCGTTACAGTAATCTAACCTGCTTGAGATGAGTGCATGAACCAGTTTCTTGCAGTCAGTTTGAGATATTAATGCTCTGAGTTTTGATGTATTTTTAAGTGATAAAATGCTGGTGATATTTGTAATGTGATTTTCAAAATTGAGGTCAGTAAATAATGCCAAGGTTTCTGACTTGCTCACTGTATTTCAGAGACATCGCACCAAGTGTGAATACATTTCCTGTCTCTGAATTTAAGGACCAACTATGATTATCTCAGTCTTGTCTGTATTCAGCTTTAAAAAGTTTCTGGACATCCAGTAATTAATATCATGAATACGGTTTGCTAGTTTATTAAAAGGACTGAGATCACCAGAGAAAAGTGAAATATACAACTGTGTGTCATCGGCTGTTGTATCTGCCCTGAGGATGTAGCACTCTTGTAGCTCAATGGCACTATTGGGGACGCTGCTGTTAAGCCATGTCTCCATAAAAATCATTATGTTGCAGTCCATAATCCTTTTATGAGTGGTGAATTCATCCATATTGTTCAACAGAGACTGTACATTGGCGAGGAAGATGCTGGATAGGGATAGCTGATGAGGAGTTAGCCTTTGCTTAGCCCTTAGCCTTCCTCTCTTCCCCATTTTGTTTACACTCTCTCCTGGCTGGTGGAGCTGGGTTGATAGCTGCCGGTGTCATGATATTAGCTGTTACTAGTGAATGGGGCCATTTTTGGTCAATTTTTCGGAAGTGCTCAAGGAGTTATTTCAAACCCAGCTGAAGCGTCTGTTGACAGGCAGAGTCAGTGTTAAAGCTCTGGTCCACCCAGAAGATATATCCATGTCCCACAGCTGGTGCAGCACTGCTGCGGGAGCCGCGCCTGTGTGGCCGCCTGTACTATATCCAGTCTCACCTTCGCTGCCTTGGGCTGTGCACTACAGACGTACTCTTGGCTGCTACATCCAGCCCCTCGCTGGTGCTTTTGAGCAAAGACGTGTGAAAAATTGACACCGAACTTCATTGAAAAAAATGACAATTTACCATAACAATGACTGGTGATGGACCACTTGTTAACAAGTCATTTAAGTTACATTTTTACTGAAGTCCACATTTACCTAGAAAATAGCTGCCGAATTAAACAATGGCTCCTAGTGTTACTTTATTTTTGAAATATCATCCATGTTGCTTGTCTTACACCTACAAACAAGCCCTATTTTAAATTATATTTATATAGTATAGTATATTTTTTAAGGGAGTTCAGCATTAGTGTTGTTAAGTTCAGAGGCTCAGAGGCTGTTCAGTTGGGGCGTGGTTTCAGCGCCTTCAGTGGACATGCCCCCAGTGTTTCAGAACTCAGAATGCTGCTTGTTTTTCCACGATTTTGAAACCTATTTTATATACTTGGCAAGTTTTTTAATTATTCAAATTTGGCTGGGTGGTTAAGACACATTTTCCTGTAGTGTGAAAAACTCAGAGCACATATTCATTATTGAATTACACAGACTTTAAAGAGGATGAAAACCAGTTAAGAACAGGACCTGCTAAGCCGACTGAATCATGGAGCCTTTGAATTAAAATGTCATGATAAACAGTGTCAAAGGCAGCAGTGAGATCAAGCAATACTAAAATGGAAATTCACTGTGAGTCACTGTTGATCTTAAAGTCATTGATTACTTTTATGAGAGCTGTTTAGGTGCCATGACTTGCCCTGAAACATGACTCGTATGAATAGAATGAAAAAGATATTCATCCAGTTGTATGTATACAACTTTTTCAAGTATTTTGCTTAGAAAAGGGAGATTGAAGATTGGTCTGTAATTATTAATTACAAATGGATCTAGGTTGTTTTTTTTCAACAGAGGTGAGATTACAGTACACTTGAGAGAAGCAGGGAAAACTGCTAGTATACAGGAAGCTATTAATAATATTTACTATGTCATTTACAAAGCAATGAAAGACAGTTTTGAACAGTTTGGTGGGGATGGAATCAAGAGAACAGGTGTAAGACTTTAGGCACTTAATTATTTCCTCCAGATTTCTGGAGTTAACAGGTGAAAATGTAGACATTGAGCTCATGGCAGTAAATTGATGTGAGGGTGACAAGGGGCCAGATGTATTGCTGCAAGAAATTAACATATTATCTCTAATATGAGAGACTTTTTCCTAAAAGAAAACATCAATTCATCACATTTGGTCACAGAAAGAAACTCATGAGGGGTAGATTTGGAAGGATTGGTCAGTTTGTCAACTGAAGAGAATAGGAATGAGGCATCATTCTGATCATTGTTAATGAACTGAGAAATGTAGGACTGTTTGGCAGATTTCATATCTTTGCTATAACAGAAAACTGCAATCTTATAGATCTCAAAATCAACTTGTAATTTGTTTATCTCCATTTCTGTTGAGCTCTCCAGCAGATTCTTTTTGCCATTCTTACTTTTTCACTGTTTCTCCAAGGTGCTTTTGATGGTCCATGTATCTTTATAATTTTGGCAGGAGCAACATGATCAATGACCTGAGACATAACATTAGAGAAATTGTTAACCATGCCATCACATGATGGTAAGGTAAATATATTATCTGTATTATCATTAGTGTAACGTTTGTTAATTAATCTTTCAATATTTATCTGCTCAAATGAGCATATTACATTAAAAAATATGCAATAATTCTAATAATGAAACTGCAACATCTAGAACAGCTGTTATGGCAGTATTAAGATCTTTGGAAAAGATAAGGTCAAGTGTGTGACCCTTTGTATGGGTAACCCCCCATACAAAGGGTAGATAATAGATAATATAGATAATGGCTCACCAAATTCTTCCAGGAAACCTCAGTTTAGGAGGATGATAGATAGTAAGAAGAAGTACAACAGGAGATACAGATATATTAACTAGACCTAAATATTCAAAACTCAGGTAATGCCAAATAACACAGATTTACAGCTAAAAATATCATTATATACAACAGCAACCCAACCGCCCTTCCTATTAGCCCAAGTGCAATGTACAAAATGAAGCTTAGTGAAAGTTCAGTCAGGAAGACTTTTTGCATGCCAGGCATAGTTCTATTGCTCACACCGCTCTGTCATACTCATCTCTCATGCATGCTCACTCTATTTCCTAGCTGTCAAGCCCAGGGGTGTAGTTTGAGTTTCAGTTGTCACCACCTGATCAATGCTATTCAATAGCACAGTGATCTGGTTGCATCTGGTTGCTGTCTTTTTAAAAATGTCTCTCTCTCTCTGCATTAGTCTGGCATGCAGCTGTTACAGGCGCCTCCCCACCGCTCCATCTCCGCAAGATCATCAGTCCCATCAGTCCCATCACTTCATTGGCAATAAGTCTCATCCGAAGTCATCAGCCACCACCACTTCCAGTGTCTGGACTCTATGGGGGGATCTATCTCATGGCTGCTCAGGGATAATGTCCTTATGGAGTCCAAGCACCAAAGACTTATGACTATAATTTCTATTTGTATAATAAACATAATCTTTTCTCCATTCACTTGTCTCTCCTGATTGAAATTGTTGTTAGCTGGTGATGTTTCAGTCAACTCCTTATTACCAGTTTGATCAAGCCAGGTTTCTGTCTGTAAAAACTAGTTTCAACTAGTTTCAAGAAACTTTAAACATAACAAATGTTACGTCTGTTATGTCCTACTGCAGGTAAAAATCCATAAACTCTATACACAGTGCAAGAAAAATTGTTAACATCCTGACCCCTCAAAGAGGCTGCAGAGGGTACCATACAGGGGCCACATAGGAGCACATGTTGTCAGGAGCTAATAATTAATGCTGCTCTGCCTGGTGCTCTTATCCTCACCCACACAATCAGATTGTACAGTTTACATAATGTCTGATCTTATTATTGTTATATGCAGAAAGACACCCACAAGAAGAATTAACTCAATTATATTTTAATTTACACACTAAAGATATCTCCACTTATAACACTGTGGAATTACTGGTTTAAAAAAGTCTGAATAGACTCTCAGTAGATTTATTAATTACCAACTATTGTTGCCTCTATGTTATCTATACAGAGCAGGAGTGAACTTAAAACAGTGACAATAGTTAATTGTTATTTTCATCATTGTTGTTGTCAATGCATGATTTAAAAGCTGCAGTCCAATAACTAAAGTAAAGCTTTGACGAGCATGTTGGCTTTGCAAAGTTGAATAAATATATCAACCAACCAGCAAACATGAATGTAAATATATCTTTGATTAAAAGGATAAATAAATCATTACCATTTCCAATAAACCAGACAGCTGCCGGACAAAACAAACCTGGTCAATCACAGGTATCACTTGCTAACTTAGACACTTTAGATAGACACAATTTTACAATACATACAATACAGTGTTAATTGCCTGTCTGTTTTAAGTAATTTTGCTGAAGATCTGATGTCGGTCTTCAATTAACTTTCTTGGTTTTTGTTTCTAATTTATGCTGTGTAGTAGATTGGTTCCAGAAGTACTGCAACATCCATTTTTTTCAGTGAAGTCATAGATTTTGTGTATTTCTGCTGGTTTGAAAAGTGACCAGGCCAATCAGAGCTTTGAGGACAGGATTAAGTATGGGAACTTCAACGTCTCGTGACAGATCCAGACGTGGCTTGTTGCCACGAAAATGGCGACAAGCATGAATGACAACAACACAGCTACAGGTATACAGGTTATAAGGTGAGCTACAACGATAACAACTTTTAAATCAGCATTGTTTCAAACAATGTGAACAACAAAGAAATAGTTCGACATTTTGGGAAATATTCATTTACTTGGTCAGAGTTGATACCAGTCTTATCTGCGAAACAAAATATGAAGCTACTGCCAGAAGCTAATTGTCTTAGATTAGCATAAAGACTGGAAACAGCTAGCCTGTTGTATGGCTGTATACTTTATTGTGTTACTTTATCACTTAGCAACAAAAATCTAATTCAAATCCTTTCTTAGCACCTAAGTCACTCTTTTATTCTTAAGGAGAGAAAACCTTTGCCAAATAAAAGCTGTCACAATTCTTCTAAACCTACTCTAAAAGCCAATCCGACAAGTGTTTACTTTGTTTTTTATGGCTTCACAGTATGAGCTCATGAATTGCACAATATTTTATTAGGGTATGTCATGAACTTGACAGCTGAAGTCACCATGTAAATATGTTTCTTCAGAAGGATTTAGGATTATAAGGTTTTGAAGGAGTACCCAGTACCCAACTTTCAGTACAGTTCAATACAGTTTCAGTTAAACCTCCCACTGATGTGTGTGTTTTCTATGTGGTGACAAAAATACAGAGTTGGATTGAAGCTACCAATGTCTTTGTTACAGTTTATGTTGACAGGATCCCCAGGCTACAGCAAAGCAGAGCCGAAGAAGAAGGTCATGTCTGTCTATTCTCCTCTCCCTCCTGAACCTCTCCTCTCCTGGGAAGAGCAAGTCTCTCTATTTTTTTGAGAAGTGTCAGTATGGGGTCTGTGTGAAAGAAAATGGATTTTCTTCATGTGCTCAGTGAATATTTGCATCAAAGGAAGCTTATAGTGCCATTGGGGGGAAGGAGGGCAGTAGTGATGTCTGTTAATACAGCCACTAAGGCAATCACCCATGGCAAATTCTCTACAGACAGAGGAAGACGCAGATGCTGTGAAACTTTTAGGCTGATTCCGGGAACTTGTCAACCCTAACTGTCGTAAGTGCTGACAAGGTCCGCACCACTCAGACACTGTGTCTACACCAGCTGGTACCAAATTGTCAATGCCAAACCAAAGTCTGCCTGCAATTTCTGAAACTATTTCCCTAGAATTACTTCCTGCAGTCCTATCATTGCATTTAAAGTTGATGTAGGAAAGAGAAATCCACATTGCGTATTTTGTTTGGCATCTGACATTGACTAAAAGTGTTATATATGGTACAGTGCAGTCAGAAAGTATTAGGGCAGTGATATTTTTTTATTGTTTTGGCTCTGCTCCAGCACATTGAATTTAAAATGAAACACTGACAATGAAGGTAAAGGGCTGACTTTCAGCTTTAAGGGTTTGAGGTCATTCATACAGTGTTCGAATTACGGTGGAGCCAAAAAGACCTGAGTTCCCCAGTAAGCAACAAAATTAGTAATAAGTTTGGAGGGGTGTTGGTCTCGAAAAACTGAATTGAACATTTCTAATGCTGCAATGAAAAGAAATATTTAAAATCTAGTTAAAATCTAATGTCCTGTCTGCCATTTTTAATGTGTGTGCGCAGCTTTGCCCTGGTCAGTGTGGTTAATTTTATCTTCTGGCAATAATGCGTGAAACATTATTGATGGACATATTCAGGGTGTTTTTATGTATCCTTTTTCCTGGGCTGCCCCCTGCTTTGTGTGCCTCTGTGTAATTATTGTGGGTGGATTTGGTGTCAGATCAACAGTTCTCAATGACCGGTCCATGCAGTGTTGGCTACTGGATGCTTACCTCCTGACAGTGCATTCAGTTCAGCAGCCTCTGTCATCATTTCTGCTGTACATTAAAGCTGATCGCCTCTGTCTGTCAGTATGAAGTGAAGACTTTACCGCCCTTCCTGATCACACACACCTTCATGAAGCAGGTTTCTACTTTATGTCAGACACAATAACAAGATTTCGGAGAAGAATGGATGTAAGAAACCCCTCTCTGATTTTTCCATGAAATGATAAATTAGTCATGTAGTAACATGCCCACATTTCTCACTAAGTGGTGATTTAACCATTGAAATAATTTCTCTTTGTAATAAAAGTCTCTTTCTCTCTGTCCGTAGTTCTGACAGATGCATCGCCTTCAAAACAGTGATCTGACCATGGAATGAGCTTTTCTTACCTTTAATTAATTATATTTCACATGAGTGGCTGTGATTCAGGAGGTAGAGCGGGTCATCCACTAATTGGAAGATCGGTGGTTCAATCCCTGGTTCCTCCAGTCCACATGTTGAAGTGACCTTGGGCAAGAGTACATGGAAGACTAGAGAGGTGCTATATAAGTGCAGTCCTTTTGCTATTTACATAAGTGGGCCTTGAGCTAAGTAACAGCATCTAAAATGAGCAAGAAGTTAAGACAGAAGAGAAACTGCTGCTGCTTTTCCTGCAATAATGTCAGCATTAATAATGTAGTAACCTCCTTAAATGTCACCATATTTAATTATATTTACATTTTGTGAAAAAAGTTTTTCAAGGAGGATATTCTGGTGTTGACAAGGGTTAATTCTACCCTGATCAGCTACCTGGTGGATACGTTTTAATCATCCAGGTACACACAAAGTACACAGATAAGTATGTGCACAGTGATGCACATGTCGTGGCTGCTTGTCCTTGCATATGCAAAAAGCCAGTATTCACTAGCAAGGACCACACCATCAACAAGATGCGTTTGGATGATTTATTAAGGAAAACGATAGATATGCATAGTTCTTCCGGTTGCTGCGTTGTGGGCAAGCTTACGGGGAATCCGCCGTGGCACCCGGGCAACAGCGGACCCCCTCAGGACCCTACGAAGGAGAGGAGAATCATGAAGAAACAGAGAGAGAGAAATCAGGGAGGGAGATGGGGGCGCAGAATACAAGAGCGGAAGAAGAGGAGAGGGTTAGGTGGTATTTATAGGAATGCCGGAAGTGGCGTGGTTGAGGTGTGGTCCTGCTCCTGAAACTTCGCTGAATAGCTTCAATATCAGAATCCGAAGTGAGCGCATGTGTTTGCAGCAGGGTACGATCAGCTTGTGACAGGAAGAGTAGAAGGTTGTGTGATGCCATCAAAACCTGCACAAGAGCTACTAATGGATCCTGTTGAGAGATGGTTTCGCCAACTGCTTTTTCCAACAACAAGAACGAACTTTCAATCTCAAAATATAAAGAGGTTGCAAATGTTGGTGGGTCAATAAAATGAGTATTAAATATTTAGAAAGACATTTTGCCTTTTCTATCTAAAGCTTAATTGACAGTGGCATTATAAAGTTTGATTAACAGAACACATTATGGTATGTTGATTTATTGTATCTAAATTCAAAATAGTAGACGCGCACAGTATACTGTAAATATTAGTATATACCATTGTACATACTTTTTATGGAATTGGAACATGGCATAAGTGTATGCTGATGCCTGTGGGTCATAAACCTCAGAAAGTTGCTGACTGTAAGCGATATGACACCAAATATTAAATATTATGCCTTTAAGTCCATATTAACTTGTTCAATTACTTTTTCTCCCCTAGAATGAAGCTGCTGTGTATAAAAAGCACCACCTTCCTACACTGTTCATCTTACGTGGATGTAAACACCCTGAAATTTAAAGGGGAGAGTCAGCACTTTAACCTCGTAGTCACTGTTTAATTTGAAATCCAAAGTGCTGGAGCACAGAGCCAAACCACTGAAAAATGTGTCACTGTCCTAATGCCTTCTGACTGCACTGTACACAGCAGGACGATAAAAGGGAAAATACGATGAAACTCACAGCCAAACAGCAAAACCAAGCACTGCACACAAATGTGATCAGTGTTCTACAGTGGCTCCCTGCATATATTTCCTTTGGGAAATTTGCATTTAGAGTAGGGTGTGTAGTGCAACCCACGTTCACCTCGCAGCTATGGAGCAATGCAGCATGCCGACTGTAAATGATGCCAGTAGCAGATTAATGACAACCATCAGGATTAAATAATTAGCAACACCACAGTAAAGCAACCTACAGATGCTATTGACTTTGTCTCCACCTCTCTCTTCCTCTGTGGGTGAGGAGAGGGGGTAAGGCTGCCTCTGTCTGATTAACGAAGAGGAGAAATATTGAAGCCTTATCTCTCCATTTTCTGAGAGAAGTCATCATGAAAAATGTTAAACAGTATTCGTGTGGTGAATCCCGAGTGGGACAGGCCTCAAGGGCTTTGTTCAGACTACAGGCAAATCAGATTTGTTTCTCAAATCAGATCGTCAAGACAGACTTTATGCACTGTTATTTGCAAGTGATCAGATCGGATTTGTGTGTACAGACATCACCAATCTATCTTCATGGGTTGCTGTAGTAAAGACGTAGGCGTCAGTAACTATGTACGCTGGTGACACAGCTTTCCGATGTGGCTTTACGTGGAAGCATGAGAAATGGAGATCCGTCATCCCTCCAAAGTGCCAACAGACATTTTATTTCAGCGTCTGACCACAGACTGTTGTTCTCTGTGTTGTCTTCCATACTGCTCTGCTAGTAACAGCATGGATTCTGCTCAGCCGCTCTGATGCACTTCCGTCAGCCTGGATTTGACGTCGCCATTATGTGTCCCGTTGTGAGTGACGCAAAAGACACTTTGAAATCTGATTTGAGTGGCCAGAGCATCCGAACTGAGAAATCCGATTGGAATCACATTTCAAACCACCTCCAAATGTGGCTTGGATCCGGTTTGCAAAAATCGCATTTCATGTGGGTTTTTGCTGTCCAGACTTTCTAAAATCAATCTGGATATGCCAAAACAACAGATTTAGGCTGGCCATCTGAACAAGGCCAATATGTCACGTTTTGGTCTTGTTCAGACTGCAAGACCTCCAGTTATTTCCCTTGTGTTTCCATGTGTCTCCCTTTTTCCCTGTGTCTGATGTTTTCCCCCCATCTGTCTCTGTGTGTGGGTATGGTTTCCTTCCTTGACACTCTCTGGCTCCCTCCTGATTGTGGCTCATTGGCCCCACCTGCCCAGCCTGCACATCTGCCTTCCATAAACTCATCAACTCAACAGTATATCTTCTCCGGTTCTCCATCCACTCATCACCTGTTTCAACCACAGTGGAGTGGTAGTCTCTTGCTCTTGGCCATTCTGCAATAACATATTTAGTTGTTCCTCATGTTGTGTACATGACCTGTACTTAGCATGTTTTCTTGTGTTTCCAGGATCACTACCCTCCAGTCCTCCTGCCTGCCTTTCTCACCAACTTGTTTACTAAACCCCTGAGCTTATCCTCAGCCAGTTATGCTCACACTCTCGTCCACCTGTCCTGCTCAGCTCAACTCTGCCATCCACCATCCATCTCAGTTTAGCTCTGCCATCCGCCATCGCCTCTCTACCTTCTGCCTTGCCTGCCATCCTTATTCCCTTTTTTTCCTATAATAAACCCCTTTTTATACTACTTAATTCCATTGTTGATGTCTGTGTTTGGGTCTGCCTTTACTGATCATAATGCAAAAAGTGAGACACAAACAAACAATGGAAAATGGAGAAAATATTTACTAACAATTTCAAGTTTGCACAAGGGCAGGAATGCTGCTGAAAGCACTGCTGGAGGAAAGAAGTACATAATAAAATGTTTTCTGACAAAGTTTTCAGACTTGAGTGGGCATAGTAATTGCCTGTCCTTGAAAAGCATTTTTGATTTATGAAAAAAAAAAAACAGTTGACAACAAATACCCACAATGGTGTGTATGCAGCATTTTCTTTCTTGTTTTCATCAGTGACATCACAAGGAAAATTTTGGCTAGTTTAGGTTTATTAGTATATGTTAGCAAGTTAGTAGCCTAATGACATGTTAATAAGTCTGAAGACAATGAAAGAGACACGATTAGAGTCTGGACCCATTGGAGGCTTTGTGATGAAAAATTATTATTTTGTAGTTTTTTTACTGGGGTTAAAAAACAAAGCCAGCTACAACTTAAAACAGTTCACTATTTCAGTAAAACTTTATATTCACAATTACAGTGAATACAAAGGACTAGACTGATATAGTTTTCCATAGTTTGAAAAAAAAATCTTAAAGGAGCCATAACATGCCTTTTGTGAGTTTCTGTTATTTATATACTGTTATGATGTCGGATGTCTATGTTAAACATGGTCAAATTTACAAAACTTAAGGTGAACATGTGTAAAAATGCTCCTTGAAAGTCAAAAGGCAGGGCTTCAACGTGCTCTGAATGCTTCGTTTGTTACCTCCACTTCCTCTCCATGATGACATGGAGATTGTTTGCACACGCCCACAGACATCCATCTGTTCTGTCGTCTTTGTTGCTAAGGATGTTCCATGGGTTGTTTGCATTGTCCACTCTCATATTTTGGATCAGATTTCGGCTTGAATGTGTACGGATGTATTTGAGAAGTTGACATTTTGAGTAAAGAACAAGAAAAAGAAGTGAAATCCTATTATTGTTTGTTTACATAAGCTCTGGAGCCAGTGGAAGCCAGTGGAGCCAGTCTCTGAAAACGTCAGTGTTTATGTGTTATACAAATTTTTCACTCACAAAAACATAGATTTCAATGAGATATTACAGGTGAATGCACTAAAAATAAGGACACACGCAACAAAAATGATAAAACAAACACTACATGTCCCCACAGACAAGGGGTTACATCACAATTTAATTCCAGCTGTATGGGCTAAAGTACCTTGTATAACATGCTATCACATGGAGTCACTACACATGAGGCTTGTTAACATGTCTCAGCTTGAATTATTGTTTGCCAGAATATCCAATAAATCCTCTCTGTTGTTAATGATTAACCAAATTCAGAAGTACAAATACAATTATTAAAGACAGGAAGATGGCAAATAATTCTTGATTAAATGCATGTGAATACGTTTCCTGCCCAGCATCTCAGGCTGCTCTCGTAGCAAAGCAACTGCTGTCAGTTCCTCATATAAACACAAAATTCTTTGATATCTATGCATAGTTCTGCACTGTCATTTACATATGTAGGTTGTCCTTATTTCACAGTGTCTTCACAGTGCCATGTAACAACCAAGCATCCTCATTTTAGATGTGTAGTTTGATGCACAAATTAGAGGAACTATAATATCACAATTTGGTTATGTTAGATTTTAACATGCGAGAATAGTTTAATACAACATTTAGATACATTTACATTGTTTCCTGTTCATATCTCAACCTTTTCTAAATGCAAAGGACTGTGCTGTCTCCCCTCTTTGAAAACAAGCTTAGACTGTGTTTTGACTGATAATGAATGGAAATGCTAACAGAGACTTTGCATTTTGTTGCACTGAATATTACATTATCTTATAGCTGTGTTTAGTCAGCTTGAGTCTCTTGGTAGTACTAACACTTTTGTCAAGAATTTAAAGGAAATACCTGCTGTTGGAAAACAGATATTAGTAATACAAGCATCCATTTTGTTGTTTTTTAGCCATGCTTAGCAGTGTGGCTCTAATCAAGTCAAGTCAGGTCAAGTCAGTGTTATTTATGTAGCACCAAATCACAACAAGAGGTTATCTCAGGGCACTTTTCACATAGAGCAGGTCTAGACCGTGCTCTTTAATTTACAGAGACCCAACATTCCCACATGAGCAAGCACTTGGTGACAGTGGCAAGGAAAAACTTCCCTTTAATGGGAAGGAACATCGAGCAGAACCAGGCTCTAGGTAGGCGGCCATCTGCCTCGACCGGTTGGATTGAGAGAGGAAGAGGGAGGGGGAGAGGGGAGAGAGAGGCACAGAGAAGCACAGCAACAATAATAATAACAATAGAAACAATAATAATAGTAGAAATGTGACTAATAATAATAGCGGTAGCAGTGGGCAAAAATAACTAATAATAGAGGCAGTGGAGGGTGATAAGCCGGACAGTTAGTCCGCAGACAAAGGTCTCCTGCGAGACAAAAAAGCACAAAACTACGGGGAAGATGAGAGTTAGTAACATGCATTACTGGTACATGAATGCGTACAGATGGAGAGAGAGAGGAGCTCAGTGCATCATGGGAAGTACCCTGATAGTTTAGGCCTATAGCAGCATAACTAGGGGCTGGTCCAAGGCAAGCCTGGGCTGGCCCTAACTATAATATACAAAAAGGAAGGTTTTTAGCCTACTCTTAAATGTAGAGGTGGCAATGTTGGTCTGTTGGTCCACCACTTTGGTCCAAACTGAAATATCTCAACAATAGTGGATGGATTTCCTCAACAATTTGTATAGTCATTCATGTTATGTGGGTGATAAAGCCTATTGATGTTGGTGATCCCCTGATTTTTCCACTAGCGCCACCATAAGGGTTACATTTTACGTTTTTTGTGAAATGTCTTGACAACTGCTGAGATATTTGGTACAGATATCTGTGGTGCCCAGAGGATAAATCCTAATGACTTTGGTGATCTCCTGAACATTTCTATTTGTTTTTTAATGACAAAATACTTGCAAAACTATTGACATTTCCACAAGCCTGAGGTGTAGCTGTAGTGCTGATTAGCAAATTTTAGCATGCTAATGTGTTGCACTAAAATTATGAACATGGTAAAAAATTATATCTGCTAATTATTAGCATGTTAAAGTTATTATTGTGAGCATGTTAGCATTTCAATATTAACATTTGGTTCAAAGCACTGCTGGGTCTAACTACAGCCTCACAAAACTGCTAGAATTGCTGCAGAATCTTAGTTTTGTCTTATTACACTCCAAGATGGATAACCAGCCAAACATGGATGAGGAGACATTCCCAGCACAACTAGAGTGGTGTAAACAGCTGCTCTAGATCAAACTAATATGTCCTGTAGGCTCACTATTTTGAACTGATGTTCAGTGACCACACAGGAAGAAACTCATTTTTGAAGATGAGATACCAATTTTCCTCCTGAAGATGGTTTTCCACCTTTCCCACCCACAATGTTTGTGATTACTGAAAGGAGGGAAGAAATATTGCGTAGTGCTTCCAATTTTTGTAGGGAATGTATACAAAAAAACTCTCCAGTACCACACAAACTTTACTCTGGTCACAAACAACTTACAGCAAGTTGAAATACACCCATTCTCTGGGGCTTGTTGAAAGTCATTCCAGGGCTAAGCAGGAAATCACTCACTGAAGCAGAAGTAGATGAGGCAGGTTGAGTGAGAGTGGGTACAACAAAAGGTAAATTACAGCACTTCATCACAACAAAACCTCTTGGAATACACTGAACATTATAAATCAGTGTAGTATCCAAGGGATATTTCAGCTCTTCTGAAGTTAAATACCATTCATCAAAATCTTGCAGGGATATGTTTATGATGTCAGTGTGGTCAAGATTCAGAAAGCAGCGAATACCTTTTGAATACCTTTTGAGGTAAGTTCACCAAACAATAGAGTGATTATTAAAAGCTATTTTCCTTGAAGGATTACTGCTGCTGAGAATCTGTATATAAATCAGGAACCTGTATCAAATATATGGTCACATTTGTTTTGAAAGAATTCAAGTGTTTTATGTGAAAACTGCCTAATTTATGTGTACTTTTCTAATGGTTTGAATGGTTTTATTTCTTAAAGTGTAGTTCACTTACAGCTAGCTTTTTCTTGTATAAAACAGGTTATTAATGTGTTTTATCTCATCACAGTTTATTTCTAAGGACGAGGTTTGATCATCTACATCAGTAGCCTAGTTAATACTGTTGACTGTATATTAAGAAAGTGTAACTTATTATTTATCTCAGCGGTTTAATATTTGAACTTGTTATGTGTCACAATGTAAATAAGATCTGTTCAAATGTTCTGGTTCAAATCAAGAGAAAAAAACATAACCCTGTTTTATACCAGTCTGTTAGACAAACACAACTCATGTCTCATGTCTCATGTCTCTGCTTTCTCATCTGTAACATGTGACACTCTATTCTTGACTGTGTGTAAGACATGTTGAGGAAGTAACTGGTTGGATGTCTTGCAGGTGTCATATTGTGACCTTTTCTGTATTACTGCAGCTAGCTGATAATGGCTAAACCAGTCGACATTGCTGCTGGTCACATAACAATATGGTTGTCAGGGGTGTCTGTGTGCAAAAGCAGACAGCACAGAGGATACCAGAGACGTCTCTGACACTATTGATTATTGTGTTGATGGAAACAGGTTGACTGGCTTGACCACATGCCAGCATCTCCAGGCCTGAGTAGAGGCTCACAGAAGCTGGAGTCTATCACACGTCACTCTCTCGGCTCAACAGGGGGACAGATAACCTTTCGCTAACAGATGAGGTTGATGTGAGCTGAAAACATGTACAGTACGTGACTGCCACACTGGTGACTGGTACTGCAGGCAACTCTGCAGCACCTTTCTGGAAATATCCACTGGCACTGCTTGAAAAATGAGTGTCTTCTTCTAAATTATGACACCAACTGACCTCTTTCAGTTAATAGATTGTTACTCCTTAACCTTTACTTGAACTCGTTTAGAGTTTTGTTGCATCAACCAGACTTTTACATTTTCAACTATATGCATTGAATCTTATCACAATGTTTAAAATGCAGCTGCTAGAAACATATGTGGAACCATTATCGCCTGAGAGAAAGGAACAAGCTGTGGAACTTCCCAAAGGCTGAAAGGAATGACTTTTTACCTTACTCTAGAAAAGATCATTTACTTCACAAAAAAACAAGTTTAGCAAACATTTTCTGGAGAATAATCAGGAGAAATAATGTTTTGATGGAATAACCTGATATATATGTATATATAATTTGTTTAATTGGGATATTTACTTATTATTTAGCTATTTTATTTTATTATTTTACTATTGTCTCATTATGTTGTATTTCAAAACCAGTGTGTGCCTTGATATTTTGTTTTCTCTTTTGTATCATACAATAAAGACAAAAAACAAAACAAAACAACAGCAAAAACAAACAAACAAAAAACACCCCAAACAAAACAAAACAAAACAAAAAAACATATAAACCACCCATCACTAAATCCTCCACCTCCTCTTGATCTCTCCAGTCATTATATATCTGTATCCACTCACCTGTTACTGTTCTATTAATGGCTCTTGTTCCATTTGCAAGCCTCACAGATAACCATCACTTTGGCTAAGAAGCAATGGAAGAGCACAACAGTGACAGTGATAGCAGTGACAACTGTATGAGCACAATATATTGGGAGACACGGGAAGATCTTTGCACCAAAACTTGAAATGACTATGTGGACGTTGCATCATCCTTCTCAGTCCATGTTTTCAGCTTCAAGTTTGACAGTGTCATCAGTTAATGTATTAAGACTTGATTCCTTGGACTGGCTAGTCAGCCTTTGATTCAAGAGACTGCGAAGTCAGCATTAACGTTCTCGACTTCATTTGTATTTGTCTCCAGTGAAGCAAAGTCTTTTTTTTAATTCTCCCTGACACCATGTGTGCCTCCAGTAGATTATTCAATGCAGACATGCTGTCATTGCTATTGTTAAGAGTATTTGTATTAGTGCTTAAGTATTTGACATTATTATTATTATTATTATTATTATTATTGTTATTATTATTATCAACTTTGTGTGTTTTAGATGCAAGTCTGGCGTATCTACGAAATGCTGCATTATTTGTATGTGACCACTTTTCTCTGTAGTGGCAACTTACCTGAGAAAGGTAGCCTCTTTAAGGCAGCTGTACAATTTGGGTATTGTATCTGTAATAAGACATGGAATATGGTTTGTGTCTGTGTTTATCAAGTGGGTTTTAAGAGAAAGACAGCGACAAGCAAATATGTTTCAGAGATGTCCTTCAAAAGATCTTGAGTGATACTGATAAAGCATCATATTAGCTTCAGCTGAAATTTGGAATGCAGAATGAGGGTTGTGGATTTTTTGGGGGGACATAGCTTCAGGGTCAGTATGGACAGTAAGAATTGTTACAATGACCATGAACCATTTCCACGCACATATGAGCATGTCAGTATTGTATTAAGACAGACTTGAAAAAACCTGAACCTGTCATTATCATTAAACATTAGAAGGAATGCCGCCTTCCCTCCATACTCCTGATAGCACAAAATCTGAGGTGTGGTGTGAAGATGGCGCACACACAGACACATGGTACTTCCATGTCACTGGCCACAAGCAATCTATCTCTCTCTCTATCCTTCCTGCCACCTCACTGACTTTCTTGCTCTCTCTCTCTCAAGCACACAACACACCTTATTCCCAGCTCCATATCCCCTACAGAGCTCCAAGCAGCCCGCTGTCACTCTCCCCCCACCAAAGAGCAGCACTCTCTTTCCCTGCCTGGCCCTGCAGCACTGAGTGCGGGAGCTTTCATTCCTGCCTGTCAGAGGGAGTGAGAATGGAGACGCCAGGGTGGTAATGGAACCGGAGTAACCAGCTCTCACTCCAAGGCTGACAAGAGCATACATGGCCAGTGTGCAAGACTTTCCCTGGAGCCAGCTCTGAAGTCTCATTTGTATGCAGTACATGACATATGATGATTTTGATTATTAAAATCTATCTTGGAGGACAATGCTCTTAAAAAACAAAACACTACATCAAAGTTTTACACTGATAAGAGCTGAAGGAGAAGAGGTGAATGTTCATCACATTCAACACAAGTATTGTATTACTGTTTGTTTTTGGTGAACCAAGACAGTTCAATTTAAATCTTTTTCTTTGTTATGAAAATTTTTGAGAGACCATTACCATTAAGGACCATCAAATGACATGTTACTACTATGTTGGTAGATGATATTACTGCAGGCATATAGTATGATTACTCTTGAAGTGCGAGAGTTTCACACATCATCCACAAACCCTCCCAAGAGAGGCCAGCTCCGAGCTTGCAGTGGTTGCTGAAGGACTTTTGAAGCAGTGGCCACTCAATGTGTGAATGCACTGATGTTCCCACCGTACATTGTAAAAGCTGTTTCATCATAGAGCCTATAGATTGTACATGCCGTGACTACAAAGAGTGCTTGTGCCAAAGATCCAAGAGGGACAAACATGTCGAACTGAGCCAGTTTCTCTTTATCAGTGCTTATTGAATATTTTTTCTGCCAGTGATTCTGAGCGCATTAAGTTTTGGTTTGTGGTGATTTTATTTACAGACTTAGATTGCATCTTGTTACATCAGGATGTACATAACATTCTAACAAAGCTGAATAGTTGACTGATGCTGTATGTATAGATGGATGACAAACTAAAGGAAAAAACAACATAAAGTGGCTTAGTAAAATAATCTCAGGACGCCACATTACGGGCAAATGGCAGCAGGCAGAAAATGGAACCCATCCGAGGTGGTGCAGCAGGCGAAATCTACTCTCAGGCATGGAGATATTGTAGGCCAAGTGCAGCATGGAAGAAGAGGCTTTGGGCTAGGCACAAGTAGACCCACATGGCACAGAGCAACACCTGCCCAGAAGAGAGGGCTGGTGGTAAAAGAGGTATGGCAGCAGGAAGAAGCAGAATGATGTGCAAAGGCCGTCTCATAGGCAAAACAGGGCCAATGGGCAAGATGGGAAAACCTTGAACACCAGAAGCTTGCCTGGAGGGATCTTTGGGATTGGAAGAAAGCAGAGCCATCTACAATGTTCAGCAGCTTACCTTCCCACCGGAGATCATTACAACCAGTCTCAGTCTGGATCTGATCATGTGGCCAGCCTCACAAAAGGCCCTGTTCATCATAGAAATGACTTTTCCATAGGAAGATGCAGCTGGTGAAGCATACAAATGCAAAAAGCTGAAGTACTCTGATTGAGAAACTGAAGCAGAAAACAAAGAGAGCTAGAAAACAAGGGTGCTCTCCGTGGAGGTCAACTGCAGGGGTTTTGTGGCCAGGTCAACCACCAGGCTGCTGAAAGGGATGGGAGTCAGAGAACAGGATCTCTGACAGGCTATCAAGTCACTGGCAGAGGCTGCCGAGTGAAGCAGCATGTGGCCCTGGCTGAAGAGAAAGGACAAGAACTGGGCGGCATAATGACCATCAGCCAGCAGGAGGGATAGAAGCGGAGGGGGGTGCACCTGGGATGCCAGGTGTCACTGTTGAGCCCCCTGGAGGTGTTGTGTTTATCAATGAATAACCAAGGAAGGAGGGTGTCTACCTGATCACCCCAGTGAATCTTCTACCACCACTACTCCCACTGCTGGTTATGATTTACAGTATGCATAAACAGGACTGAATCATTGACAGAAGAAACCTGGACTCGACTGATCCTCTGGAAAGTCTGTTGCTGCTGGTTATGATTTACAGTACGCATAAACAGGGCTGAATCATTGACAGAAGAAACCTGGACTCGACTGATCCTACTGAAGTTCTGTTGATGATTTACAGTCTACATAAACGGGATTGAATCATTGACAGAAGAAACTTGGACTTGACTGATCCTACTGAAGTTCTGTTGATGATTTACAGTCTGCATAAACGGGATTGAATCATTGACAGAAGAAACTTGGACTTGACTGATCCTCTTGAAGTTCTGTTGCCGCGTGGGCCTATTCACGAAACACCAAGGAAACAGTGCCCAACTGATGACCTCAGTGAAGCATTTATCCCCTACCCCCACTCAAGGAATGATTGCCAATTACAATACGTAATAGTAAAACCAAGTCCTATGAGCTCAACAGTAAGGTGTTGGGCAACTACGTGCTGCCAGACAACCCAGTCTCACGGCATTCCATGAAATAGTCACAAAATTTAATCTATAGATTCATGTACATGGACAAGAATTTTCCATTTTTTTTGTACACTCAACACGACTTTCAAATTAATGTATTTCAATTGGAAAAATGTTTTGAGCCTGCATGACGTTTTTTTGTCGGTTAAGACTCCGAAGCTGTATTGTTTTATTTATTTATTTATTTATTTTTAAACTATAACCACGACATTATTCAACATTTAATCACAAGATTTTATCCTTTTTTTATTTCTTCATTTTCTATTTTATCAGTCTTGTTGGTGGACTGAAGGACCCGCCGCCTGGAAGTATTTTCCTCACCATGTTAAGGTTAAGGATATCTTTAATATTTCTCAACACGGAAGCACAAAAGTGTCCTTGATAACTCAACAATATGATAGGTTAATGCTGTGGTGTCAGTTTAATTATTTCTCCTTCGATTCTGAGAAATAAGGGTTTTTTTTGTCAGTATTTGATAGCAGTAGCCTACAGAAGTGCATTGTGTTGTGGGTGGAATTCATGCCTTCGATTACTGTTTTGGGTTGTCTGCCATCAGTGGGCTTCATTCCATTTCAAATTGCTGCCAGTCTGCTGCAACCCTAATCCAAACGCCACTATCTCTTAAGAAAAAGTGTTTTATAGCCTGTGATTATAAAATGTGAAGTTGCTCACTTAATTTTATATTTCCAAGAATATGTGGTTGAGGATATTTAATATAAATTCATCCATCTTAAAATAGAGTCTTCCTCAATTAATACTGAGCCATGTCATCCAATAAAGTGCTCCAACATTTTGTGCGTGTGTGTGTGTGTGTGTGTGTGTGTGTGTGTGCGCGCACATCAGTGCCACATTGAGGATGGGGTTATCAAACTGGACTTCACATTTCACATCCCTTATTTAATCCCTGCACTTGTCACTTTCATATATTTCATCAAACTGGACTTTACATTGTACATTGCATTCAACCTCCACTTTTACATAATTTATGATTAATTTATTATCATTATTATTATTTCCTTTGTACAGTCCATATTTCATTTCAAGTTTTATATCCCATTTCAAAACTATTACTTTTCCATTCTGTAAATAGATTTTAAGATTTCAATTCAATTTTAATATTACTATGTCTTTATTATTACCTTGCTTTTGTCTATTTTTATTCTTCTGTGTTGTGTTTTTTGGGAGCAAACGCCAAGACACATTCTTTGTATGCTTGCATTGGCTAATAAAACAGATTCTGATTGAATGGACTATGTCATGCTGACATAAATTCCCAAAACCAAGAATCATAAAGATACAAACATCTCCAGGGTTGTATAAATAGTAGCCTATGCATGTGTCAGTATATGATGACCTAGGATTGAGAATGGAATTGGTCTTCTCAGCCCTAACCCTAACCCTAACCCTAACCCCAACCCTAACTCAAGCACTTCAGGCCTTCCTCCAAGCCTGTAGTAATCCCTAGATTGTCGGCGGTATTTTAATCTCTGAAGGTGATAATTAATTTGGTCACGATTTCCACTAAAAAAAAACAAACAAACAAAATAAAGCTTAATTTTAAGCTTAAGTGCTCTCTGAAACTAGGCCTGAGATGACTTGTGTCCATAAAATGATAAAATTAAAACTTTGTTGTAGAGCACAAGAGCACCTTGCCCAGGCCACCTTGACCTGAGACTAAGACACAGCTTTCTGACAATGCGCTATATGTTTCATTCCAAAATGCCTTGATAGTCTTATGATTTCATTTTGTCCTGCACAGATTCAAGGCACCCAGTGCCTGAGGCAGCAAGGTAACCCCAAAACATCACTGAGCCTCCTCCATGTTTCAGGGTAGGCATGGTGTTCTTTTCTTTGAAGGGTTCATTTTTTTCCTCTGTAAACATAGGGTTAGTATGATTTACCAAAAAGCTCTAATTTTATTTCATTTGTCCAAAGCACATTCTCCCAGAAGGATGGTGGATTGTCATCATGCATTTTGGCATTTTTATCTTAATGTATGTACTGTACCTTGTTTGTGTTTTATGTTTTTTCTAAGGGACTCTTAGTTAGACAATAAAGTTGACATCACATAACATAAACGTTTTCAGGACATTGATAACTAATAAGCAGATAATAATAGGTGCTAATAATAGGTGACACCTTAGTGCAGAAATGACAGAGCTTGTCACTCTGGCACAGACCATCAGAAACCTGGATAATGTGCGACTCATACAGGCATATTCAGCAGCAGAGGAGAGAGACTGAGATAGCGATGTAACCAACCTGCATGCTGGTATTTGACATGGGTTTTTTTCTTCCCAAAAACAAATAATTTTTGAAATATTTGTATGAAACAAATATTCGTAAAAAAAAACCTATTTGTATTTTGCCAAGTAATGTATTTGTATTTGGGCACACCCCTACTACCTACACACAATGACAGACAGTAACCTATTCAACCTCGATCGACTGAAAACTTAAACAAAGGTCAGACCAGTCATCATCTGGGACATGCTGTTTGCTGATGATGCAGCAGTGGCAGCACACTCCAGGAATACCTGCAAACCCATGGACTGGTTCTCCCAAGAATGCCAGGACTTCAGCCTGACCATCAGCCTGAACAAAATCAAAATCTCTGTTAACATCAACAACTACACACTGGAAGCTGTAAGCACTTTCACTTACCTCGGGTGCACCATTACCAATAACCTCGACACTGAATTCAGCAGCTGCATTGGAAAAGCAGCCTCTACTTTTGGGAAGCTTACAGCTAGAGTATGGGACAATGCCAACCTCACAGTCCACACAAAGATACAGGTGTACAGAGCCTGTGTTGTCAGCACACTCCTTTCTGGTTGTGAAGCTTGAACCCTATACTCACATCAAGAGTGGAGGCTAAACAGCTTCCACCTGCGCTGCCTGAGATGCATACTGGGCATCACCTGGAGGGACAGGATCACATACAAAGCAGTCCTGGTGAGAGCATAGCTTCCCAGTTTGTACTCTCTGCTGAGGTGGTGAGGCGTCTGCTGGCTGAGCCATGTCCGGCCAATGGATGATGGACGAATCCCAAAGGACATTCTTTATGCAGAACTATCATCTGGCAAGAAGCGAACTGACTGCCCACAACTACGCTGTAAAGATATCTGCAAGCAAAACCCTAAGTCCATCAACATCAACCCTGCCACTTGGGAAGATTCTGCTCAGGACTGCTGAGGACCATCTTCAGTGGCAGCAGGCACTCCACTGTGGGCTGCTGATATATAAAACAACAATAGGACACCACCACATCACCACCATCATCATCATCGGGGCAGGCTTACACATGAAACATCTGCCACCGAGTCTGCCTCTCATGGATTGGACTTAACAGGCACAGTAGACACTGTACCAAAACCTAATTCCCAGATACAAGAAATCTATGGTCTTCCAACATTGCAATGCCGATGGAAACTCTCAAATGTGCATTCATCTTTGTAATGAGGGGTTTATGCACTGTAACTCTACTATAATATCCCTCTCTATGTAATTGTTGACAGATTGTTCTTGCTGACACAGTCTGATCACATCCTGCATTGACATTCTCAGTCGCCTAAGGAAGAGTTGCTCTTCTGTTTGTCCTTTAGTTACTGTTCCTATTGAAATACCAGCCAGTTGAGCAGTGTGTGTGATTGAAGCTCCTGCGATCTGTATCCCAACAATTAATACTCTTTCAAAGTCACTTAGATCTTTTCCTCTTGCCATCTTGATTCAAAAACAGAATCAACTGGGCCTGCTTAGCATTTTTATACATGCCACAGAGCATGATTGGATGTTAATTGCTTAATTGTACCATGCAGTGCACCCATGTGGAAACATCTGCATTTGTTATGTTTGTCCACCCATTTATTCAGGTTTTTCCTTTAATTTGTCACCCGTATATATATGCACTACTATTCAAACCAGAATATTGTCTTGAATATTTAAACAAATTCACATCCATATCTAATATCTGTAGAAATTGTGTTTGCTGGTTTATGCAAAATCACAAAGCCGAGGGCAAATCTTATCTGTATCTCCATACTGATCTACTTCCCTCTTTGTTTACTGAAACAGATGTAAATATAATAATTACACAATACCTGATAAAACCATGCAAACAAAAAATACAAAGCTGGAGATAAAACATTTTGGAATTCTGATATATTACTAAACTAACATAATCTTTTGTAATCCCTCTGAATTCAGGAGATAGACATTGACAAGAATTATAAATATATTGTTTTTATTGTAGGTGTGATGCACACTAATGTACAATGCTAATGTATCCAGCCTCTAATACTGTATGCAGGAGTACAAGTGCAATATGAGCACAGTTGCAAACAGCTTTTTAAAATACACTACACTAATGTATATGTGACAATTTGATGACTTTGATGATGAGAAACATACATTTTTTCATTTATAGTCATCAAGTTAAATGTGAAGTCATTAGATTAGCTTGATTATTATTAGTAATAATTAATTAATTATAAGTTCTCCTAAGAAGCGCTTGTTGTATAAACAGTTAATGATTGATAACTCAACATAGCTGTAACAATATTTGATTTGATTTCATTTTCATCATTTTGCCTTTATTTAATAACATATTTAAAATATATATATTATTACATGTACGATAGTGTGTCATAAAACAACGGCAGATGGAATTTATTTAGTTGTCAGGGAAAGTGAAATAGTATTTATACATAAGTAAATACTTCATTGACATATATAATTGATGAATATTGTTATGAAATACTTAATATTTCACATTCATGTGAAATAAATCTAAAACTCTTACATTAGGTTATCAATCATTCAGCAACTATTTATCCACCATTTAAAAGTATTTCACTAGTCACTTCCAGTTGTCAAAAATCTTCTTTCCAGCTCAAGGCCATTACATTGAACTGAATGATATGCATATTTCATCACCTACATGTAAAATTGATCATTGTTATGCCGTGTCAAATTGATGGGTTGCAGTTGGAGAAACACAAGGTCAAAAACTACTCTTTGTTGTAAAAAATCAGAAGTCAGAGTTCCAAGCAGCAAAGTGTTCTTTAATGCCGGCAAAAAAGGAGAGCAAACAGTGTACACAAGATGCACCAGGTTGCTCTGAGGTTTCTGGCCTCAGGGCGTAGTCTTTTATACCCTTGGGTCTGCATAGGTCACACCTATTGTCCATCCTCTTTATCATAGCCAATTACACATACATTATAATTTATCCTCATCATTCGTTGGAAAAAACTCTCCACGATAGGTTTTGAGTTGAGCTGGATATGCATTGGCACATCCGGTTCAATCTAGTCATGTTCTTTTTTTTATATAATTGTTGGGGATCATTTTACACCATTATTGCCAAATCGTCTCCTGGCCTTATTTTTTTTTATAAGTTATTCTTGCCATTTTACACCCTTATTTCTTGATCTTCTCCAGAGAATATTTTAAAAAAAGGTGAAGACTTTACTTTACACACTCAAATTTGTCCAGTGTATGAATTAAGATTCTTTTAACACACTACTCTACCCTTATATTGATTATATGTGATCTGTGAGGTTATACATGCATCATAATGATAATTCAACACATTGTTACTTATTACTAATAATACTTATAAGAATCACTCTGCGCTAATGTCTTTTCTGTCAGCACACCATGAATCTTAATGAAATTACACCACATCTCAGCTTTTATCTCGGCTTTTACAACACAGTAGTATACTTTTCATTGAGATTTGTCTGGAACAGACTGCAAAGCATGCAGTGCTGGCTGCTGTAATCCACTCCATAGAGCTACAGCACACGGATGACCAGCCTACATCCATTAATTGGCTTTTAAACTAGTTTGGATTTGATGAAAAAAAGCACCCAGAATGGTGAAAACCAGTAGGAAACGGTGTGTACAGAGCACATCTTGATTGCTCTCTCTCTCATTTTAGAGGTGTGACACTGTCATAACCTGGCCCACTGGCCATGTCAAAGAACAGGACTGGACACACCAAAAATGCCAGCAAATTAAGATTTATTATAATAAAGAAAATGAATTTAAACCAGGGCTGACAACTTTTGACTGGTATTTTAGTAGTACTTTTTTTAAAATAATAAAATGAGAATTATTCATGGTAAATTGACCCACTTGACCTCTCTCTGGCCTTGTTTAGTGCTGAACTGCTGCAATTTGTAGGCCAGCTCCACAACTTTACACCGAAAGATCCTGAGTAACACCTGACGAATAAGATTAGACAAATGACCATTACATACCTATCAAGTTAACGTGACTGAAACGTGAGGTCAGTGATTGAAATTTGTGAGCCAACCCCCACTGTGCACACACATGAAATAAGACAACACATGCAAGCATGGGTATCTGGTTGTGTTTTAAAATGAGGGAGCAAACTTGGAAATATACATAATTGGTATGATGCGTCTTTTTTTTCTGGGGGTAGATTACCTAAAAACTTATTAGCCTATTGGGAATTGTGAGAAAGTCTCAAAACGACAGGCACACAGAGCGACTCTAACTTTCCCCCTGAAGGTCTGAATAACTCGTTGCTGCATGGTGCTGCTGTTGGGCTGTGCTGCTCTGTCTTATCTGTTCATGTCCTCTGTCCTCCTGTCATGCTGCAAGTTATCAGTTGTGAGTTTGTTTTTCACTGCTTAGACCAACGACCCACAGGAAGTGTTGGACTTTCGATAGCAGCTCGGTGAAGTTTACACAGTATACCTTTAAACTAGCAACCACTGTTGGATCCATTCATCCATCCGTATTCACTTTCCAGGTCAGGTTGCAGTGGTTCTATGCTCAGCAAAGATGTTTAGATGCGCTGTTCCCCTGCATGGTCTTTCTGCTCTTCTTACGGGACTCTGAAGCATTTTGAAAAAGGAGATTATATGCAGCCATTTCATTATGCTCCTGGCATCTATTAAAGTCTCCTCTTAAGTGGATGTGTCGAGCTGCCAAATAAGTAGCAGTTCAACTCCCTCCTCCTTAGCTTGCCAACAGTTCCAAACTTGTCAACTAACCCACGAGAAGCAAATACAATTCCGCCATTTGGGCTCGTCCGGGATTTGAACCCGGGACCTCTCGCACCCAAAGCGAGAATCATACGCCTAGACCAACGAGCCATACCAAGCAAAAGCCATGTGATTGCATCTGGGAGAATTTGACTCAGCGTACCTTTCTCCCAGCAACAACTGCAGGATCCATCCATCCATCGTCCATTTGTCTTCACTTTCCTGGTCAAGTTACAGCAGCATCTACTGAAGTCTCCTCCAGCATCCACATGCCCAGCATACCTCCCAAACGTTAGACTAGGAACTTCAACATGTAGGTGAAGCAGTTTGACTCTCACCTCCTTCTTAGTATGTCTTAGTTTCCCAACTGTTACTAAAAGTTTCAAAATTAAACAGACAACTCAGAAGAAGCAGCCTAATTCTTGAACCTCAGGGCTCGTCCGGGATTTGAAGCCGGGACCTCTCACACCCTAAGTGAGAATCATACCCCTAGAGCAAAGAGCCACAGAAAGAACTAACCATTCAATAGCAGCTCGGTGAAGTTCACACAGTATACAAACCACTGTTTGATCCATTCATCTATCTGTATTCACTTTCCAGGTCAGGTTGCAATGGTTGTATGCTCAGCAAAGATGTTTAGATGCGCTGTTCCCCTCTATGGTCTTTCTGCTCTTTTTACGAGATCGCAAGGCGTTTTGAAAACAGAGGAGATATGCAGCCATTTCAGTATCCTCCTGGCGTCTACTGAATTTTCCTCCTTAGTGGATTTATCGAGCTGCCAAGTATGCAGCAGTTCAACTCTAATCACCTTGTTAACTTCCCAACAGTTCCAAACTAATCAGGTAGCCCACAAGAAGCAACCACATTGCTGCCATCGGGGCTCGTCCGGGATTTGAACCCGGGACCTCTCGCACCCGAAGCGAGAATCATACCCCTAGACCAACGAGCCACAGAAAGAGTTAGCCATTCAATAGCAGCTCGGTGAAGTTTACACAGTATACCTTTAAAGCAGCAACCACTGTTGGATCCATTCATCTATCTGTATTCACTTTCCAGGTCAGGTTGCAATGGTTGTATGCTCAGCAAAGATGTTTAGATGCGCTGTTCCCCTCTATGGTCTTTCTGCTCCTCTTACGGGATCCCAAGGCATTTTGAAAACAGAGGGGATATGCAGCCATTTCAGTATCCTCCTGGCATCTACTGAATTTTCCTCCTTAGTGGATTTATTGAGCTGCCAAGCATGCAGGAGTTCAACTCCAACTACCTTGTTAGCTTCCCAACAGTTCCAAACTAGTCAGGTAGCCCACAAGACGCAACCACATTGCCATCTGGGCTCGTCCGGGATTTGAACCCGGGACCTCTCGCACCCTAAGCGAGAATCATACCCCTAGACCAACGAGCCACAGGAACTGGGAGTCATTCGATAGCAGCTCGGTGAAGTTTACACAGTGAACCTTTTTCCCAGCAACCACTGTTGGATCCATCCATATATCCATCTATTTGTCTTCACTTTTCAGGTCAGGTTGCAGTGGTTGGATGCTCAGCAAAGATGTTTAGATGAGCTGTTCCCCTGCATGGTCTTTCTGCTCTTCTTACGGGATCCTGAAGCATTTTGAAAAAGGATTATATGCAGCCATTTCATTATGCTCCTGGCATCTATTAAAGTCTCCTCTTAAGTGGATGTGTCGAGCTGCCAAATAAGTAGCAGTTCAACTCCCTCCTCCTTAGCTTGCCAACAGTTCCAAACTTGTCAACTAACCCACGAGAAGCAAATACAATTCCGCCATCTGGGCTCGTCCGGGATTTGAACCCGGGACCTCTCGCACCCAAAGCGAGAATCATACCCCTAGACCAACGAGCCATACCAAGCAAAAGCCATGTGATTGCATCTGGGAGAATTTGACTCAGCGTACCTTTCTCCCAGCAACCACTGCAGGATCCATCCATCCATCGTCCATTTGTCTTCACTTTCCTGGTCAAGTTACAGCAGCATCTACTGAAGTCTCCTCCAGCATCCACATGCCCAGCATACCTCCCAAACGATAGACTAGGAACTTCAACATGTAGGTGAAGCAGTTTGACTCTCACCTCCTTCTTAGTATGTCTTAGTTTCCCAACTGTTACTAAAAGTTTCAAAATTAAACAGACAACTCAGAAGAAGCAGCCTAATTCTTGAACCTCAGGGCTCGTCCGGGATTTGAAGCCGGGACCTCTCACACCCTAAGTGAGAATCATACCCCTAGAGCAAAGAGCCACAGAAAGAACTAACCATTCAATAGCAGCTCGGTGAAGTTTACACAGTATACATTTAAACCAGCAACCAGTGTTGGATCCATTCATCTATCTGTATTCACTTTCCAGGTCAGGTTGCAATGGTTGTATGCTCAGCAAAGATGTTTAGATGCGCTGTTCCCCTTCATGGTCTTTCTGCTCTTCTTACGGGATCCTAAGGCATTTTGAAAACAGAGGGGATATGCAGCCATTTCAGTATCCTCCTGGCATCTACCGAATTTTCCTCCTTAGTGGATTGCAATGGTTGCAATGGTTGTATGCTCAGCAAAGATGTTTAGATGCGCTGTTCCCCTCTATGGTCTTTCTGCTCCTCTTACGGGATGCCAAGGCATTTTGAAAACAGAGGGGATATGCAGCCATTTCAGTATCCTCCTGGCGTCTACTGAATTTTCCTCCTTAGTGGATTTATCGAGCTGCCAAGTATGCAGCAGTTCAATTCTAATCACCTTGTTAACTTCCCAACAGTTCCAAACTAATCAGGTAGCCCACAAGAAGCAACCACATTGCTGCCATCGGGGCTCATCCGGGATTTGAACCCGGGACCTCTCGCACCCGAAGCAAGAATCATACCCCTAGACCAACGAGCCACAGAAAGACTTAACCATTCAATAGCAGCTCGGTGAAGTTTACACAGTATACCTTTAAAGCAGCAACCACTGTTGTATCCATTCATCTATCTGTATTCACTTTCCAGGTCAGGTTGCAATGGTTGTATGCTCAGCAAAGATGTTTAGATGCGCTGTTCTCCTTCATGGTCTTTCTGCTCTTTTTACGAGATCGCAAGGCGTTTTGAAAACAGAGGAGATATGCAGCCATTTCAGTATCCTCCTGGCGTCTACTGAATTTTCCTCCTTAGTGGATTTATCGAGCTGCCAAGTATGCAGCAGTTCAACTCTAATCACCTTGTTAACTTCCCAACAGTTCCAAACTAATCAGGTAGCCCACAAGAAGCAACCACATTGCTGCCATCGGGGCTCGTCCGGGATTTGAACCCGGGACCTCTCGCACCCGAAGTGAGAATCATACCCCTAGACCAACGAGCCACAGAAAGAGTTAGCCATTCAATAGCAGCTCGGTGAAGTTTACACAGTATACCTTTAAAGCAGCAACCACTGTTGGATCCATTCATCTATCTGTATTCACTTTCCAGGTCAGGTTGCAATGGTTGTATGCTCAGCAAAGATGTTTAGATGCGCTGTTCCCCTCTATGGTCTTTCTGCTCCTCTTACGGGATCCCAAGGCATTTTGAAAACAGAAGGGATATGCAGCCATTTCAGTATCCTCCTGGCATCTACTGAATTTTCCTCCTTAGTGGATTTATCGAGCTGCCAAGCACGCAGGAGTTCAACTCCAACTACCTTGTTAGCTTCCCAACAGTTCCAAACTAGTCAGGTAGCCCACAAGACGCAACCACATTGCTGCCATCTGGGCTCGTCCGGGATTTGAACCCGGGACCTCTCGCACCCTAAGCGAGAATCATACCCCTAGACCAACGAGCCACAGGAACTGGGAGTCATTCGATAGCAGCTTGGTGAAGTTTACACAGTATACCTTTAAACTAGCAACCACTGTTGGATGGATCCATCCATCTATCTGTATTCACTTTCCAGGTGAGGTTGCAGTGGTTGTATGGTCAGCAAAGATGTTTAGATGCGCTGTTCTCCTTCATGGTCTTTCTGCTCTTTTTACGAGAACGCAAGGCGTTTTGAAAACAGAGGAGATATGCAGCCATTTCAGTATCCTCCTGGCGTCTACTGAATTTTCCTCCTTAGTGGATTTATCGAGCTGCCAAGTATGCAGCAGTTCAACTCTAATCACCTTGTTAACTTCCCAACAGTTCCAAACTAATCAGGTAGCCCACAAGAAGCAACCACATTGCTGCCATCGGGGCTCGTCCGGGATTTGAACCCGGGACCTCTCGCACCCTAAGCGAGAATCATACCCCTAGACCAACGAGCCACAGGGACTGGGAGTCATTCGATAGCAGCTCGGTGAAGTTTACACAGTGAACCTTTTTCCCAGCAACCACTGTTGGATCCATCCATATATCCATCTATTTGTCTTCACTTTTCAGGTCAGGTTGCAGTGGTTGGATGCTCAGCAAAGATGTTTAGATGAGCTGTTCCCCTGCATGGTCTTTCTGCTCTTCTTACGGGATCCTGAAGCATTTTGAAAAAGGAGATTATATGCAGCCATTTCATTATGCTCCTGGCATCTATTAAAGTCTCCTCTTAAGTGGATGTGTCGAGCTGCCAAATAAGTAGCAGTTCAACTCCCTCCTCCTTAGCTTGCCAACAGTTCCAAACTTGTCAACTAACCCACGAGAAGCAAATACAATTCCGCCATCTGGGCTCGTCCGGGATTTGAACCCGGGACCTCTCGCACCCAAAGCGAGAATCATACCCCTAGACCAACGAGCCATACCAAGCAAAAGCCATGTGATTGCATCTGGGAGAATTTGACTCAGCGTACCTTTCTCCCAGCAACCACTGCAGGATCCATCCATCCATCGTCCATTTGTCTTCACTTTCCTGGTCAAGTTACAGCAGCATCTACTGAAGTCTCCTCCAGCATCCACATGCCCAGCATACCTCCCAAACGTTAGACTAGGAACTTCAACATGTAGGTGAAGCAGTTTGACTCTCACCTCCTTCTTAGTATGTCTTAGTTTCCCAACTGTTACTAAAAGTTTCAAAATTAAACAGACAACTCAGAAGAAGCAGCCTAATTCTTGAACCTCAGCGCTCGTCCGGGATTTGAAGCCGGGACCTCTCACACCCTAAGTGAGAATCATACCCCTAGAGCAAAGAGCCACAGAAAGAACTAACCATTCAATAGCAGCTCGGTGAAGTTTACACAGTATACATTTAAACCAGCAACCAGTGTTGGATCCATTCATCCACCTGTATTCACTTTCCAGGTCAGGTTGCAATGGTTGTATGCTCAGCAAAGATGTTTAGATGCGCTGTTCCCCTTCATGGTCTTTCTGCTCTTCTTACGGGATCCCAAGGCATTTTGAAAACAGAAGGGATATGCAGCCATTTCAGTATCCTCCTGGCATCTACTGAATTTTCCTCCTTAGTGGATTTATCGAGCTGCCAAGCATGCAGGAGTTCAACTCCAACTACCTTGTTAGCTTCCCAACAGTTCCAAACTAGTCAGGTAGCCCACAAGACGCAACCACATTGCTGCCATCTGGGCTCGTCCGGGATTTGAACCCGGGATCTCTCGCACCCTAAGCGAGAATCATACCCCTAGACCAACGAGCCACAGGAAATGTTGGCCATTCAATAGCAGCTTGGTGAAGTTTACACAGTATACCTTTAAACTAGCAACCACTGTTGGATGGATCCATCCATCTATCTGTATTCACTTTCCAGGTCAGGTTGCAGTGGTTGTATGGTCAGCAAAGATGTTTAGATGCGCTGTTCTCCTTCATGGTCTTTCTGCTCTTTTTACGAGATCGCAAGGCGTTTTGAAAACAGAGGAGATATGCAGCCATTTCAGTATCCTCCTGGCGTCTACTGAATTTTCCTCCTTAATGGATTTATCGAGCTGCCAAGCACGCAGGAGTTAAACTCCAACTACCTTGTTAGCCTCCCAACAGTTCTAAACTAGTCAGGTAGCCCACAAGACGCAACAACATTGCTGCCATCTGGGCTCGTCCGGGATTTGAACCCGGGACCTCTCGCACCCTAAGCGAGAATCATACCCCTAGACCAACGAGCCACAGGAACTGGGAGTCATTCGATAGCAGCTCGGTGAAGTTTACACAGTGAACCTTTTTCCCAGCAACCACTGTTGGATCCATCCATATATCCATCTATTTGTCTTCACTTTTCAGGTCAGGTTGCAGTGGTTGGATGCTCAGCAAAGATGTTTAGATGAGCTGTTCCCCTGCATGGTCTTTCTGCTCTTCTTACGGGATCCTGAAGCATTTTGAAAAAGGAGATTATATGCAGCCATTTCATTATGCTCCTGGCATCTATTAAAGTCTCCTCTTAAGTGGATGTGTCGAGCTGCCAAATAAGTAGCAGTTCAACTCCCTCCTCCTTAGCTTGCCAACAGTTCCAAACTTGTCAACTAACCCACGAGAAGCAAATACAATTCCGCCATCTGGGCTCGTCCGGGATTTGAACCCGGGACCTCTCGCACCCAAAGCGAGAATCATACCCCTAGACCAACGAGCCATACCAAGCAAAAGCCATGTGATTGCATCTGGGAGAATTTGACTCAGCGTACCTTTCTCCCAGCAACCACTGCAGGATCCATCCATCCATCGTCCATTTGTCTTCACTTTCCTGGTCAAGTTACAGCAGCATCTACTGAAGTCTCCTCCAGCATCCACATGCCCAGCATACCTCCCAAACGTTAGACTAGGAACTTCAACATGTAGGTGAAGCAGTTTGACTCTCACCTCCTTCTTAGTATGTCTTAGTTTCCCAACTGTTACTAAAAGTTTCAAAATTAAACAGACAACTCAGAAGAAGCAGCCTAATTCTTGAACCTCAGGGCTTGTCCGGGATTTGAAGCCGGGACCTCTCACACCCTAAGTGAGAATCACACCCCTAGAGCAAAGAGCCACAGAAAGAACTAACCATTCAATAGCAGCTTGGTGAAGTTTACACAGTATACATTTAAACCAGCAACCAGTGTTGGATCCATTCATCCACCTGTATTCACTTTCCAGGTCAGGTTGCAATGGTTGTATGCTCAGCAAAGATGTTTAGATGCGCTGTTCCCCTTCATGGTCTTTCTGCTCTTCTTACGGGATCCCAAGGCATTTTGAAAACAGAAGGGATATGCAGCCATTTCAGTATCCTCCTGGCATCTACTGAATTTTCCTCCTTAGTGGATTTATCGAGTTGCCAAGCATGCAGGAGGGTTGGAGTTGAACTCCCACAAGCAGGAGTTCAACTCCAACTACCTTGTTAGCTTCCCAACAGTTCCAAACTAGTCAGGTAGCCCACAAGACGCAACCACATTGCTGCCATCTGGGCTCGTCCGGGATTTGAACCCGGGACCTCTCGCACCCTAAGCGAGAATCATACCCCTAGACCAACGAGCCACAGGAAATGTTGGCCATTCAATAGCAGCTTGGTGAAGTTTACACAGTATACCTTTAAACTAGCAACCACTGTTGGATGGATCCATCCATCTATCTGTATTCACTTTCCAGGTCAGGTTGCAGTGGTTGTATGGTCAGCAAAGATGTTTAGATGCGCTGTTCTCCTTCATGGTCTTTCTGCTCTTTTTACGAGATCGCAAGGCGTTTTGAAAACAGAGGAGATATGCAGCCATTTCAGTATCCTCCTGGCGTCTACTGAATTTTCCTCCTTAGTGGATTTATCGAGCTGCCAAGTATGCAGCAGTTCAACTCTAATCACCTTGTTAACTTCCCAACAGTTCCAAACTAATCAGGTAGCCCACAAGAAGCAACCACATTGCTGCCATCGGGGCTCGTCCGGGATTTGAACCCGGGACCTCTCGCACCCGAAGCGAGAATCATACCCCTAGACCAACGAGCCACAGGAACTGGGAGTCATTCGATAGCAGCTTGGTGAAGTTTACACAGTATACCTTTAAACTAGCAACCACTGTTGGATGGATCCATCCATCTATCTGTATTCACTTTCCAGGTCAGGTTGCAGTGGTTGTATGGTCAGCAAAGATGTTTAGATGCGCTGTTCTCCTTCATGGTCTTTCTGCTCTTTTTACGAGATCGCAAGGCGTTTTGAAAACAGAGGAGATATGCAGCCATTTCAGTATCCTCCTGGCGTCTACTGAATTTTCCTCCTTAATGGATTTATCGAGCTGCCAAGCACGCAGGAGTTCAACTCCAACTACCTTGTTAGCCTCCCAACAGTTCCAAACTAATCAGGTAGCCCACAAGAAGCAACCACATTGCTGCCATCGGGGCTCGTCCGGGATTTGAACCCGGGACCTCTCGCACCCGAAGCAAGAATCATACCCCTAGACCAACGAGCCACAGAAAGACTTAGCCATTCAATAGCAGCTCGGTGAAGTTTACACAGTATACCTTTAAAGCAGCAACCACTGTTGGATCCATTCATCTATCTGTATTCACTTTCCAGGTCAGGTTGCAATGGTTGTATGCTCAGCAAAGATGTTTAGATGCGCTGTTCCCCTCTATGGTCTTTCTGCTCCTCTTACGGGATCCCAAGGCATTTTGAAAACAGAGGGGATATGCAGCCATTTCAGTATCCTCCTGGCATCTACTGAATTTTCCTCCTTAGTGGATTTATCGAGCTGCCAAGCACACAGGAGTTCAACTCCAACTACCTTGTTAGCTTCCCAATAGTTCCAAACTAGTCAGGTAGCCCACAAGACGCAACCACATTGCTGCCATCTGGGCTCGTCCGGGATTTGAACCCGGGACCTCTCGCACCCTAAGCGAGAATCATACCCCTAGACAACGAGCCACAGGAACTGGGAGTCATTCGATAGCAGCTCGGTGAAGTTTACACAGTGAACCTTTTTCCCAGCAACCACTGTTGGATCCATCCATATATCCATCTATTTGTCTTCACTTTTCAGGTCAGGTTGCAGTGGTTGGATGCTCAGCAAAGATGTTTAGATGAGCTGTTCCCCTGCATGGTCTTTCTGCTCTTCTTACGGGATCCTGAAGCATTTTGAAAAAGGAGATTATATGCAGCCATTTCATTATGCTCCTGGCATCTATTAAAGTCTCCTCTTAAGTGGATGTGTCGAGCTGCCAAATAAGTAGCAGTTCAACTCCCTCCTCCTTAGCTTGCCAACAGTTCCAAACTTGTCAACTAACCCACGAGAAGCAAATACAATTCCGCCATCTGGGCTCGTCCGGGATTTGAACCCGGGACCTCTCGCACCCAAAGCGAGAATCATACCCCTAGACCAACGAGCCACACCAAGCAAAAGCCATGTGATTGCATCTGGGAGAATTTGACTCAGCGTACCTTTCTCCCAGCAACCACTGCAGGATCCATCCATCCATCGTCCATTTGTCTTCACTTTCCTGGTCAAGTTACAGCAGCATCTACTGAAGTCTCCTCCAGCATCCACATGCCCAGCATACCTCCCAAACGATAGACTAGGAACTTCAACATGTAGGTGAAGCAGTTTGACTCTCACCTCCTTCTTAGTATGTCTTAGTTTCCCAACTGTTACTAAAAGTTTCAAAATTAAACAGACAACTCAGAAGAAGCAGCCTAATTCTTGAACCTCAGGGCTCGTCCGGGATTTGAAGCCGGGACCTCTCACACCCTAAGTGAGAATCATACCCCTAGAGCAAAGAGCCACAGAAAGAACTAACCATTCAATAGCAGCTCGGTGAAGTTTACACAGTATACATTTAAACCAGCAACCAGTGTTGGATCCATTCATCCACCTGTATTCACTTTCCAGGTCAGGTTGCAATGGTTGTATGCTCAGCAAAGATGTTTAGATGCGCTGTTCCCCTTCATGGTCTTTCTGCTCTTCTTACGGGATCCCAAGGCATTTTGAAAACAGAAGGGATATGCAGCCATTTCAGTATCCTCCTGGCATCTACTGAATTTTCCTCCTTAGTGGATTTATCGAGCTGCCAAGCATGCAGGAGTTCAACTCCAACTACCTTGTTAGCTTCCCAACAGTTCCAAACTAGTCAGGTAGCCCACAAGACGCAACCACATTGCTGCCATCTGGGCTCGTCCGGGATTTGAACCCGGGACCTCTCGCACCCTAAGCGAGAATCATACCCCTAGACCAACGAGCCACAGGAAATGTTGGCCATTCAATAGCAGCTTGGTGAAGTTTACACAGTATGCCTTTAAACTAGCAACCACTGTTGGATGGATCCATCCATCTATCTGTATTCACTTTCCAGGTCAGGTTGCAGTGGTTGTATGGTCAGCAAAGATGTTTAGATGCGCTGTTCTCCTTCATGGTCTTTCTGCTCTTTTTACGAGATCGCAAGGCGTTTTGAAAACAGAGGAGATATGCAGCCATTTCAGTATCCTCCTGGCGTCTACTGAATTTTCCTCCTTAATGGATTTATCGAGCTGCCAAGCACGCAGGAGTTCAACTCCAACTACCTTGTTAGCCTCCCAACAGTTCTAAACTAGTCAGGTAGCCCACAAGACGCAACAACATTGCTGCCATCTGGGCTCGTCCGGGATTTGAACCCGGGACCTCTCGCACCCTAAGCGAGAATCATACCCCTAGACCAACGAGCCACAGGAACTGGGAGTCATTCGATAGCAGCTCGGTGAAGTTTACACAGTGAACCTTTTTCCCAGCAACCACTGTTGGATCCATCCATATATCCATCTATTTGTCTTCACTTTTCAGGTCAGGTTGCAGTGGTTGGATGCTCAGCAAAGATGTTTAGATGAGCTGTTCCCCTGCATGGTCTTTCTGCTCTTCTTACGGGATCCTGAAGCATTTTGAAAAAGGAGATTATATGCAGCCATTTCATTATGCTCCTGGCATCTATTAAAGTCTCCTCTTAAGTGGATGTGTCGAGCTGCCAAATAAGTAGCAGTTCAACTCCCTCCTCCTTAGCTTGCCAACAGTTCCAAACTAGTCAGGTAGCCCACAAGACGCAACCACATTGCTGCCATTTGGGCTCGTCCGGGATTTGAACCCGGGACCTCTCGCACCCTAAGCGAGAATCATACCCCTAGACCAACGAGCCACACCAAGCAAAAGCCATGTGATTGCATCTCGGAGAATTTGACTCAGCGTACCTTTCTCCCAGCAACCACTGCAGGATCCATCCATCCATCGTCCATTTGTCTTCACTTTCCTGGTCAAGTTACAGCAGCATCTACTGAAGTCTCCTCCAGCATCCACATGCCCAGCATACCTCCCAAACGTTAGACTAGGAACTTCAACATGTAGGTGAAGCAGTTTGACTCTCACCTCCTTCTTAGTATGTCTTAGTTTCCCAACTGTTACTAAAAGTTTCAAAATTAAACAGACAACTCAGAAGAAGCAGCCTAATTCTTGAACCTCAGGGCTTGTCCGGGATTTGAAGCCGGGACCTCTCACACCCTAAGTGAGAATCACACCCCTAGAGCAAAGAGCCACAGAAAGAACTAACCATTCAATAGCAGCTCGGTGAAGTTTACACAGTATACATTTAAACCAGCAACCAGTGTTGGATCCATTCATCCACCTGTATTCACTTTCCAGGTCAGGTTGCAATGGTTGTATGCTCAGCAAAGATGTTTAGATGCGCTGTTCCCCTTCATGGTCTTTCTGCTCTTCTTACGGGATCCCAAGGCATTTTGAAAACAGAAGGGATATGCAGCCATTTCAGTATCCTCCTGGCATCTACTGAATTTTCCTCCTTAGTGGATTTATCGAGCTGCCAAGCATGCAGGAGTTCAACTCCAACTACCTTGTTAGCTTCCCAACAGTTCCAAACTAGTCAGGTGGCCCACAAGACGCAACCACATTGCTGCCATGTGGGCTCGTCCGGGATTTGAACCCGGGACCTCTCGCACCCTAAGCGAGAATCATACCCCTAGACCAACGAGCCACAGGAACTGGGAGTCATTCGATAGCAGCTCGGTGAAGTTTACACAGTGAACCTTTTTCCCAGCAACCACTGTTGGATCCATCCATATATCCATCTATTTGTCTTCACTTTTCAGGTCAGGTTGCAGTGGTTGGATGCTCAGCAAAGATGTTTAGATGAGCTGTTCCCCTGCATGGTCTTTCTGCTCTTCTTACGGGATCCTGAAGCATTTTGAAAAAGGAGATTATATGCAGCCATTTCATTATGCTCCTGGCATCTATTAAAGTCTCCTCTTAAGTGGATGTGTCGAGCTGCCAAATAAGTAGCAGTTCAACTCCCTCCTCCTTAGCTTGCCAACAGTTCCAAACTTGTCAACTAACCCACGAGAAGCAAATACAATTCCGCCATCTGGGCTCGTCCGGGATTTGAACCCGGGACCTCTCGCACCCAAAGCGAGAATCATACCCCTAGACCAACGAGCCATACCAAGCAAAAGCCATGTGATTGCATCTGGGAGAATTTGACTCAGCGTACCTTTCTCCCAGCAACCACTGCAGGATCCATCCATCCATCGTCCATTTGTCTTCACTTTCCTGGTCAAGTTACAGCAGCATCTACTGAAGTCTCCTCCAGCATCCACATGCCCAGCATACCTCCCAAACGTTAGACTAGGAACTTCAACATGTAGGTGAAGCAGTTTGACTCTCACCTCCTTCTTAGTATGTCTTAGTTTCCCAACTGTTACTAAAAGTTTCAAAATTAAACAGACAACTCAGAAGAAGCAGCCTAATTCTTGAACCTCAGGGCTTGTCCGGGATTTGAAGCCGGGACCTCTCACACCCTAAGTGAGAATCACACCCCTAGAGCAAAGAGCCACAGAAAGAACTAACCATTCAATAGCAGCTCGGTGAAGTTTACACAGTATACATTTAAACCAGCAACCAGTGTTGGATCCATTCATCCACCTGTATTCACTTTCCAGGTCAGGTTGCAATGGTTGTATGCTCAGCAAAGATGTTTAGATGCGCTGTTCCCCTTCATGGTCTTTCTGCTCTTCTTACGGGATCCCAAGGCATTTTGAAAACAGAAGGGATATGCAGCCATTTCAGTATCCTCCTGGCATCTACTGAATTTTCCTCCTTAGTGGATTTATCGAGCTGCCAAGCATGCAGGAGTTCAACTCCAACTACCTTGTTAGCTTCCCAACAGTTCCAAACTAGTCAGGTGGCCCACAAGACGCAACCACATTGCTGCCATGTGGGCTCGTCCGGGATTTGAACCCGGGACCTCTCGCACCCTAAGCGAGAATCATACCCCTAGACCAACGAGCCACAGGAACTGGGAGTCATTCGATAGCAGCTCGGTGAAGTTTACACAGTGAACCTTTTTCCCAGCAACCACTGTTGGATCCATCCATATATCCATCTATTTGTCTTCACTTTTCAGGTCAGGTTGCAGTGGTTGGATGCTCAGCAAAGATGTTTAGATGAGCTGTTCCCCTGCATGGTCTTTCTGCTCTTCTTACGGGATCCTGAAGCATTTTGAAAAAGGAGATTATATGCAGCCATTTCATTATGCTCCTGGCATCTATTAAAGTCTCCTCTTAAGTGGATGTGTCGAGCTGCCAAATAAGTAGCAGTTCAACTCCCTCCTCCTTAGCTTGCCAACAGTTCCAAACTTGTCAACTAACCCACGAGAAGCAAATACAATTCCGCCATCTGGGCTCGTCCGGGATTTGAACCCGGGACCTCTCGCACCCAAAGCGAGAATCATACCCCTAGACCAACGAGCCATACCAAGCAAAAGCCATGTGATTGCATCTGGGAGAATTTGACTCAGCGTACCTTTCTCCCAGCAACCACTGCAGGATCCATCCATCCATCGTCCATTTGTCTTCACTTTCCTGGTCAAGTTACAGCAGCATCTACTGAAGTCTCCTCCAGCATCCACATGCCCAGCATACCTCCCAAACGTTAGACTAGGAACTTCAACATGTAGGTGAAGCAGTTTGACTCTCACCTCCTTCTTAGTATGTCTTAGTTTCCCAACTGTTACTAAAAGTTTCAAAATTAAACAGACAACTCAGAAGAAGCAGCCTAATTCTTGAACCTCAGGGCTCGTCCAGGATTTGAAGCCGGGACCTCTCACACCCTAAGTGAGAATCATACCCCTAGAGCAAAGAGCCACAGAAAGAACTAACCATTCAATAGCAGCTCGGTGAAGTTTACACAGTATACATTTAAACCAGCAACCACTGTTGGATCCATTCATCCACCTGTATTCACTTTCCAGGTCAGGTTGCAATGGTTGTATGCTCAGCAAAGATGTTTAGATGAGCTGTTCCCCTGCATGGTCTTTCTGCTCTTCTTACGGGATCCTGAAGCATTTTGAAAAAGGAGATTATATGCAGCCATTTCATTATGCTCCTGGCATCTATTAAAGTCTCCTCTTAAGTGGATGTGTCGAGCTGCCAAATAAGTAGCAGTTCAACTCCCTCCTCCTTAGCTTGCCAACAGTTCCAAACTTGTCAACTAACCCACGAGAAGCAAATACAATTCCGCCATCTGGGCTCGTCCGGGATTTGAACCCGGGACCTCTCGCACCCAAAGCGAGAATCATACCCCTAGACCAACGAGCCATACCAAGCAAAAGCCATGTGATTGCATCTGGGAGAATTTGACTCAGCGTACCTTTCTCCCAGCAACCACTGCAGGATCCATCCATCCATCGTCCATTTGTCTTCACTTTCCTGGTCAAGTTACAGCAGCATCTACTGAAGTCTCCTCCAGCATCCACATGCCCAGCATACCTCCCAAACGTTAGACTAGGAACTTCAACATGTAGGTGAAGCAGTTTGACTCTCACCTCCTTCTTAGTATGTCTTAGTTTCCCAACTGTTACTAAAAGTTTCAAAATTAAACAGACAACTCAGAAGAAGCAGCCTAATTCTTGAACCTCAGGGCTCGTCCAGGATTTGAAGCCGGGACCTCTCACACCCTAAGTGAGAATCATACCCCTAGAGCAAAGAGCCACAGAAAGAACTAACCATTCAATAGCAGCTCGGTGAAGTTTACACAGTATACATTTAAACCAGCAACCACTGTTGGATCCATTCATCCACCTGTATTCACTTTCCAGGTCAGGTTGCAATGGTTGTATGCTCAGCAAAGATGTTTAGATGCGCTGTTCCCCTTCATGGTCTTTCTGCTCTTCTTACGGGATCCCAAGGCATTTTGAAAACAGAGGGGATATGCAGCCATTTCAGTATCCTCCTGGCGTCTACTGAATTTTCCTCCTTAGTGGATTTATCGAGCTGCCAAGTATGCAGCAGTTCAACTCTAATCACCTTGTTAACTTCCCAACAGTTCCAAACTAATCAGGTAGCCCACAAGAAGCAACCACATTGCTGCCATCGGGGCTCGTCCGGGATTTGAACCCAGGACCTCTCGCACCCGAAGCAAGAATCATACCCCTAGACCAACGAGCCACAGAAAGACTTAGCCATTCAATAGCAGCTCGGTGAAGTTTACACAGTATACCTTTAAAGCAGCAACCACTGTTGGATCCATTCATCTATCTGTATTCACTTTCCAGGTCAGGTTGCAATGGTTGTATGCTCAGCAAAGATGTTTAGATGCGCTGTTCCCCTCTATGGTCTTTCTGCTCCTCTTACGGGATCCCAAGGCATTTTGAAAACAGAGGGGAGATGCAGCCATTTCAGTATCCTCCTGGCATCTACTGAATTTTCCTCCTTAGTGGATTTATCGAGCTGCCAAGCACGCAGGAGTTCAACTCCAAATACCTTGTTAGCTTCCCAACAGTTCCAAACTAGTCAGGTAGCCCACAAGACGCAACCACATTGCTGCCATCTGGGCTCGTCCGGGATTTGAAACCGGGACCTCTCGCACCCTAAGCGAGAATCATACCCCAAGACCAACGAGCCACAGGAACTGGGAGTCATTCGATAGCAGCTCGGTGAAGTTTACACAGTGAACCTTTTTCCCAGCAACCACTGTTGGATCCATCCATATATCCATCTATTTGTCTTCACTTTTCAGGTCAGGTTGCAGTGGTTGGATGCTCAGCAAAGATGTTTAGATGAGCTGTTCCCCTGCATGGTCTTTCTGCTCTTCTTACGGGATCCTGAAGCATTTTGAAAAAGGAGATTATATGCAGCCATTTCATTATGCTCCTGGCATCTATTAAAGTCTCCTCTTAAGTGGATGTGTCGAGCTGCCAAATAAGTAGCAGTTCAACTCCCTCCTCCTTAGCTTGCCAACAGTTCCAAACTTGTCAACTAACCCACGAGAAGCAAATACAATTCCGCCATCTGGGCTCGTCCGGGATTTGAACCCGGGACCTCTCGCACCCAAAGCGAGAATCATACCCCTAGACCAACGAGCCATACCAAGCAAAAGCCATGTGATTGCATCTGGGAGAATTTGACTCAGCGTACCTTTCTCCCAGCAACCACTGCAGGATCCATCCATCCATCGTCCATTTGTCTTCACTTTCCTGGTCAAGTTACAGCAGCATCTACTGAAGTCTCCTCCAGCATCCACATGCCCAGCATACCTCCCAAACGTTAGACTAGGAACTTCAACATGTAGGTGAAGCAGTTTGACTCTCACCTCCTTCTTAGTATGTCTTAGTTTCCCAACTGTTACTAAAAGTTTCAAAATTAAACAGACAACTCAGAAGAAGCAGCCTAATTCTTGAACCTCAGGGCTCGTCCGGGATTTGAAGCCGGGACCTCTCACACCCTAAGTGAGAATCATACCCCTAGAGCAAAGAGCCACAGAAAAAACTAACCATTCAATAGCAGCTCGGTGAAGTTTACACAGTATACCTTTAAAGCAGCAACCACTGTTGGATCCATTCATCTATCTGTATTCACTTTCCAGGTCAGGTTGCAATGGTTGTATGCTCAGCAAAGATGTTTAGATGCGCTGTTCCCCTTCATGGTCTTTCTGCTCTTCTTACGGGATCCCAAAGCATTTTGAAAACAGAGGGGATATGCAGCCATTTCAGTATGCTCTTGGCATTTGTTGAAGTCTCCTTTTAAGTGGATGTGTTAAATAGGCAGCAGTTCAACTCCCACCTCTTTGTTAGCTTCTCAACAGTTCCAAACTAGTCAAGTAACCTACAAGAAGCAAACACATTCCTTTCATCTAGGCTTCTCCGGGATTTGAACACGGGGCTTCCCGCACTCAAAGCCCGAATCATATCCCTAGACCAACGAGCCACTTTCCACGTGCTGTTGCAGCGGTTGCACGCTCAGCAAAAATGCCTAGATGCTCTCTTTCTCTGCCTCCTCCTCCTGCCCTTCACAGTGGATTGTGAGGCGTTTCGAGAAAAGAGTGGATATGCAGCCATTTCAGTATGCTCCTGGCGTCTTCTGAAGTCTCCTAAGGGGACATGCCTAGCATACCTCCCAACTGACACCGTCAACATGTAGATGCATCTATTGAAGTCCCGTCCCAATTGGATGTGCCGAGCTGCCAAGTATACAGCAGTTTGATTCTCATATCCTTCTTAGGATGTCTTAGCTTCCCAACAGTTCCAAACTTGCAAAATCAGTCAGATAGCCCACAAGAACCAACCACATTCCTCCCCTCTGGACTTGCCCAGGATTTAAAGCCGGGACCTCTCGCACCCGAAGCGAGAATCATACCCCTAGGCCAGCGAGCCACTAACAACGTGCTATATAGGATTTCCCCTGCAGTGAATGCTGTTCAGGTTTGACTTACTTTAAAATAATCTTCGACGTGTAGGTTTTTCCTTGACTCTTTTCATGCCTTCACTTATGGATTCAGCTTTGTGATAATTGTCTAGAAATCAGAAAAAAAATTGGTGGAATGAATAAACTAGCTTACAAAGCAGGTCCACACACTGAGTCTTGAACTCAAGTCTTCAATATCATAGACGACTGCGCTGATTACCAAGCCAAAGAGAATACCTTGCCAATGTACAGACAGACCTCTACCTATTTATACACTCATAACACAGAGACAGCACAGCGTGTAATGTGTAGAGAAGAACTTCAAAGGCGATTCTTTTCATTTACTGCATATTTTTTACAACCTAACTTTGTGGAAAGGAGAAGGGGAACAACAGGTTATGGAGAGTCCCTTGGGAGTACTTAGCGTGTGTCAGTAGCTCAGCTTTGGCCCTGTTTACACCTGGTATTAACATCCGTCTCAGGTGAACCGATCACAAGTGGACAGCTTTAAGTACAGGTGTAAACGCACCCAAGACGCATTGAGGACGGATTGAGATCCGATCACTCAGACCACATTCGAAGGTGGTCTGGGCCACATGTGGCCACATTCTTTTAGTAGTGTAAACGCAATGCGTCCTGGGCCACATTGAAGGACCGCCTACTCAACTGATGTCCTCTATTTTCCGGCAGACTAGGCACAAGACCCTCCGTCCAAAGCTGTTCAACTTGTTTGATAACAGGATAAACAAATTATTTTGTTTTTCATGTGAATTAAAAACGTAACCCACCTCCTGTTTTTCCTGTTTTTCTCGTTCCCCTAACCGGTTTCCCTCTTCAAATCGACAATTAGAATATAAATTAAACCATTCACTTTTCGCTTGTCTGTCTAAAAAATATTTCAGAAGCTAAACGTTGCTGGATAGTCTCTTCTGTCCTGTCAAGTTGATAACAATAGTTTTTAGTTTTGCTGCGCTGCTCAACATAATGAGCTCAATATTTATCAGGAGGATGACTGCTTTACTCCAAACAGTTTCACTGTATGAACCTGGACTTTGTGTGTAACAGATGACTTACTGCATGTGTAGAAGAATACAGAACATTAATTAACATTAGATCCTGACTGACCCTGTTGGTATGTCGGATATTTGAAGAATGAAGTTATGCTGCTGTGTCTTGTGCGTACATGCATACAGTGTCTCTGAATGGAGAGACACAGCTGCTGGGAGATCGTTGCATAACTCTCTCTCTCTCTCGCTCGATGCGGAATGTTTATATATATCCTGAACATTTATCAAGTTGAACACAGCTTTGGTCGAATAATGAACAAATTTGGTCTTTGAAAATGGAAACGATGACTGTGTTTATTTGCATATAGAGTGGGAAAGTGAGATCTGATCACAAGTGGTCACTCAGGATGCATGTGGAGATGCATGTTAATACCAGGTGTAAACAGGGCCTTCATCTCTGGGGAACACCCATAACTCTGAGAGAGATGTCCAAATAGGGAAATGTGTGTCATGCAGCAGGTGGATGTGACTCCCCTCATTGAGACATGCTGATAGATGTAACAGTGGAGCACAGGGGAGAGACTGAGATAGCGATGTAACCAACCTGCACGCTGGTATTTGACATGGTTTTCTTTTTCTTCCCAAAAACAAATAATTTTTAAAAAATTTGTACAAAAAAATGTTCATAAAAAAACACTATTTGTGCTTTGCCATATAATGTATTTGTACTCAGGCACTCCTAGTGCATAAGGTGACGTAGAATGTTGTAAGACCAAAAGCCGAACAAAAGCAAAGAGTTGGTAGCCGGGGAAGAAGAGAGAGCCATGCTGATGACTGGGGCTTTTATATCCTACAGGAGCACTGGGCCCAGGTGCTCCACATCAGGTTGGCCACCACAATCAACTTCTCAGGCACCTTAATGACAGCACAAGTTAATACACACACACACATTCAGACTGTGCAGGGGTTGTCACAACACATACGACACAATCATACAGTGCATCTGCAAGGCTGTAGCTGCAGTCATTTCGTGCAGTCAGATGGGGAAACCTCAGCATTTAACCCTATGAGATTGAAATGCCTCCTCCTGATGAAGACATCTACTAAATGAGGTCATATTTTAGGACACACTCAGGACAGAAGGAGCCACTCTGAAGAGAAAAACAGACATCAAAATTACTGTCATTGGAGTCATTTTGCCACTTTAGACACCATTGGATGATCCTGATAATCACATAAAATGCCATTCAGTTTCACTTTATTCATTGAAACTGACATCGTGTTAATGGGGTTATTTTGTGTGGTCTTGCCCTAATTAATCAGTAGCCAATGAAACATCCATCTGTCGACATAATCTTCATTTGGTACAGAAGCTGCTTATTTTTAGGATGGGATACCTAAAATGTAAAGAAAGAAAAGGTAATGTAGCATCTGACTAAAATGTAACTATGTAAATGTAAGCATAAGATTTCACAAATTTCACTTGATGCCAACATTGGACCATAATTACAGCATATGAAAAGGACCAATAAATATTAAGTTGTCACCGAAAGACAGGCTAACACTAAAATGAAAATCTTAACCATATTCTGATTTAAAGCAGGGGTAAACCCAGCTGCTCAAGAAGCTCAGCGCTCCTATTGTTCTAATGAAAAGCTGTTATCTGTCTAATTAGCATGTGAATGACTGACTTTGTTTAAAAATGTGTCAATTTTAAACTAGTTCTATGATGTACATCCTGTTTTAACAAACAGCTTCCACGCGTCATGTGATGTAGGTAAGATGATATGCTATGACTCAACATGAATAAACAAAGTGGACTCTTAAAAACACAGATTAACTCGAAGACCACTGAAGATTTATTTATCATCTGCATTTGCACAAACAAGTTCTGTCTGTTTCTTGTGGAAGAATGCATTTGTTATATGACTGGAAACACTGTCATGATGTTGTGTCTAATCTCACAAAGGGCGTATGACATCACCTACTGCAGAGCCGTACACTGGAGATGGAGTGTAAACACTGACAATGACACATATAGTGGTAATGTGGCCACAAGCCCAGAACCAGCAGTTGAGCAGATTAAATCCTCATTCAGATGGGATTTGTTTTAAGGACAACGTGCTAAAATAAGTGCTAACAAAGGACATCTGCTGCTTGGAAATTTATATGGGATAAGACATCACTGTAAACACTCAGTCATGGTGTTGTCTACTTCATTTACAGGTTGTCCTCACACCGAAAATCTAACATGTGAAATGTTACAGTAGATGTTAGAAGAACAGAGCAGCTCTCTGAACAATGGAATAACAGGAGGTGTACATTCTAACATGCACAAATTAATTAAAGTTGTGCTAATATTAAACTAATAAGATATGACATTTAATAAAAAAAAATCCAACTGATGAGAAGCCTAAATAATTAAAGTTTGATATAATTCTTTATGCATATATTCTAAGGCCAAAGATCATGAGTTACTATAGAAACATTTTAACATATCATAGTGATGTTATAAATTAAAATATATTAACATGACTCTGACTCTACCACATACTTTTTAAGCATCTAGAGAAGTAGTATGCATTGGTTGAAATGATGGGTAAGGCTTTATTTCATGAGTCTGTAAATTCCTAATAATTTCCTTGGAGGTTTCCTGGAAAGGACGATGTAATTTGTATCTAATTATACAAGTTAATTGAAGGTTAAAGAGAGACAATGTTCAATCGGTACACTTCCAGTTAATTAATTCCAATTAACTGCTGCTAGTGTAATTTAGAGTCTTTTAGTCAGTGCACAGCAGGTCAGCTGAACATGCAAAAAGGTAAAATTTGTCCACAGGCAAGCAAACAATTAATATAAAATAAACAGTATATAAAGACTAACATTTCCAACAATAAATTAAAGCTATAATATGTAACCATTCTCCAATAAAATGTCTATTACAACTAGAACTATGTTATATATTTTGTTAAGTTGTGTACTTACATTATCCCAAATGTTTCTAACAATTTTCAAACCTAGAGAAATCAGTCATTTTAATCAAGGTAATGGTCCCTTTCATTTGGTCGCCTGTCAATGGCGTCAGACCCCCTCTACCAAAGAGTATACAATCACAAGATGGTGATCATCTTATGTGCATGTGTCGGTTGATGCCATGGTAGTAAACAGCTACACCGCTGTCTACTAAAGAGTATATGCGTACAAGATAATATGTGGATGTTGTTGTTGTCCGCCAGAAAATTGACTTTAATCAGTTTTAAGGAACATTTTTATGATGAACTTTTTAGATCTTGGTTGTTGTTAAATATATATTTTAACCGGATGAAGAGTTATCAGAGAAACAAGCTGAGCAAACGTTAGCGGCTGCTTGGCTCACACACAGTCCCTCCTAGATGTCCTCTGTCTGCCAAAGAGCCTCAGAGAAACACTGATTTTTAACGTGAAACAGCTTTATTCAGTGTTTTTACTGGTTGTAATCTCTGTGTTCGTTTTGGAGAAGAGGAGACAGATAATTTGGCTACCAGTAAAAACCTTTTGAATGATGAACACTGAAGTAATCCTAACCGAGAGAAGCTGACTGCAATGATGGCAATGGTGGTTGTTTAACAATGAAGACAACAACTCTCATGATCCCATGCTACTTCACAACGTCATCAAACTCCGTCTTTTGTAATTGTTTTGAGAGACCCCTAGTGGCAGAAATTACATACTGTGCGTTTAATGATGAATACACAACTAAATCAAATAACTATTGATTTTGTACAGCAGAGTAGTAGGGCCAGTTTTTGGAAAAAAATAATTGGAAATTTCGAGAATAAAGTTGAAATATTTTGAGAAAAAAGTTATAAAAGTCATAATATTTCAAGAAGGAAGTCGTAACATTACTAAATTTTAACAGTCCATCGTATTAAAAAGATGAGTACAGTCTGTCAGCCTTTACATGTCAAATGAGTGATATTGATAACCTGAAGTTACAAGTTTCACCAATAAGCACCTTATTATCAGATATTTTAGGATATTGAAATGAAATGATAGGATGTATGAGTCAATAACTGGACTTGTTTTTAAGCAGCAGCTGGACCAACTCACTCAGAACGACACAGTGATATGACTGTCTGACAGACACACAGCCCAATTTGGGACTGTCTGAAGAGAAAACATTTGGGGAAGTGGCTATATGCTGCTGTTTATTGGAGGTGGAAAAATTAACAAGACGTACATTTGCCAAACCAACCACTAGTCCTGATCCTTGAAGCCTCTTCTCTTAACCAAAACAAAACACTTATAATAAGTAAGCAAATCTCATCTTTATGTGGTTTATTGTCCACACAAATCTTAACTTCCCCACCTCTGTTAAAGCACAGCACACTCTACTTCCCTATGTTTTTCAATGGGAAGCATCCTGGAGAGAGTGACAGTCCCAAATTGAACTAGGTACCTCTCTTCAGACGGAGCTAGTCATGGTGTCAGGCATCTTTAAAAAATATTACAGTTCATGCCATTAATGTTTCCCCTAAGCATAACATGTGTCACCTACAAACTGAACCGGCAAGCCACAAAGCTAATTTATCAAGTGTTGTCCTCAGGGGTTAAGACGCCAAACATGAACCTTGACGACCCCAGTTTGAGTCCAGCCAGGGATATTTGTTGCATTTCTCTCTCCCTTATTTCCTGTCACCTCCCTAGTGTCTGTTATAAAGGCTTCCAATGTCCCTCAAAAGTGTTTTCTTTGTATTTTGTGACTCTAAAACACCTTACCTTTTGCTGCTGGGTAATGCAACCAAACAATGGAAAGTTGGCTATTAAAGCTGCAGGTTATTGATGGTAAGTTAAGTTACATTTTTCATGCAGGCTTGGTGTATCACAGCACCGATCTCATGCTGGTTTATATGGCAGATAATCAATTCTACATAATGATAATTTTATAATGATTTCTTGAGCACAAAATGTTATTGGAATATGTAACAGATACTTTTAGAGGTCACTGTTTGTGCTGATGATGAACATTTAAGGCTGCTCTAATAACAGACTCTACAGTTCCACTCAGTTCTACTTTTAGCTCATTGTTTTGATTTTATGGCTTGCAACTGAACAGTTTCTGTTTCACTCATACCTCTGTAATCAACCTCCTTCCTAGCAGCACAGAGCTGTTTTCAGCAAACAAGTTCTGATGTACCCACTGTGTGCTACATGTGAGGAAACCAAATAGCGGACAGACAAAGATAGTCTAGTTTAGGGACTAGTCGTTGAACACAGTGGGCCATTTAGCAGCTAAAGATAAATATATATATATATGTATATATATACATATATCTATTTCCAGAGGAAAATAGATTGTGTGAGAATTGTGATTTGGGTGAAGTGGAAAGTGAGTCCCATTTTCTATTGTACTGTACAAATTATGATGGCTTAAGAGAGCTACTGTTTCATGAAATTGCTCGACTAAACCCTGAAATATTTTGGTGTTCAGATGACCAAAAACTGGAATGGCTGTTTAATTTTGATGTATTTAAGTTTGCTAACTTTATCTCAAAAGCCTGGAAAAGAAGGCAAGATAGATTGTTTAATTAATGTTTACTAGACTTTTCAGTAATATATGGCAAGCTCCCATCTGTAATTCAGGATGTCTGTACTATTTAATGATTGTCTCTAGATCTGAAGATGAAAGATTTTCTTTTTACAATATATACATTGTACTCTGGTCCTGGCTTGTTGGAATTCATGGTGTCTTGTAAGCCCATGTGGGCTGGGCATACAGTTGTATGCATGACACAATATTAAAAATTTCATTCATTCATTTCATTCATTCATATAAAGGAGTCAGTGAAACCCAAAACAGAGCTTAAAGGAGAGTGAATTTTGGACTAATTTATTGGGTGACAGACACACGGCTCCAAATGAGTGCTGATGTTGCTCAATGTCTGCTGGATATTAAATTAGGCAAGTTTGCTAACAAGTCCCCCTCCACTCAAAAATGTGTTACTGTTGTTACTTTTTGATGTTTGAGCTTCACTGTACTGAAGAGGTTGACACTGGAAAGCTGTTCTCTCATTGATCTGCTGAAGGTGGAAAGTTTCTCTGTGCTCACCTTAAATTTAAGTAAAAGGCGTGTTCCTACGAGCCAAACGTGGTCCAGTGTACAACTTACACACGTGTGATGAGGAAACCTGAACCTCCAGTGCTCATACACTGAGAATAGACTTTTCAGTGAAGTAGGAGACATCTTGTATCCAGCAGTTGAACTTTGGAAATGAAAATTATTTGCATATTCATAGATTCTGGATTTTTTAATGAGGGAAAAGGAGTAGATGTCATTGGTAAGAATTTCTAGCAAGGTAATTTAAATTTTTTGTGGAATAAGACATATCAGACACAAAATATTATTCAAAGCAGTATTTTTATATGTCTTAAAGAGAGCCTTTAACAACTTTTTAAGATAATAATATGTCAGTATTGTGTTTCACAGCCCTCAGTGGTCCAAAACATCAATCTAAACTCAGCTGATGCGTTAAAGACATTGTGCTTTATTCAAATTCAATAACAATGCCAATACCTTTAATGTTTAGCATTCTCAAACTAGAGCCCTCTCTTTCTATAAAACACAAACACACAGTCTTGATGGACTCTCAGTGACATGCTTAATGGAGCCCACAGTTTGTATGTGGCTCAGTGATGAATATCAGCCAGTGACATCCCATCCTCAACCTTTTTCATGCTAATTATCCTTCCAGAGCAGGGGAGACGGATTTGGTGTTTCTGCACAGACTGGCATGAGCTCATGGTCCTCCTGGTGAATAATGGCTTTCTAATGGCAATATTAACCTACTGGACAGACAGAAGTGCTTAATGTCTCCTATGATTAAGCCGTGAGAGCTGTAATGTCAGAGGTCAGATGCTCTAGGCGATGAGTGGGATTATCAAGACACTATGCGAGTGATGATTTAAGCACAGAAAGCGAGGCCAATTGAACAGTGTGCTACTATAAACTGCAGAGTGATTTTCTTTTGTTTTGTTTTTCGGACTGTAGCTCACCGCATTAGCTCACAGTTTGGGATGTACAGTAGTGGAGGGTGAGCACACAGTTTCCTACTCTTTCATTTGGGGAACAAAATATCTGGTTAGGCTGATCTTCATGACCTAAATTGACTGCACACATTGTAAAAGATCATTTATTTTCAATCTGGCTCTACATATTCGCTCTTCACATTCAAATTTTAGATTAAGTTCATATAACTAAGCAGACTTTCATCACAAATACTTAACAGTCAAAAAACCCCAAAATGAAATAGCACATTGAAAAGACATAGCAATTTATCACATTGTGCTAATAAAGCTAATGTTACCAAGCATAAATAGTCGTACATGATTAAGAGAATACAAGGAATAAAAAAACATCCAAGAAATTAGATTAGAGTTTAATTAATTTTCAGATTAATTAAAAAAGTACAATACTTGCTTGGCAGATACAGAGAAGTTTGTTTGAATAGATCACAGAAAGAACACTAAATTTTTGACAGTGGGTAGTGACAGTGAAATAAAAAGGCATAAAGAAAAGGGTAGATGCACACAGTCACAGAAGACACATTCAACCAACATGCACAATCATACTGATAGCAGGCATAGATTGAGTGTTAAGATGCAGCAAACAGGATGCAGAGTTTCAGTGAGTCCCCAGCTAGATGTTTCTGCATCACTGCTGTCAAGACTAGAATCATATAAGAAGACTGTATTACTCTGATGTGTGGAGTTTTTCCCTCATGCCTGAAGAAACAAGGCCATGAAAGCTACAACAAACACAACCCTAACAATCAACAACAACAACTAGTCAGCAGGTGGACATGGGGTCTCCTTGGACAAGCCAAGAGGAGGAGGAGTCAAGATAAAAGTAGTAAAAAAGAAAGGGGTGTAAAAATAAAAATACTCACTGCACACTATGAGGATTAACTCCTCCAGAAATCATGTTTGTACTATGTGCAGAAGGTTTTTGACTGTCTAACTGAACATTTCCACAGATCTCCCTTAATCAGACAGATAGTTCCAGCAATGGGCTGCTCAGTAATTTGAAATACATATTTTGCAAGGAGTGTTTCCTTTGCCTAAAACAAAACAAAACAAAACAAACAAACAAACAAAAAAATGTAGCCTTTGAACATAATTCAGATAGTTTTTCCAACATAATTAGGAAAACAAGTTAATATACAAATGCAGTTTCTAGGAGACAAAGCTGATTTCGGAGTGTTGTATGGGTTGCCAAGATCCCTGTTAAAATAGACAAAGAATTACAGCAAGTTTATATTTAATTTTGTGTTTTACAACACAGCAACATTATATACACAATTATGGAAAGACAGAATAAAGGTATGTTCAGACTGAATGCAAAGTGGATTTAGGAGTAGCAAGAATTAGCAGTTTTTGCACAAAAACGTGCAACTCCAGTTTATGAATGTAGAGAGACAAGGACAAAAGTGAAGGGTCTGGAAAACAATAACAGAAGGAACTGGAGTTCCTGTTGAGTCTTGAGATCAGTCAGAGGCTGAACAGCCACAGAAACACATGTGTGTACATTTCTAATTATCTTATGTCTACAGTCAGTACTATGTGTAATGTGAGAGGTGTTGCTTGTAGTAATGAACCCACAGAAAATCATCACCTGACTCTGCAGTTCCTCTCAGTTCTATGAAGCTTTTTTTTTTTCATCGTTCAGCTTGTTTTCATTTGCTGGCCCACTTTAATGTTTTGATGAGCTCTCACTGCTCTGATCACTGCCATTTTCAGCCACAGCATAAAAACTCTGAAAATCCACTGTACAGTTAGTTCCTGACCAGCACTGAATAGCAGACACACAAAATCAGTGACTACTTGGTGAAGCAAGTAGAACACTTAGTAGTTTAAGAGCCAAATATTTTTTCTGAGAATGAATGCTAGTTATTTTTAGTTTGTTAGATGTGTAAATAGCAACTGTCTGCTAAAAAGTTCACTCTATCAACTTAAAAAGTGATAATATGTCAGTCTTATATATAGTTGGGCAACATGGTTAGGGTAAGTCTCTATTTAAACCAGGGAGTGTCTACTGGGGCCTGATGACAGCTATGAGCTAACAGAGAACTTCAGCCTGTGTTTCTAAGGATAGCTTTCTTCACTAGGATTATATTTGGTTGTGTCAGTCTGTGTTATGTTCACAGTGTAAACAAATGTGTTGGAATGTGATTTTGTGTGGCCACTTACTGCTGCAGGACATCTCATCCAGTTTTAATACCAGATACATAATAGACAACAGAGGGATTTGAGACCCAAGAAATAAGCTCCACATTTTCTTGAGTCATGAATTATCTTGAATCTGAGGGGATACCAAGGCTCCCACTGCCCATTCCTCCTTAAGGTTGAAGTTTGTTGGCATCTCTGTGGGGAGTCAAACTGATTGACAAATTTAATTGTTTTGTTCTCACTGATATGAAGTGTAATAACCTGATTCACATCAGTTATTTTGTATTTTTTTCTCTCATCTTAAATATGTGAATTATTGCCAATTATTGATAAGATACATAAGTCCTCTTCAGCTAATTTATTAGATTTATTGAAATGCTTCATGTATCTTTAATAAGTTATCATTCAACTATCCGTATACCACTATGTTCTGACAGTGAATTGGTGATTTACAGTCAATATACACTCACCTGCCACTTCATTAGGTATACCTGTGCAGTCTAATGCAATCCAATACAACAACTCTGCCATAAATTCTACTTTTACAAAACTCATACATTTTCAATTTTAGTTGACATTGTCAGAAAGGTGATAATTCTTCTTCATGTTTATTATTGAGGTCGTAGTGGGTGGTGGTGGTGTACTGGAATGCATTATATTCAAAAGTGTTCCTAATTTTTTGCCTCCCTCATGTATTTTAATGGCATGGACAAAATATTAGGAACACCATTCAAAAAAGCTGCAGCGAAGAGCGCAGACAGATCTCCGCTGAAGCTGGCTTACGCTCGGGGAAATTCAGCAGCACTGAAATGACTGTCAGCGGGAGGGAGTGTCACATTGGTTAACAGCCCCCAGAGTATTAACCATTAGAGGGCCCTGCCTGTGCTTATAGAACTAGGGTTACAAAATCATAACCTTTGCTATTGTCACTGTTAACCCTCTGTTTAATGAATTAATTTAAAGGAGGTGGGGCAAACCCATGCAAAACCTTATACATAAAATGCAATATTTAAATTTTTTAAAGTTCTTAAAGCTCAATAAATGATATTTTCCAGTAAGTTACAATGATGGAATGAGAGTGGTTTGTTTTTTTTAAATCAAAAACTTTTATGACTTTCTTGAAGAGCGATTCTGTTGGTTTAAATGTTGTTACACCTGTAAGTGACCAGTTAGTAAAATGGTACTTTATGTGTGAAAAAAACATTGATATTTCAAGATGCATTCAGATGAATAAAATTAATCTGCAAAAGTAATTTCTCTTGTGCTCAGCCTTTTGAAATTCAGTTGTCAGGCCATGGATCTGCTGCATTTGATGAATTTAATTGGAAGGTCATGAAAGGAAGCACACTTTAGATTCATGAAATAAAACTATAATCAGTTCCTCTCTGTTGTGAGGCTCTGAACAGATGTGTGAAGTGAAAGATGACATTTTACATAAACAAATAAATTGAATTTCTTTTGTGTTGGGTGCATCTCTCTGTTTTTCAGAAAGAGATAAAGACACATTTCCTCTTATGCACAAATGTCAATGGAAAAATAATATTCAATCTGAAAGACTTACAGTCAACAAAAGAATTTATTATGTTCCAGCTCAGACATATCCCAGGAAAAGGTCGGTTATGAGAATCTGCTGCTTTAGTTGCAGAGAGGTGGTTTTATTGTACTGATTCACTGTTTCTCTCACAGTAGGCACACAATTCATTAAACATTGTAATGGTGTAGAGGCTCAAAGTAGACCAACCATGCAACAATTTAAAATAGGTGTCTACAGTCTTGCTTTTTAGATTTACAACACCTTAGTAATTGCTATTGCCATGAATAAGAAACATGCAGTGATTTCTTCGTTTAAAGAAATGGTTTGACACTTTGGGAAATACTCTTATTCACTTTCTTGCTGAGAGTTAGATGATACCTCTCTCATATCTGGCATTTAAGTCAGAGACAAACTAGCAGTTTCCCCCTGTTTCCAGTCTTTACGCAAAGCTAAGCTAACTGTCTCCTGGCGCGGAGTGGTATCTATCTTCTTATTTAACTCTTGGCAACAAAGGAATTGAGGATATTTGCCAAAATATCCAACTATTCCTTTAATACTGGCAGTTTTCATCTTATCCCTGTACTCATTCAAACATATCAGGCTAACCAGTTTTTAAGCAATTGGAGTCTGAAACAAACATGACTTTTTAAAATAATTCACAGGTTCTTTACTCCTATAAGACTGTCTTATACTTTGGCACCTTAAAGCTGCACTAATGACTATTTGTTAGTGCATTTTACCGTCTTTTAGCTCATTGTTTCGGTTTTACAGCCTGCAACTTTACCTCTTTTCCAGTCATCACAGGCAGCTGTTTTCATTGAAAAAACTCATATAAACCCACTGTAAGCAACCTGATGAGCACCAAACGGAAGACAAAGTTGAACATAGTAAAAAGGCAGATATTTTTCTCAAGAATTGCTACACACTAAAACAAAACCAAAGCCCAATACTTTTAATGGCACAGAAGTGCCATTGAAAATAAACAAATAAAATGCTGGAGTTGCTGTGTCTGTTGAATGTGAAAATAGGCAACTGCTCACTAACCAATAATGTTTACTATATTAACGACATTTTTGTGTTTGCAGCTGAAACAAAGTATAGTATATCCATACTGTTTAGGATTTAAGTATGGAAGAATCTTAAAACAGGCCTCAATGAAATATTTCTCATCATTTTCTTTTGGAGTCTAACTTTAGCTTATTTTGAAAAGTAGGTTTTATTCATTAATAATGAGCATAATCTTCTTGAATCAAATGAATATAGCTGCAAGACATGTGGGCTGTTCTGCGGCCAGACTGGAGGATTGGGTCCAGGTACCAATTCTGATCACATGGAAGTTTCCAAATACAAAATCTAAATGACCCACATAAGCACAAGCACTCATACTCTTCTCTGACAGGTATTAATCTTGATGGAAGCCACAATATTGATTTACTTGTGAGCAATTCCAGACACCCCCAAATATGGTACCATCTCTGACCGAAACAATAATAAAAATGGGTAAATGCAATTTATTTCTCTGTCTGTCTGTCTCTCAGACTCTGACACACACACATACTCACTCACCCATACAGAAGCTAATAATAAAAGCATTGGCCACCTACCATTTTGGTGAGTAGCCAAGCCTTTCTAATTGAGCATAGTTTCATAGTGTTTTTCTCAGAAACCACTCACCCCCTGTAATCATGTCTTGATTGCATCAATCAAGAATCACACAGCCTTAAATGACAGGAATTGATCCATTGAGACCAGACATTCATCGCCTGTTGTCTTGATTCTGAAATTTTGGCCAAATTTTGGGGTATTTTGAGATACTGATGGATGGACACTCCTCCACTTCAATATTCCAGGCACCGTTCTTTTAGTGGGGTGTGAAAAAGCACACAGCACGCATTGGCATCAAGGTGGTCTCTATGTGTGCAAAGTCATGGTTGCTAATTATGTTTCTGGTCTCTTTATCTCAAGGTTATGATTTATCTGGTTATCTATTATGTTGCCATACTAAATGGTTGTCATAACTAGTTTTTAAGACTGTCATCCAAATAATTAGTACAAAATCACTGCAATAAAAAGTCAACATTTTAATACAAGATACTGTAGCCTGTAATGTTTCTACAGATTTTCTGCCTTTAATTCTCTCCACCAGAGCAAAACAAAATGCACTATGCACTGATGAATGGTGGTGTGTTCTGGCATCTGGTATTGACATGAAGTCAGCTCAGCCACAGAGCAGGAAAATGGAAAATAAGGGGGTGGAGGTCAATGAATTATTAATGCCTTGTTCTGCCCACTATATGGCCTATGTGTCATGCTGATGGTCTGCCTTAATAATTCCTGTTTCATGCTGCAACATGCTCCCTAAAACATCACTGTCCTCTTCTTTCTTTCTTTCTTTCTTTCCACAATGTTAGGCTCTGCCCTTTTTCAGAGACCATAAACAATATCTACATTTAACCATAAGGTCACAGTAGTTTTTCAAATATTAACCTACACTGAGACAACAGAGTCAACAAGGCATCACAGTGATGACCTTTCCTGTGCTAAACGGCTTTTATTCAATTTTCCAGTCAGTCAATTATTAAAATAAAAAAGTGATTGAGCTCACCCACAAGTTGCATATCTCCACCAGCCACTTTGTTAAAAATGTGACTGAAGGCACATTTGTTGTGGTGCAATAATACGGTACAAGGACAGACAGGAAGACAAATTGATGCAAGAATTGTAAGTTGTTTTGTAGCAGTACATTTTCTTGACCTAAGTTTAGGATGCACAGAGGCTGCCATCCATTAAAATACTAACTTTTAGGAAAAGGAAAGTGGACTGTGTTGGTCAAACTGCAAATTTCAAATCTTATGCCACCTGTCTGAGTGTAACAACACTACGCACAAAGATAAGAGACAGCACAGCACTGAGATAAGAGAAAGAGAGTCATAGACAGACAGACTTTGAGTGGGTGAGGTATGAGCTGCAGATCAAAAAAAAAAACATAAGGATCACTAAACTGGACATACACAGACAGCCAGCAAACATAATACGTGGTGTAAGTAATAGGTATGTAGCCAGGTGAGGAGCCCACCAATAGCTGTGGTCAAAGCCTGTGAACTGTCGTCTTCAGTAAATGGTTGTAAATAAGAGTTTAGCGGTGTGTAATGAGAAGGTAACAGCAAGGAGAGGATAAATAATTCACATCGTCTCTCTCCCTCATCTTTTCATTCTTTACTGGCATTTTGCTGTGATACACACACACACACACACACACACACACACACACACACACACACACACACACTAGAGCTAGAGATGTGCTACCTGACCCGACAGGTTCTGACAAAGTGTGATGTTCTAGGTCGGGTTTGGGTTTGAATATTTTCAAATGTTTTTTCTATCTCTGTGTGGACCAATGGTCTGCTTCCATGTGTGTCATGGAAGTACGAATAAAGAAGAAGTCAGAGAGTGTAGCCTATGTGTAATATCAGCCATTGGGCTACCAGTCAGTAATGCAAAAAAGTAAAGGGATGCTTCTAAAAATCCCTAATGATTCAGGGATGACTTCTTAATTTTGGGAACATCTGGCCAATATTGCGAAAGCGCCAAGTTGATCTGGATATGGACCAACAAGTGAAGCAGATGGTTTATTATTTTGGGAAGCTATTGTGACACATGCTGGCTGCATTTTTTGTGGTAGTATTGCCAGTAAAAATTTAACCTCAGTCTAAAAGGTTTGGTTAATGCAATAAAAGCCACTTGTGTTTTGTGCCATCGGGCAACAATACATTCTGAACATTTTAATTCATGAGAAACCAAGTTTGTGCACTTAATGCAAGTTCCAGTGTACCTCTTTGACAAAGGGAATAACTAAAATGTAAAACTAGGTCAGGGTCGGTTCTCAGATTCATGCTCATACACACACACGCACGCACACACACACACACACACACACACACACACACACACACAGTTGTGTTTCCATCACTTCTGAGAGCATTACATTGTTTCCTTATACGAACCTCAACCACAATCACCACTTGCCTAACACTAATTGTTACCTGAAAATGAGTTGTGGACTGCATGTTTGTGTATGGGAGACATGATCAATATACATTTAGCCCTAATAAGTTTAGTCAACTTGAAAGCACTGTTTATTCTTCGAGAGAGATCATCAGGTAGGTGTATAGACACTGGTTGGCTCCTATGTGTTCATATGGCTGGGTTTGCTGTCAATAAATGGAATAATAAATGACAAGAATAAATGGAAGCAAAAAACTCACTTCACTCATAAATCAACACTAGAAAGTTTCACTGCAAAGATAACACTTAACATTGCATATAGTAATGACAGTACATTAAATTTAACATGTTCATGACAGTAAAGTGTTGTGTAATAACTACTCAACAATGGACCAATATGGCAGCGGCTGAGAGTCTCACAACCTCGGAATGCAGCATCTACTGAATGTGTATCTATCTATGGTGCATTTCAACATTGTGTGTTAGCTAGTTATCTTTGATGGACAGTAGAATTTAAAAATAAGAAGAAGCTTCAAAAACATCATTAGCAATATGATAAAATAGCAAGCTAATACACACTTATCTTAAGCTCTAAAATCACATTACATTAACATTTCAAGTAATTAGCTAACACTGCCATCACAAACTGCAATTTAACATGAAAATGGAAGTGTAAGGAAAGGTGTAGATAAGAAGAGAAAATGAGACTTCATGTGGAGCTATTTCAAATTTACACGGATGAGAATAATTCATTGGAGAGAAGATGATGTGAGTTTCTGCTGGAAAAAAAAAAGTTGTCAACAGGAAGGTCAGGGAGAAGGTCACTCATTCACCACTGGGGAGCCAGGAGGGAGAAGAGTTGAGACAGTATGGTGAGATAACCAGGTAGGAAGGGAGCTAAGTGGCCTCTGACGGCAGAATACTGAGCACTGTGAGGTTGTGGGGGTTTGATATGAACAGAGAATGTAGGAGGGGAGTGACAAAGGACAGTTAATGAAGGTTCAGTTGAGGTGCAGCATTCTGGATGAGTAGTAGGTGTTGAAGGGGATCTTTTGGGAGGATGTCAAAGAGAGAATTGCAGTGCAGGCACGAGACGAGTGGGCCTGAACAATGAGCCGATCGTAGGATGGTAGATGAGTTTCTATTAGATGCATTTAAGTCAAGAATAAAATGTAAGTAATGCAGCAAATCCCACAAAGTAGAGGAATAAACTTCATAAAGTGTATGTTTAAACTAAACCTAAAATATCAGGGAGCAGTCTCAACACATAAAGCCAAGCATTTAACCAAACAGTAAGCTTTTCTGTGCTGAATGCAGTGGTCCATTTTTGGACTTTTTTTGTGTGTGTCATCTCTCTCAATGTACCTGTGAAAGTGAAGTAACAACAGATTTTGCTCCCCGTACTTGTCTCCGAGGAAGGAGACACAATTTATGTTGACAACTCTATCCTTGCTATTTTCTGTCCTGCCTACTTTTTACCACACCAGGCAAAATATGTTAATTGTCCTGCCTCAACAGGTGCAACAGAATAGTGAGAGAGATATCAGTCAAACCAGGGCCCCGTTTTCCAAAAGCATCTTAAGGCTAAGATTACTGTAAAATACATCTTACAAATCTTCTTAAGCTAAAGAAATGTTTTAACTACTTACATGGAAAACAGGTTTTCTTCAGGTTTTTGTTCATTTTTAAGTTTTTATGTTCTCTAAATGATGTTTAATGTAAAATAATAAATAATGTTTAGATTACAAAATAAAACTAAACTAAGACACAAATTAATTCAGCAATTTATTTGCGCAGTTGATCTGCCAGTTTCTGTACTTATTATCATTTCTCTCCCTCTTCTCGTCTAATATTCATCTCTTCTGGCTGAAGTGCCACTTTCCTGATAGTATATCTTCAGGTTCCACATCTTTTTGATACATATGTTGTTTGCCACAGCACGTCTAATACAGAAAGCAACTGCATCATTTTACGTTTAATAGGAGTTTAAGAGTAAGGTATAATTTACATGCTTTGTGGTTTATGTATTTTCACTTTATCTTTTTGTAATATATGTCTTACCTTCTAAGATCGATTGCTGTGAAAACACCTCTGTGGGTGGATCATGAGTCTAGGGTTTTAAGACATTTTGTGATGGTGCGTAATGTACCTTTTTTATTTGATATTACTCTGGAGCTCAACAATTTAAATGAACTAAGTACTTTTTCCTTAGCAAGGGGGACAATTTCATAATAAGTAATCTTCCTTAAATCAAAAAAGAAAAGTAAAAACAGAAATGAAACATGTTTAGACACAGAGTAACAGGAAGCAGAAATGAAATATAATAAAAATTGGTCAAGCAAAACTTTGGATCAGCAGTCCATCAACCAGTTTTATCTCTCTAATTAAGTGATTTCACTTCCTCATAGATTGCTTGATGAGTGCTAAATTAGAGAAGCTGATTAGAGCCATACAGAGTACAATCATTGTTCTTTGGATTTTCTATTGATGACGTTTGAGCTCATGTTCTGTCATTCTTTGTCTGTTTCAAACATAACAGCTAGCTGTGGTCATGGTTACTACTGAATTCATCTTCTGCTTTACTCTAAAGGAATCATTGCTTCTGCTACTGGAAATACAAAGTATTTTACTTCCTTTGTGAAGACCTACACAAAACTCGGTGGTAACAACAGGAACATGATGAAATCTAAAAGGAGAAAGGTGACTGCAATAAAACAAACCATATGAAATGTCACTAATTACAATGTAAGTAATCACCCCTTATGTTGATTTGGAAGATTTCATTATTATTATTTTTTAAAAAAAAAGCTTTGATGGCATATGCAAATACTTGCAAAGGTGAAAAGAAATTAAATGCATTTTTATTTTCACATTATTTCAAAATGCCAAAGTGAATTTAATTTACACTCTACTGTTGATTTAAATCTTAATGAATGAGATTGTTTTTGTTCTGGCTTCATGTGGCTCATAATCTAGCTCTTGCTAAATGTCAGCACTTAAGTTTCCATATACATTTTACAAACGTTCCTCTCTGATTTTTATTGAGTGTTTCAGCATGTGGCGTTGACAAAAGGTCGATTTCATAATTGAAGAAAATGGGTTCACCGGGTCTGATATGCATCTTGATTAATGACTTGTCATTTGGGTATTTTTAATTTTTCCATCCCTTCCCACTTTTCATATTTTGGATGATAAAGGTACTTGTTCTATTGTGATTTTGCAGATATAGTTATTATTATGATAAATACACCAAGGGGACTTTTAAAACTGAACATTTTAACTTTAATTTTTTAAGCAATAAATCAAGCTTAAAATGATAAATACATCTATGTAAAATAATCTTTAGCACAGTTTAAAAGCAATATAAAATTGCGTATCATGACGTAGATTAAGTGAACTGTGTCTCATAATTTATCATCAAGATATATCACAAACTTAACGGTAAACTATGCAGGATTTGAGGGTTGGTATTAGTAAACACACAGCATTCAAAGTTGGCCCCTCCTCCCCAGCTCAATGAGCGAGAGAGAGAGAGAGAGGGAGAGAGAGAGAGAGAGAGAGAATGTTATCTTCTGATTGTTTCATGGCGGTTATGCTCTAAAGCACAAATAAACACACCCTTACCTCTGCACATCCCTACAAGTGGGTGCTGCATTGCCGGATTTTGTATGAATGCAGAGCTTCATCCTGTCTGCTGTGGCCTCTCTGTTCTGCGTGTGTGTAGCTAAGCTAAGCCAGTGATGTAACCTGGTCACTATGCTATGAGTCCCAACCTCTCACCCTGCGTGCTGTTATTGGCTGGGGTTACTCACCCGCTGCCCAAAAGGTTGATACCCAGAAGTGTCCTGAATACAGCAAAATAATAAGAAAATCCAGGCAGAGGTAGATACATACACCACCACACATTTCTAAAGGGTCGTAAGTGATAATTGAGAGGGATTACTTTTGTATGAGTCTATACATTGTTTTTAGGAAAATCTTGCATAGTATACCTTTAACATACATTTTTGTGACGTTCTTCTGTTACTAGAAACTTCTGAGGGGTTTTCATGTTTTACGGAAGCCAAATAGAAGAGACCTTCCTTGGTTGAAATTAAGTTTTTATGGCAACATCAGTTGGTTAGTCAGTCCAGCACTTAGCTCCAAACTGATCTTGACAACTATTGAACGTATTGCCATGGAATTTTGTAGACATTCATGGTCTCCAGAGGATGATGCCTACTGACTTTGTTGGTTACCTGACTTTTCCATTAACTCCACCATGAGGTTGACATTTTTGACTTTTAGTGAAACGTGTCAACCACTATTGGATGGATTGCTCTTTTTTTGTCCCATTTAAAAAAAATGCTTTAACAATAAAACACTTAATGATACATCAAGGGAAGAACCATGTACAGTGAAAGAGTTAAGCCTAGGTGCACAGTGTGTAGAAATTTTATGCTGTGTTTTTCTTCCTTATTCTATGTGATATAAAAATACCTGAACCAGATGTCTCTCTGTAGGAGTTCATTAGCAGATCCCCTGGACAGAGACATCAGAGGAAACCAGTGCCCTCCTATAGTTTTTGTAGGTCTACATCTAACAGCATGTGAAGACATCATGAGCACTTTGTAGAGAAATTCATCCTTTTAGATTGATTTGAAAATTACACAGAACAATTATCTGTTCTTTCTGAAATACAGGTGTTATTTTTTTCTGACAGGCATCATGTTGATTGTGTCTAAGAACCATGGCATAGATAGCAATTCAAAATGACATAAGGTTCTGAAGATATAAAGGTAAATTTACATCTTGTAAAAAGAAAGTACTTTAAAATAACAGCCTTCATATTAAAAGAGACAGTTAAAAATGGACACTGTTAAAAATGTCTGTGAAATCCACAGTAATTTACTGTGTTTCTACACATTTAATTACTGTACTAAAGAAAATGATCCTCAGGCAACTGAGGATATTCAACCTGCCAATGACAATGACGGCCCAGTTTTACACAGCTATTGAGTCCATCCCTCCTCCTCAATAACTGTCTGGTATGGGCCTATCAACAGCCAGGATAAGGCCAGACTCAACAGGTCATCAGAGCAGCAGAGAGGTGTATCCTGTCCAACCTCTATACTTCCAGGTCAGGAAGAAGGGCAAAAAAGATTACCAGTGACCCTTGTCAAGGGAAATATTATCCCTTCAGTAACCTGGATTGATTCAGATGTCTGTGAATACAAGTCTTTATCCCTTACACATTTACATGAAAAAAGGACTCTTACATGAGAATCATGTAGAGGTAGAGAAGTCTCTCTGGAAAGAGGATCTTAAAACTTTCTTTTATACAGTGTGACAAACAAGTCTAAGCGCATGTGGTTGTGTTGCAAGATAATCTTTCTCATTAGCATAGGATCTGTATAAAAACTTCTCTTGACTTTACGAGCTTCCTCTTTCCATTTGGGAGTAAGCACACTATGTAAATCTGAGATAAGCACTTTTTGACCTGCACCCCAGATGGACAGACATACAATTCACCCAAAGGTCTTCTTTTCAGTAATTTTTCATTGCTCTAACACACAGACACATTTAAGTTTAGCAATCACACATCCTTAAACTATTCATCCTACATCATGACAATAGGTCATAAGGCACACTTACTTCTAAATGTTACAATCATGATGAAATGCAATATTTTTCCTAAATTTCCGATCCAGCCCATCACATCTCCCAGGCACTCCCCTCTGGAAGGAGGTTCTGGACTGTAAAGTCTCGAACCACGCGCCAAAAGAATAGTTACATTCCACATGCAATAAATGGTTAAATGGTTAATCACTACTACACTGCACCTTCCCCCTTCCCACTCTCATCATCACCACGTATTACTACAACTCACAGTTAGCTATTTATTCATTCATTTTATCAAACAAATGACTTAGTGCAATAACTACATTCTGTATGTTTCTGATCTCATCTTTTCTTCTACCCCTTCATATGTATACTGTTTTACTTGTTTTTTGATATACATTATTTGTGCTGTTTTACATTGTGTCTTATTCTTTCTGTCTTTAAATGCACACATTCAACCACCCATCCAAATTCCTTGTATGTGCAAATATACAGTACTTGGACAATAAAAGTGTTCTGATTCTGAACATAATAGGAGGGTTAAAACTGTCTCCCTCTGGCCATGCTGACCTCTGCTTGGCACCGGGTTTGTCTTTGGGCCCCCAGGATTTTGATGTTAATCTGAAAAACAGTTAGCAAATGATCCAGTCTTTCCTTGCACTGTCCTAGATAGTGCACTTTTTCCAGAGGGGAAAAGATTGACCACACTAACCCTTTAATAACCTCCCATTTCTCCCCTTGAAAGTAACTTTTGCTTTCTTGCCAAGGTGATCTACTGACCCCAAATAACAGACTGTTGACCTTTAAATCTATGGTAAATGCAATGGGAAAGAGTAATGCTACTCAATATATCACTGTTTAACAAATTCCAAACTTTTATATGCAAACACACAAATGTCATTCAACATTTAAGTTTGATGTGAAAGTATATCATTTTAGCAGATGTTTCTCATCAGCTTACCTTGGAAATGCACTGCATTTTTGATGTGGCCATCCAGGTGTCTCCATATTGTCTTCCCACATGTGGTGTTTAATTTGGGACACAGAGGACAACCCCGCTGTGAACTGTTAAAGGTTGTGCTCTCTAACTGGCTACATTATGAGTTGGTTTCCTGGACAGTGATTAAGCCAGGCCCTACACTATAGATGGTTAGTTGTGGTAATAGTCATGCTAATGTCAACTGCATGCTGCACTGCAAGCTCTAACGTTAGACATTAGCCAGACTGAGCCTCCAAGCAGCTAACCCCTGCTGCCCATTAGCAAGCTCATGTAATGTGTTTCACACAGTTTGTACTCAACAGTATAGTATCCATTTTACACTAATTCAAACTCAGGATTCATTTACACAAATATTTTTAAAATGTGCTTACATGACCTGCAAAAAACAAGACAAAAACTGTTAATGTTAGATGCTTGGAACCACCTGGAATTTTCAAATGTATTTTGTCCATATTGGTATACCTATGCTCGCTGGATTCTTCAATGTATTAAAATTTGATAGACAACGTTTAATAAAACCATAGACTGTATAAAAATAATGGAAGTAGCCACCATGATCTGTGACCATCATCCATTGTTTTGTGGACTCCTGTTTTGAAGCCTCGAAGCTGGCATTTTGACCATCGCCATCTTGGATTTTTGGAGCCAGAAGTGACCATATTTGGACGAGAGGGTGGAGCTGACCCTAAAGCTAGCTGCTAGCTCGGTTAGCACGGTGCATTTACAGTCTATGGTTAACTGTGATAATACTAATGCAAATTTTAGCTCGCAAAAAGAGGCTTAAACCAAAATGTACGTACCAGAAAAACTGAACAGCTGACCCCTTAGAGGGTGTTTTAATATAACCGAACGCTGGACAAGACTTTTTTAGATGACCAAAATGTCACAGTTAACTTTCATGAACTGACTGAAAACAGACTAATAGTGCAACAGCTGCACCTATAGTCCTATTATTATCTGGGATACCTAACATACGCTAAGCTAAGCTAATCGGCTGTTGGCTCCAGATGCATATCTAGCATACAGGCATGAGAGTGGTATCAGTCTTCTGTAACTCTCTGAAAGGAGGCAAATAAATTTATATCCAAAAATGTTTTAAAATTCCTTTAAACATTCATTTCATTTTAAGTGGTAGTTGTGACTGTACAAAGTGCATGCACAATAATTTGAGGAATCTGCTATTACTTTAGTCAGTATAAATAGACACATGAAGAATAATTTTTAAATAAAGTTAAGACTATCTGCATCTATTCCTAAGAGACATTGATTGTACATCTCTACCATTCATACATAAAATGATTTTACTGTCCGACGGCACAAAATGACCACAATATATCTGTGGAGGTCGATTAGGTTGTTGATCAACACAAATGACCAGGTGCTGAGATTTCTGGCTGTTAAAAATTCACTTTTCAACTTGTGCTGAATTTTGGAGGTCTCTCACCCTCAGCCAAAACAAGGAAACATTATTATTATTATTGTGCACTGTGGCATTTCTGTGTGCTGTGTATCTTTTTTTGTTCAAATGCAAGTGTATTAACTGATTGTACTGTGCCAGAGACCTGGTGATGCTGAAAACAAACAGCTGGTCATTTGTTTGGGGTAAAAGAAAGCTGCAACACATACAAAATATCCCCACAAACTAACTGGAAGGAAACATCAATATAATCCTCTCAGGGATCATTTCAGTAGCTCTGCAACAGCAGCTTTATTTTGGTTGCATAAAATAAAATAAAAAATCCAGTAAATATATTCTGCAACACAACCAGAGGATTTGTCTTCACCAACACATACAGAGCTCAGATGGTTGAAACTTGTTGTGCCTTGTAGAAAATAATGATATAATAATTGCATAAAATGTAATAAAAACTGATAATGTAATTGTCTGCCAGTAATGTAATAAAAATGGTGAGCACAAAACGTAATAACCTTTTGCACATAATGTAAGAAGTTATTACATTTTATGCAAATTATTACAATATGAGTTTAGTTTCTTGTAATAACAAATTAAAATATAATCAGGTCCAGTATATATTGCATTTCATACAGAGCACCTTTTCCATCCCAACCATCACATCATGGTCTGCATGATCCACATTTCAATTTTGCCTTAATTGTTCCTTTGTCTGCATTTTAGGAGTTTTATGTACTGAAACAATGCACACTGTCTGAGAATCCACGTCAGCAAAAGGCCAAAACCAAAAACATAAACAAGATATTGGCAAACCTAGTTCAGTCTATGAATGCATAGTTTGTCAGAACTTGGATCATCCTGTTACGTAGGTTTTACAACATGATTCTTTTCTTCTGGAACAACAACAGCAACAACAACAAAACTTCAGAAACAACATCAAAATGTATTCATGTGAACCTGTCAATACAAAAAAAGGTAGTTAACCTTTGATTTATTTTTCAGTAAAAGTACTAACAAGATATAGAAAACATTTCTGATCATTTCATACACGGAATCAGAATTTTTATTTATATAATTTTATTGAAGTATCAACTGTTTTTTAGTTTGTGGATCTAATACGTTTCATATTTTAGATTCCTTTCCTTAGCTTTTCACACTATTGGCAATGGAATTGTGTTCAATGAACAGGTGTGCCTTGTCGAAAGTTAATTGGTAGTATTTCTTGCATCCTTTTTGAGACCATTTGTGTTGTGGCAGTGTCCGAGGCAGTGTTGGTATACAGCAAATAGCCCTATTCGACTACTGTAGTAATCCATATTATGGCAAGAACTGCTCAACTAAGTAAAGAGAAATGAAAGTCCATCATTTCTTTAAGACATGAAGGTCAGTCAGTGTGGAAGATTTCAAGAATTTTGAAAGTGTCTTCAAGTGCTGTTCCAAAAACCATCAAACGCTACGATGAAACTGGCTCTCATGAGGACCACCCCAGGAAAGGAAGCCCAAGAGTTACCTCAGCTGCAGAGGATAAGTTCATTACGGTTATCAGCCTAAGAAATCGCCAATTAGCGGCACCTCAGATTAAAGCCCACATCAATACTTCCCAGAGTTCAAGTAGCAGACACATTTCAACAACTGTTCGGAGGAGACTTCGTGGATCAGGCCTTCATAGTTGAATTGTTGCAAACAAACCACCAGTGAGGGAGACCAAGAAGAAGAAGAGAATTGTTTGGGCAAAGAAACACAAGGAGTGAGCAAATATAAACCCAGTCCTTGAGATTATTATGCTGTTTCTTGAACCACTGCTGACCCCAGCCCCTCTAATCTTGTGTGAACTTTCATTATTAAACATGAATTAATATACATTAATGTTCAAGTTAACGCAGTGTGCAGCATTTGCAGATAGGAACAGGATCATTGAAAAGATCAGGTGCACTCTTCTATTGCCTGTATTCCTGTATCTCTAGAGGTCATCAGAAAGCTGAGGACTTTGAGGAAGTTACAGATAATTATACAATAAGAAGATCATCCTTTGTGTGACATCTTAAATGATCATGAGAATACTCTCAGTGGCTGGCTTTACTGATGCATAACCATGAAGTCCAGAGTGTCCAGGGCTTCATAATAAAAGCATTTAGCAGGATATATCAGGCAGGATAACAAGATTGAGCAAAACAGAAATAACAGCAAAAAAGCAAAACATCAGTTAAGAAAAGAAATATTTTAAAGACTAAAATCCACACATTTTAAACAGAGAGATTATCCATAATTCTTAGAAGTATGGATGTGATTTATTTACACACAGTGAGGCTTGATATCATACATAAATGTCCTGTGTGATTTCTGTTCAGAAACCATTTAGAAAGTGCTCTTAAGATTACAGATCAGTTACTGTATGGTGATATCTATGGAAACTATTAATGTAACTACAGATCAGCAACACTTTGAGCCAGTTAGTGTTCAAAGGTACCAAAAAAAAAGTGTTGAGAAATACAGATTACTTAGTCAGTCAACAGTCCTGCATAACACTGATTGTGAAAGATCAAATAGAGAGGACACAAAGTGTTCCTAAGCCTTGGCTGATGACCTTACAGAGCTGTGCTTCCTCCAGCAGAAATACCCAAGAAATACTGTTTGCACTGGAATAAGGAACAAAAGCAGACACTGGATGATAAAAAATGGCTGCTCTGATTTCAGTTCCTGCTGTTTCAGGCTGATAAGAGGAAAGGGGGTATAGAAAAACCAGATGACTACACGCATCCATCATAACAGCAAGCCGGTGGTTTTGATTTGACAGAGGAGTGTGTGTGTTATTTGGACTTACTGATAAAAGTGATTCAAAGACTGAGCATTATCCATTTGTTCAAATCAGGTCATCTTTGACACGGTTGTGCTGAAATGATTAATCAATTGACAGAGAATTAATTGACAACTATTTTTAAAACTGATTTATCATTTAATTTATAAAGTTTGTTTCAAGCTTTTTCAATAGAAGGATTTATGTATTTCTTATTTTATAATTTTACATTTTTACTGGACAAAATCAGGGTTTTGGAAAATTGTGAGGAGATTTTTTTCAATATTTTCTGATTGTCTATAGACTAACAAATTAATTGAAATAATAATAGTGAAAATAATCATAATTTGCAGCCCTACAACATGGACCATCCTTGGCGATAAGCAAATGATTATTAAAATGATCACATGAAAATAATAATAATATGAAAACTTAAATCTCACAAATGTGTTTATTTAAAAAAAGATTGCTCAGTTAGGTGATAAAATCCAGTGATCATTAGTGTGACTGCTGTACTGTATATAGGAGTAGCCTGGGTGTATGTAGAGTCTAACAGTGGGCCAGATTTTGACAGCCAAGTATACAGTGATGGCAAGTCCTGAGAGGAAGGCACTGTGGAAGTCATGATTCCATTACATTTTGACATTCATCAGTGCTGGCAGCTTGGGTGATTATTTTCCAGTGGCTGCAAAATTAAATAAATGCTGCAATCTGTTCTTTGTGCTGCAAGTTCAAGTCAGCATTTCACCAAATTTTGTCCCAATAACACATACCAGGTAAAATGATTGCAACAGTCCAGTAAAATGTGTGTGTGTGTGTATGTGTGTGTGTGTGTGTGTGTCTGTGTGTGTGTCTGTATGTGCATTTTGTTGTTCAAATAATTCAGCTCATTTGTTACGCGACACAAAATCAGAGGACTTTCGGGTGATGCTTGACAGCGATGCAGCTTTAATACAAGCCTGTCTCCCACAATACAGTCCCTTAATGTGAATATTTTATTCTCTCCAACCTTGAAAACTTTTTTAAAGGAGCAATTACTGTACAGCAACAACAGAGACGAACGGGACAAAAGAGGCGGTGAATGCCTTTTTCCCTTGAGGAAAAAAGGATTTGCTTCAAGGGTGCCATGAAAAGCTGGGAAATTATCTTTTAACTTTTGAACACAATATTATCACCAACTACAACAATTCTGACATTTAATCGTTTTTGTACTTTGTGTGAATTACAAGAGAATGCATAAATCCCAGATATTCTACTGTAAATAACATTACAGTTAAAATCTTAAAGCTGCATTTGACTTTTTTGCCTCTAAAGAGCAGAAAGTACTCAAATACACAAAAAGCATCCTCAATGAAGTATATGAGTTTATCATGTCTGACTTGACGGCTGCACTTACAGATCCAGCAGAGTCAGAGCAAAATGAACATCACATTAAAGACTTCTTTCTTGCCATTTATGGAATATAAGCCCAATATTCACCAGTGGTCTAGGTTCTTGGTCCACCAGCTTCTTAGAAAATGTCATTGGTGTATTTATAGCTTGCTAGATGGTTTTTTTTTTTTTTAACTAAACTTTACTTTGGGTCCCTGTCATTTTTTGGTGCGTGAGAAGGGTCCATTTGGCTAGTGTGAGCTTGTCCACCAGGAGTAGCTAGTGACAGGTTTATATGGACGGTTAGTGAGAGAAGTGACTCAAACAGATATACAGACAAACCAGAATAATTAATGAAGAGAAAGAGCTGAAAGCTGCATAGACCTACAGACTTGGTTGTTGATTTTTAGTGAATCTAGGACTCCCTAGGTACTAAATTATAGACCTTCTATTTTTCTCTCTCAACCTATAAAGCTACATTGTAATATACATAGAAAATGTCAGTCTTGTAGTGGATGAGGCAAGACCCAACACATTGTCTTTCACACTCTAGCATCATATGTGATTTCAGGAAAAGGTCAAATCACATCCTCTTTCGCTGCTCTACACTGAGCACTGATGTTGGTTGGTGCATATCACTATCAATCCAAAGACAGAATTTGAAATATTTGGTATAATGAAGGAAAAATATTATAGTGTGTCCTGCTACCACTACCCAACTCCCTTCCAGTACTAACCATATGGTTACAAATGCAGCCAACACAGGGGCAGCTCAGAATTGATCTAATTTGAACCAATTGTAGTTGCTAAATTATGGCTATTAGTTAATTTTAGAACTTTTTTTACATGGTCATTGGACTGTAAGTGTAACATTTTAGAAGACCAAATTGGACAGTTGAATAGTAGCAACTGAATATTAGTAGTGTCTCGCAAACCAATATGAGCACACTGAAATTAACAAATCAATCAAAATGGCACATGTGACTGTATTAATTGCAACAACATTAAAAACACTGTTTTCTCATGTATTGTATTTCCCACATATTTCTTAATCCTGAGCAAAAGACAGTTAAAAAGATGGTATGACTGCATGAAACAGCACCATACTGTCCATGCCTAGCACCATTTAATTGGTGCTAGTTATTATTTGCTGAGTGTTGACAGAAAACTCTCAAATAAATGCAGTGAGGATGGCCCCTAGATTTAAAGTTAATTTGCACTCCTCAGGTGGGCAGTACAGGAACCCTTTCAAGTTATATGAAGTACACTTATAAGTGTTAAAATAAAAATATTGCTTAATCGTTATCAGTCCACTCTCGTCTCCTCTCTCAGAGTATTGACTGCCACCATATTAGACACTGACATTGTTTTCTTTCACTTGGCAGAGACTGTCAAGTGAATCCCTCCTGAAATACCAATTATATGTACAATTTGACAATACCTGGTTGCATCAGGTCACTCTATCTCTCTCTTGGATGGTTGCACTGACAACCACTATGTGACACTCTTGACAACTTTAAAAATTTTGTTGCATTTACCCGCGGACATGTACTGCATGTTGGAATGCTCAAATCACAAGGACATATGTCAGAACTTTGCAGAGTCTAGATTCTTACCTGTCACTTTTCTTACTTCTCTCAACAAATCTCTCTTTCCCTATGTGATTTCCTCATTGATAACCACTAAGTGATTTTTTTGTTTCTACATTTATCCCATGAGTTTTTGCAGTTGGAACACTTATAAAGCCTCACAGAAGCCGTAGTTGTTGCCAAGTTGTTTCAATTTTATGAGCCAGGAGAGTAGTTGACACTACTAGAATTTAGCTTAGAATATGAACAGTAATCCCAGGAACATGTTTCAGCTTTTCAGAAACAACAATGAAAGAAACACTCTATAAACAAGTTTCCTGATTATGCAAGGGGGCAGAAAATACGTAACCACAGTGTTCTGATAGCTTAAACAGTAATTGAACATTTTCAGGATTTAGTAATAAGGCAACTTGCAGGAAACCATTAAAATTAAAATTACCAAAATTACGGTTTATGGGTGAATTTTGTATGTGACACTCACTTGTATTTCTGAAACTGTTTTTTAACCACACACCACACTTCAGGGGCTAATTGTGTCACCCATTGTGGCAATAAATTAATGTAAATATAGAATTAATTAGTGATGGCCTTAACAAATCACTCAGTAAAATGTTGATGTCGCCATGCATGCAGCTAGTAACTAAGTTGAGAGGGAGAATACCTCAATGACTCTTTTCTGTGCTCCCCTTGACTCTCCATCCTACAGCTACTATCTGCTGATATGGAGGAGGAGGAGGGTAGCTGGCTAATATGCAGCTTTATGGATTTTCATGGAGAAAGTTCTTACTCTATGTAGTTACAGACTTCACCGATCATACTCAGTGCCCTGTATGTACTGTAACCTGAATTCATAATGATGCAGAAAAGATAGGCCACTAAATGAAATTGGGAGAAGGTTATACATTACTCGAGGATATGCTTCACCAGTCTCTAAATGAGATTAACAGCTAACTGTAAAGAATATGCTCCATTCACTATCCATATGTTCTGGGTATTTTCTTTGATTAAAAGTTTATAGAACCCAGTTATTTCTCTGCTGAAAAAACATTTAAAGTCTCATATAAAACATAAAATAAAAAGTGCAGCATGTGTATGTACAGCAGAAAACACCTTATGATATAAAAGTTAATAAAAATTAACTTTTAAGATTCACAAAGCTGGTATTTAATGTTTTGTTATTGCATTGATGTACAACGCTTTTGTTGAAGATAGAAGAAAAACTTGTGGATGTTTTCAGGTTTATACTAGTTTGAATAACAACAGGATGACATATTTAAATTCATTTAACTTGGAAATTCAACACTGCAGATTTTGCCTTTTGTGGTCACTGCACAGCAATTAAAGTGAGCAACAATAGGAAGCAATTGTTAAAACAGGAAGTTAACCTTGATGTCCTGTCAAATGCTTATGATATTGCCTCTATCTGCACCTTTAGTCTTCTCACTAAGGGCTTCCTTACAGGATTAAACATGCAACAACAAGGGAGCACATGAACACCACCATTTTTAGGTCACATCTTTCGTTAGCTTATCAGTATCAATCCACATCACAAACACCACAGACGTTTTAACATACATTATTCTTTTTTGTTGTGTTGCCTTTGTCTGGGCTGTACACCTGTACTGAAATATTTGCTCTTGAGACTTGATAAAAAAAACACCACCTTTGGTCTCAAAAATGCCTTTGATAGATTAAGGATGTAGGGAAATACATGGTTACCCTTGGTGTGCCTCTGTATAATCACCAACTATACATAAAGTTTATTATCTGAAATGGCTCGGTCCGCTACGTACTGTATACTGATAATTCTGTTGTGCTGTGGATCGGCTTTGTTTATTGTGATAAAAAAAAGTCTCTTGAACATCAATTGCACTTTTCTAAATGAAAAATGTCACTGAAATATCTGGAGTAACAGCTGCTGAGAGTATGCAACACCATGAATCAACAGGGGGTGTTAGGCTTTATTTACTACCCAGCAGTTGCACTGTACAGAGCTGCAGTATTTTGTTATTCATGCTGTTTTCTTTCACACACTGCTTTTGTTTGATTTTAGCGCTATTAACACCAGCATTTGTTTTCAAATTTGTGTCACATAATTCATGTTTGGCAATTCTAATAAGAGCACTGTGGGACAACTGCAGGGATGGACACATACACACATACACAGACAATCAATCAAACCAATTTATTCACTTTAATTTCATCAGTTTTAGGTTCACAGGTGAGGATAACATTATTGATTAACAGTCCTCTTTTACCAGGTTCTGTTGCCATTGTCTCTGCCTTTGAAAGAGTCTTGACAACATGGACGACAAATTGTGGGAGGGTTAACAGGATCAGATGCTACTTTTGTCATAAGAGGCCACCTCTAATCTCTCTCCACCTTCCAAACAAAGCCTGACATCACTCTTGCTTGCAACACACATTTTTGTGACTCAAAAATGAAACATGCAGCATTGCATTTTAAGAATAGGAATGTCATTTAGAAAGCCAAAATAGTGCCAGTGTGGCACTGTGGCTCACTGGTCAGCACTGACACATTTTTGTGTGGATTTTTTCTTTCTGTTCCCATGTATGAAAGGAAATCAGGAATATCTTCATTCAAATTTACTGCCAACGTTTTTTTGGAGCTGAAACTAGTAAGTGATTGTCAGAAAAATAACTGTCAACTATTTTGATAATCAATTAACAGTTCCAAGTTATTTTTCAAACAAAAATGCCAAATGTTCTCTGTTTCCCACTCTCAATTAAGAGGATTTGCTGCTTTTTTATATTGTTTGATAGTACTCTTTTGTCCGCAGTGTAGTCCAATACTAAATTGGTGGCATAATCTATATTCTTACTAGAGCAGTAAAATATACTGTGGTACCAGAGCACACTGTTTTTACTTTTGGTTAGGTGTTAAAGTTTCTAGAGTCAAAATAGTTTCTTTTACTTCATTGGCCCCTCCTGGGCACCTAAAGCACATTTCTTACATCATCATATTCCCCAGATCTGGGTCAAACCAGGTTGTGTAAAATCACAGAGAAAAGCAGATTTGGATCTCCTACAGCGATGAGATTATGTCTTTACTCTCTTCAGCTTAACCACCATTTTTAAACCCTCCTTCTTTCTCCACATGAAGGCAAGGAAATTTCAAGGGATTTACAAAAAAATGATAAAACCTTGCCCTGGAACTGCCATCTTATCACAGTGAAGGGCTTTCTGTGTCCCTTTGACCCCAAGAGGTGTAGTGTGAGGAGCTTTAAGCTCTTGGTTCCCAGTGATGGCCCAGACAGAGCAATTTATTTGTTCCTGTGTCAGAAGGGGCCAAAAGTAAAGTGAGGAACTCATTCTGGGGAAACTGAGGGCCCATCCTGGAGCCAGGCTGGGGCAAGGGAGCTGTCTGGTGGCTGGGCAATCCACTGAGCTCAGCCAGAGACCAGGGACCAATTACTTTTACACTCACCACCTTCAAAGAGAAAAATAAAGGTGTATTTTAATGCTGCATTTACCTTGGAAGTCAGAGCTGGGAATGATGTCACACCCGAGTTGACCGCATTCCAATACAAGTCGGAAAACCAGTTCTAGCCTACATTGTTAGCAATACCAGTTGATAACAATGCATTATATGTTTTTTTGCGCATACAAACACAGTAGACAATGAGAAGTTAGACAATGAGACACAAATAAGACAGAACTGCTAATAATCAGTATATGACTACAGCTTTCACACTATTGATCTGTGGAGCAGCCATCTTGGATTTTGAGGTCAGGGTTAGTGAGGTTCTTCCCACTCAGAAATCCGATTTCAGGGGGCGTTCCAGTTGAAATTTCTGACTGGGAACTCAGAAATTCTGACTTCCCAGTTCAAATGGAACACACCACAATTTTCTTCCATTAATATGACTACTGGAGTATTGTAGTCTGTGTTGATTATCTACAAACACCCAATGCAGAGACAGAGGATGTTAGCTAACTAGCAGCAAGCACTATCAATTTATGTAAAGCTTAGACTTAGAGTGATCTCAGAACTTACCAGGTACTTAAATTGTTTTTCTTATTTTCCTCAAGCATCCTTCCTTTTTCTCCATCCATGAAATGAGTCCCGTCGATACTGGAAAAGTGTGTATTTTTCTCCCAAGTTGAAACATTTTTAACTGAGCTAATCCATCTGCAGATGAAGGTCACATATGTGGCTGAAAACTCAGAAAAATAGGCATCAAATTGCCATTTCCGAGGTCATGAATGAACCTCAAGCACAAAATCTATAACTTGTGCAGATGCTTCCTTGTCTCACTTTGTGCTGCTCAGAAAGTACTCGTGTCTTTTAGTATCCATCTGTGTCTTGTCATGTATTTTTTAGTCCATTCCACCTCTAAAATTTGCAAAAGGTCTTAAGCTTTTTCTCTTTTACAATGGAGTACACATAATAAATATGTAACTTCTCAACAATTAAAGAACATAAAACATACATCAGTTGTTATTAAATATGCAATTATGAAGAGATATGCACGTCTTGAAATTTATAAGAACTTGGCATGTTTATATAATAAAGCCTTTATTGCATTAGTGTTTTTAATCGATATGGGCTTCAACACATCCTTACTCACTGTGTAATAATGCAATGATTCTGAAAAACATCTGAGCCTATCAACACACTTTCATGACCTATTTTTGTACATTTGATTGAGCCTCAAACCCTGAAAGTGTGCTTTTATTGAATGCTTTACTTAGACATCATACATCAAAAAAACAACACAAGCTTTCTGTCTATAATTTAAAGTATCCATGGGTGTCTGAGTGCCACTAACATTTTTACTTAGGAAAGGGATTTACCTCATATGAAAGACCATCGCTCTTTCAAGCATCATCAAGGTTTGATGATGAGCTCCACAGATGCCATCAACTAAGGCCAAAACACTGTCTGACGTAAAGCCATGCAATAATGATGCAGAATGGAATTTCCTTTGATTTTAACGGGAACAAATTGCTGAGATCTGAGCTGAGGATAGGAGCCAGCTAGTCATGACTGGATGTGTTAAATCGCCATCGGTTGTGCCGCAGTGTGTTGCCTTCATTAATCACAACTTCTCTTTCAATCAGCTGTTTCTCATCATGGGAGTTATTTTAAATGAGGTGCTCAAAGATCATGCTTGGTAATTACAGTGTGGTTGAAGAGTTACTCTAACAGATACTTCCAATGTTGGTAATTTATCAAAAACAAGAAAATTGAAATGATGAAAAAAAAGTAATATCATATATCTGATACACAATACTCATGCATGCTAATTGTAATTAGCACAAACAGATAATAAACATGCACTGCATCATTTCTGCACTATATACATTTGTGTGCCAACGCATTCCTTTAGCTAATGACTGTCTTTTTCCCCTCAGAAAGAGTCAAATATAGCAGTAGCACATGTTTATTTCAAACAGCCTACAGCTAAATACACATTAGCAGCATTACAGTCTCCACCATGATGGGATAGGTTAATGGGACAGGGCCTGTGGGAATAGTTCACACAGTAGATGCCCATATCCTTGGCAGCAGACACATAAGCTTACTAAAAAAGATCCTACTTTGAATCTGTAGGGTATTTTGGTAACACTTTAGTTGTCAGTGGTGTTATTAGAGCAGAATTACAGAAGGATAACAGAAGGATAACTCTTACTATTCTCATGAGGACTCCCCTGTGCCTGCAGTGTTGGAGTATAGTCAGAAGTGAAATCACCTTGTTACCACTGTAATTAAAGACAAAACAGTTTTCTTATTCTATTCAAGCAATCTTTTTCTGAGACCTTTTCAACAGCCTGGAGCTGTAATGACAGACAGAAATCACAAGTGAGACTAATGACTCTTCTGTCTGTCTAAGTCTTGTTTAAAATAGTGACAGGTTGGTTGGTCTAGATAATTAGACATTATGGCCAATTATCAGTGGGTATCACAGAATCCCAGGCACATCCACGATTGTGTGTTAACACTCAAAACTTCCACGAACTTGTGTCTTTTCTCTGATATTTTGATTCTAAAAATAAGAGGAAATAAATGAAGCGTCAGTAAAATTACAAAGCTTAGTATAGCATACATCCTGCTCCGTGACCAGGCACAACAGCAGCACCAGTGAGTGCAGTAGAACTCAGGAAAACAATTTACAAAATGGACAGAAATTAGGCAAATTTACCATGTGGGGAAAAAATAACATAAAAACCAAGAGGTACCATTGTTTGTATGAAATAAGATGACAAAATGAGCTATTAAATCAATTTCTAATTATGAATTATCTTGGTTAACTAAGCTTGCTCTATTTATTTATAGTTATATACTGTATCTATGTGCATATGTAAATATATTTACTTATTCAAAAATTGATTTTCCTTTATTTACTTTTTTGTAAGATTTTGGAGCACTTTTCACCAGCTGAAAAATATTCAGTAATTATGCAACTGCTTTTGGATTCATGATATTGATGATACTAATAAAGAGTTGTTTTTTAACTATTTATTTTTAAATTTGATAAAGAATTAAAGACGAGCACATGCAAAACTGGACAGCACTGCATTTACTAATGTCAGAAAATGAAACCCTGAAAACTATAACAAAACATGGTAGTTGTAAAAAGAATAATGAGAATTTGGTTGTGTTTTTCATTTAACCTGTAAATGTCATCATACCCCACACATTCTTTCAAATTTCCCCTTTAAAGGGACAGAGGAATTGCACATCTGGACTTCTATATTTAGTTTTATGGAACTGCAACCAGATAAGTGACTGAAAATGACTGAATGGATAGATGGATGGGCAGATTTATAAAACACCTTATTCTCTCACAAAGATGCATTCCCCTCATCCAACTATCACGCTCGTTCTTGCTGTTCAATTTCTTTCTTTTCTTTTTTTTTTTTTTTTGCAATTTTGCATTCACATATTCCATCCCATTTTCCATCAAAAGTAATACTCCCTGCCTTTTCTCTATGTCCATTTTTAGGGATTGTGCATAAAATCCATCATCATATTACAAAATGCCAGGAGACTGCACATTCACACAGGGCATTTCTTATCACACCTTTCAGGGAAAATATAGGCACTTATCCCAGAGACAAAAAAGATTCACTGCCATCCACGACTCAGCTAGTCATTGAAAGGACATTTAGGCCTCTGAAAAGACCAGAAAAGTAGAGTAGCCCACTACCTTCCAATAGAGGACCTCAAATAACTCCCTGTAGTCATTACAGCTCAGTGCATTCTTCACACTGTAGTCTTTAGTGAGAAAGGGCAAGATGAAAAGGAAGACTGGGAGGAAGAGATGTCATTGAAGGGCAATCCAATTCAAACAACGGACCTTAAAAATCATTCAGCTCAAGTAAAATGAAAGAGTTTGAGCAACGTTTTATTAGGGGTGCTGCACATTATTCAGTTTAAAGTTCAGTATGATGACTTTTGTTTTATTACACTGATTCTTTCTCATTTGGAGTGCTGGAGTGGATGTAGAGCAAGTCAACTACAAACCATAGGGTTGGTGGTTTGATCCCCTGTTCCTACTGTCCATACAGTATGTCAAAGTGTCCTTAAGCAAGACACTGAACCCCAAGTCTGTTAAGGTAGAACAGTGCTATATAAGTGCAGTCCATTTTTATACATTATAAGGTAATGTATAAGCAAATAATACATTTATTACAGCAGACACATACATACATTCATTAGGTACACCCAACTAAAACTAATGCAGTCCCAATTTTTCACACTGAGTTCAGATTTGACCAGTACCAAGCCGACCTTTGAGGGAGCGGAGAGCTGGAGAATCCAAAATGGCAGCTTTGTTAGCTTTCTTCTATCTATATAAGACAGTTAAAGAGTCTATGGTACAAACATGTCTTTTGAATGAACGTAAAGCAATGTAAACAACTAAATCGGAAGATAGCCTTTCTCAACAGCGTGTCTTGTTGAGAAAAAAAGATCTAATATTGTTGTTTATTCAATATTTTTCACAGCCTTTGACAAACAGCATTTCCTATTGTATTAGCAGGCTAATCGTTACAGTTCAACAGAATCATTGAGACCATAGGTGAGTTGAGGGGTTGTGATTAGTTCAGACATATCTGTAATAACAGCAGGACAGAGAGGACTGAATGGTGCATACGGTCTCAATGAGAGATTGCATTGATTTACAGGAACTACTGGAACAGAGACTAGACAGGAAGTGATGTCATGTTGTACAACGGGTAGCGTGCAATTTGTTGATTGATGGCAGTATGTGCATATACTTTAGGTACTGTGTGTTTGCATGTGTATGGGTGACAGTATGTTCATGTACCATATGTATGCACTATGTTATTTGTATTTTTTAACAGCAGATACTGTTTGTTTCCAGGACAAATTTCCTAACAATACAATAAAGTCTAACCTTATCTTATCTTGTCTTGTTATGACTTTGGCTTTCTGTGGAACAGGCCTTTTAATAAATCCCACATTCATTAAGATAATTCTTGTATTTTGTCATAACTCTGGTGTTGATTATTTAACATTATGGTAGTTTTGGAGGCTGCAGTTTGTAGTGCAGTCAAATTCTTTACAGTCTAACCTCCTTAATATAAAAACTGTTCCTTACTGTAGTCCCTCCCTTAAATGCCAGACCAAGAAGTTTTTCCTGTTTTCTAAATGAAAAGACTAAAATGCCTCATGGTCACACAGTCCCAATCCAACAGCTAAGAGTAAGCTGAGGCAGATATTCTGGACTGCACAGCACTCAAGCTGCCTTGGACTGCTTGCTGTGTTAGTCGATTCAGGACAAATCTATACATATATACTGTAGTCATCTCATTACTGCACTGGCTGTGTAACAGTGTTGCAGTAGCATTGCATTCAATCTGACAGAGCCTCCTGTTGAAAAACCAATGTTGAAATACTACTGTTTTTTTCCTAACAGCATGTGTATATTGTGGTGTATGTAAACTAGAGCCCTGCATTTCAGGGCAGGGCCTGTTTAAACTACTTATTTTAAGAAAATAAATACAAATGGATTATAAAACAAAGTTAAGATAGAAAAACGTTTTAGCCTATCACATAGACCTACACACACACGGTCTGCCTGCATGGCATAAAAACGTTTTGTATTCCAGTCTTTGTGGTAGCCTACTTTGTGCTTGGCCAGTCAGCCTCTTACTCTGATAAATGACTAAACATCATAAACGTTACTCTGATAAACATTTGAACTGACACATTGAATACTGGTAAAAGAAGTGGAAGTGTTTTGTATTGTGTTGATTTGAGAAGCTATTCGAAATTGAAAACACATTATGTTTATATGTTATGAAGAAAAAAAAATTTGGGCTCAGGTCAGGCTCAGGCTGAGAATACTCATAAGCCATTGGGCTTGGGTCAGACTCAGGCCTGAATGTTTAGGACCTCGACCCTCTAATGTAAATGTTAACTTGACACTTTATAGGAGACATGTTTAACTGCCCGACATTGAGATCTTACAGTGCAAAGACATATTTATAAAAGACATCTTTTCTTGTTCATCACTATACTTCTCTGGACATCTTCTCTATCTGGTTAAGGTTACAGAATGTAATTAATCCATAATTCACAAAAGTTGAAATTAAGCCCTTTTTAATTTCAGTTTACTGCCAGTTTACATGTTTACTTTCCACCTTCAAAAGATTTTTCAGAGGGTCCAATCTATTTGCTACTTTTGACTATTTCTATTCTTCAATCCCATCCTTCAGTGTGCCTGACGGTGGGCTGAGCATAATGTGCAGCTGATATTAAAGCACTCAGACAGGGCAAAATCAGACACCAGTAGAAGAGACACCTTGGCAAAACCAGACTTTATGTTTACTGTGAGGCATTATATAAGCTTTGGCAATATTTACGTCTGGCAGCAAATAGCTTCCTTCGAACCTAAGAGAACAGGCCTTGATATCTCTGCTCATGCTGACAGTATAAACACCATAGGGAATAATGTGGAGGAGAAGAGCAACCTAGATGAGTAACACAAGTTCCCAGTATTTCAAGTTTAAGTTCAAATTTATTGTCATTCCAATGCTAAAAAAATACACTCAGTTTAAATGAAATATCACTTCTTCAGGACAGAACTAACAAGCATTTGAAAACATATCCAACAAAACAAACAAAGGCATTAAGACAAAAAAATGAAGCAACTAAAATGTGTAAATAGATTAAACATGATATGTACTGTATATGCATACGCTTTATAAAATGCATATATATGTACTGCAATGTATTTCATTTTGCTTGCTGTTAAAATTATTGTTCTGTTATTCAAACATGATCGTACATAAATGTATTCCAAACCTCTTAAAGTGTGACAGCTAATATGTTCTTGCTAATTCTCTAAAGACAAGGCAAGAGTTAGAAAGCAGGCAGCTCACTGGAACGAAGCCGTGTGTGTGTGTCAGCTCTGTCTGCACTCCAGTACACCCTGTATACACTGAATGTCACTGCTCACATCTTCAACACCATAAACATTGATGAGGCTACGCTAAAAATCATTTCACAGTTTGCAGTTTCCATCACACCCTCTCTGCAATTTGCCCCCAGTCATGTACATCTCCATCCAGATAATGTGTTAATCTTCTCTACAGTGAAGACAGTCTCTGGAGATCCCTTGCCTATTTCATGGGTAGTTTCCCACAGAAACTAAAAGGGAAGCACAGTAAGTTAATTATTCTGAGCGCTTCAAGTTATCATATGACTCTGCACATATAGTAAAACACTGTCAAATATATATGTCAAATAACATATTCCCTTTGTTCTCCTCTGTTTTTCCCCTCTCTTGTGTGTGGTTTTGTCCCTAGTTTGTCTCTCTCTGTGTTTGTGTGTGTATGCTGGTCATGGCATCCAGGTTTCCCTCTCCACCTTTTCAAACAGTGCACCTGCAGCTGATCATCTGATCAACTTAACAAGCCACTGCAACATAAAACCTGGGCTCATCCATCAAGACTCTGCCAGATTGTTCAGTCTACCACATGGTACAAATATCAAGGCCAAGTTCTAGTTTGTTGAGCTTCATACTAGTTTTCTTTTGCTAATTCTGAGTCTCCCTGTGCACCAGGATCTCGCTCCAGACTACCTCTGTTGCCTGACACAAACGGCTTCATCTTTGTCATCTGTCTCTGATTTTGGATCCTCAACTCATCGCCTGCCCAGCTCTGCTAAGAACCTTATTCTCCAACCTGCTTACTACAAAGAATCCCTCACCTGCATCGCTCCATCTGCTCTGTCTGCCACTCTCTTCCGCTTCTGCACTGGACTCTGGTGATATCAACCAAACTGCTTGCAATAAACCCTTTCTTAAACTACTTCTGCCTGAGTCTGTGTCCCGCATTTTGGGTCCTAAATTGAGTAATTATAACAATGACAGCATTAATTCATTCTCTTGTCTCTAGAAATTCTAAATATTGTAGGGTTGTTGTGTGTAATCTACAGTGCTTAAGAGATTTCGGAGATCAAATGCTTTAGAGTCAATTTTGTCATTGTCAACCTGTAGGTTAGATATGCGGAATGGCAAAACAATAATTAACTCATTCTGATCAGTTTCTTTGTTTTTTAGTTTTTAGTCATGTTTTGTGTTAATGTCCAATTTATTGTCACTGATGAGATCACTAATGTCTTATTGGTGATTCATGGTGCCCCACTGAATTATATTAAGCCAAAATTTAAGAAAAACATCTCACCAAGTCAAATTCCATAAAACCGCTGCGCACACATTTGTCCCATTACAGTAACCTTATAATTCTTGCTTCTTGTGACATTCACATTTTGGAGACTCTGCAAAAACTGAGAATTATGTGACCTCCCTGCAAGCCTCAAAGTCACCATAATCCTTTGGGTAAATTTGAATTTGGCTTAACCAAACAGAAATTTCATCAGCACCTTTACTTTTCTGTTGAGTGGTGCAGCATATACCAGTTCATACACAAGATGTTCACAAACCAGCATCCTGCTCCTGTTGAGATTTACGTAAGAGGATTAATTCTTCATCTGATTTTAACCAATGGAAGAACCGGTGAAAAGTACAAATATACACAGTTGCTGTCATTTGATAAAAAAAAATCTTTTATATTATAATGAAAAACACCAAATGTGGACTTTGGAGATATGGAATATAATTAGAGGTTGAACAGAGGAATAGGTGTAAATAGCGGTGCAAAGCATGTAAAGGGCGATTAAGTCAGTTTTATAGCACCAGAGACTGCACATCTCTAGGCTTTTATATTCTCCACTTGAGTCGAGTTTTACCTTTTCTTTTATCTGTTGGTGTACTTCTCTCAATCTAAAACAGAAAAATGCATTAACAAAGGTGATCAGGGTCTGTAGCAGTATCACAGGTACTTAACAGAAAAGTCTGTCTGATTTGTATAACAAACAGACATTAAAGAAAGCAGAATCCATCCTGTCCGACAGTACCCACCCTCTGCATCTAGAGTTTCAGATCTTGCCTGAGGCTTCCTGCTTCTAATACCCGCTAGCCAACAGATACAAACGCTCCTTCATACTCTCAGTCATTTCACTGCTAAACTCTCACAGAAAAGGTAATTTAAGCTTGACCACCCAGCCATTCGTGTTAAATATTATGTACTCTATATTTTTACTTTTTAATATATGTTGTATTTAATTGCCTTGGGTGTTTTTGATCTCGGGTTATTACTGTTTTTACTGCGGCACAACCAATTGCCCCTCTGGGGACAAATAAAGTTCAACTACTTCTACAACTACTACTTTGGGGTTTTGGCTGACAAGTGGAGCGAAAAAGACAATAATGAAGAAAAGCAGCAAGGGGTGGAATGGTACTCTTCTGAAATTTCACACATACTGATGAGCCATCTGTCTACAGTCAGAGAGAGAAACACTATATGTAGAAACCAGAGTTAGATTATATTAAATCAGATCCATGTCACTGTATTGTGGTCTGTGAGTCAGTTTATTTCACTTTGTTTGCTCCCCATTTCACTTTGTTTGCTCCCCATTCATGCCTACTTACAGTTTCATTGCAGAGGAAACTGACATTATGCTATAACCCCACAAAGTATTTCTGTCTCTCTTACTCTGTGGTTCTCTCCCCTGGGATTTTTTTATGGGATCATATTGTCACACTGCTGTGTTCATCCCTGGGTGCTTCAGTTTCAGAGTGACAGCTCAATGCCTTGTTCTTTAAATCGCAAAACACTGAATTGTAAACAGTGACTATGGAGGTTCACAAAAGCCTCCAGCTGAATGATATGTGTTTTTTTCACAGCCACTTGCTTTTTTCTTATGGTGTGTTATAATAAATGTGAATCAAATTTTCAAAACTCTTCACACTAAAATAACAAAAAACTTTTTGTTACTGATTTTGAAAACGAACTGGATAATGAAGAAGAGGATCATGTTCCACAGTAGTGGTAAATAGTAGTAGAGTGGTAAATAGAGAAGGTGATAACTTGGCTGTGCAATGACGTTCATGTCAGATGGCAACTTATTACCTGACCAGAGTTGGTCGCATTCAGTGGTTCATGTCTGACTTAAACAAAAAGACTACAGGTGTAGATTTGCAAGCACTAGCTAACTGGTACAGCAGGAAGGACATGGTGCAAAGGAAGGCCTTTATGTTTTGTTTAGTGACTGTAGCTAACCCTTCATGTGATAAACATTACGATGAGATAATAATTGGGTAATAACATGTTTACATTGAATATTTGTTAATATGGTCCTGATGTTGCTAAGACAAGTACATCCTGTGTTTTAGGGCCTTTTCACACCTGAAAGTCCGAACCAAGGTTTATGTTTTTGTGACATTGTATATATAGTTTTGATTTCACATTGCAATTATTCCAGCACACTAAAAAACTTTATATAACATACTTACATCCTGTTGTCATCACCTACATGGGCTGTGTCTCCCTATACTTAATATTTTTTGATTTGTAGACAGGCGTGCATCTGACATCAGCATGTTGTCAATTCGGTGGGTAGCCTCCTATCGCCATTTCAATTAATGGAGAAAAATGAATGAACAGATTAATTTAGTTGCCACTATAATAATATTATAATGGCATTTATCTTCAGGTGGCGTTACTCTCCTGTCCTCTCATATCGTCTCTCTCTCTCACCCTTTTCAAAAATACCTGGAAAGTGTCTGCATTTTTATGAGATTTTTCCAGTTAAATTTTTATAACGTCATCGGACCATATTTCAAGTAAAACCTTGGTCTCCTCCTCTCCCCATGTGCTACCGTGGCTCATTTTTCCTTCTTCTAGTTCTGACAATAGCCTGCCAGAACTTCCTGTAATTGGTCCAAAAGTCCAAACCATCCAAAAAAAACTTATATTGTTTCAGAGGGTGTAACAGGGCTCAATTTTGATACTGTGAAGATACTGGTATCACAGGAAACTAAGCAACCTAAGGAATCCATTTCAGTTCAGTTTGATTCGGACTCAGACCACCTCTTTTTGTTGAACAATGGTTCAGCTGTTTCACACCTATAATTTTGGTTCGGATCAAACTGAAAAGTCTGAAAGTCTGGACCAAACAAGGTAGGTGTGAAAGGGTCCTTAAACAACTCCATGCATTCTACTGTATCATTTGTTTATTCAAGAGGGACAGAGTGGAAGAGAGTAATAGATAAGCACAGGGGAAGTCAGGTAACTAGATTTGTGTACAAGGTTGGATTGGCCCATTTACAGTATCACTGTCCGGAGCTATAAAACTATAAAAAGTTAACAAACAAAAACTGTGTAATATGCACCATATGAACCAAAAGTGTAGGATATTATATTCAACATTACTAATAGGTTACTTTATTATTGTTCTTCAGCAAAGACAGCAGGTTACCTTAGAGGCTTCTTATTGGAAGCAGTTGTGAGACTGTGAAAACAGTATTGAACAAAAAAATCAATGATGGTTAATACAAATCATAAAAAGACACCAAAAGGAACTAGACTGTCCTTCTAAGAAAAACAACACAATAGGCTGTAATGCCAAAAACAAAATATAGTTACATTTGAGTGACAGATGCCATCTAGCAGCTGAAGTACTTATGACCTAGAGCAGTGGTGCAGTTGAGATGACTTATATGTGACAGATTTCCTCAAATGGAGGAGGTGGGGTGGACGGAGGCTATTAGCTCAACAGTGGACTTTGCCACATGCTGTTTGTTTCTCGTTTCTAACCATGAATGTGACATTTCCAATCGCAAGTCTGGACAGTTTTTTAAAACCATAACTATAATTGTCCCCCAACCGTAACCCTGTGGTTATTATTGTAGTCATGATGACAAAGGTCACCTAACTCTAAGGAAGTAGTAACTTTAACCCACACCATATGTTTTTCTAACCTTAAGTGATCATTTTAACCCAAACCATGATTTTTCCATATACCTAACAAAGTGCCTTTTGAGTCTAAACCTAACCAGACCTTAACCACAGAACTGTCACATCATAAAACATTTTAACAGTAATTTGTAATGGTTTTGGAAAGCATGGACAAATGATGTTGTCCTGCCGATTACTGCCGATAGTGATGCAAGATTAGAAAACACACTTGGATGTGCTGTTCTGGAGGGCATGGTCAAACAACATATTTGGCCGTTTAATTTGGAGGTAATTAATTTGTTGTAAATTAATTTGTTGTAAACAAATTAATTACAGTACAGAGATAAGGAAAATGGATTCACTGGTATAGACTAGCCATCAAATTAGTTGCATTGCTCATGCCAGGGAATAACAAAGTATCATCAAAGGTCAACATTGAGTCCTCATAGGAAGTACAGCACGGTAATTACACTAACAAGCATACACAAGTCCACAAGAGTAAAAGAGTAAAATACTTAACAGTTAGCCCTACAGTAATTATAGTAAATCACAAATCAACAATCAAAAAAAGAATACCTACATATAAAGCTTCAACAAAGGCATTTAGGGAAGTAGATAAAAGATATCTGTCACAATTTGCTTAGTCCCAGATCTGACAAAAGGCTGGATGTAATGATGTCAGTTCAAGTGCAACTGCTGTAGAACCAGTTGGGGTTGCTACTAGCAACAAAACGTTCAACTGAAATCAACCGCTGGTGTCAGAATAATTGCATTGAATCGATGTTTTAGTACTAGTGTGGCTAACTGGTAAATTAATTTCAAAAGACTTCAACTATTCAAATGTGTTTATTCTGGATGAGGATATACGTAGCATAGGAGCAAATGACTGAATAGAGTAGCAGTACCAAGAGGAGTCCACCATCTGGGAGTTCAAGAGACCAAAGTCAGACAATCACAACATGAAAAAGTTAGGCCAGGGTGTGCATAATGTTCGTACTGTAGGACTTTTTGCTTTTATGTCTCAATCCATCCCTGCATAAAACTGATGTATATTCATTGTGTTATGACCGAATAGAGCAATGTTAGCAAGTGATACTAGGAGAGGTGAAAGGCCAATTTCAGATTCAGATTCAGAGGTCTGTGACAAACACCCACTTCCATCTCCGCTCCATCTCTGCTTGTCCAGTGGATTTCAAAAAGGGGGGTTGTCCTCACTACAGCATACTCAAACATATGCAACACAAACAATGCTGTTACAGTCATAATACTAATTCTGTATCTCTTGTCAGTTTTTTAATTCCCAGATTTTTTTTATGCATATTTCCTATACTGTTTTTATTAATGTTGTTACTGCCCGAGTGGTTTTTTTGCATGCACAATCCATGGTGCTTGTACTAGTTCAAGTCTTTTTCTCTCTGTGTATCTGCCTTTCTCTCACAATATACCTCCATGAATTTAGTTTCAGTTATGTAAACAAGCCACAGAAAGTATGAAATGAATGTAGAATAGGTAACTGAGTAGCAGGTGCTTCAAGATTCCAATATAAACTGAATAAATATGTTAGTGACAAAATAGCAGGTGTGGAAGTGTAGTGATTTTAACAAGGCAAAGTCTTCTTTAATGTCTTTGTGTTCAGGAGCTTCACTATTTTCATTATGAAAAGGTCATTGATAATTAATCATTGACAGCTTCACATAAATCTCTTTTTCCTTCTCTGATACGGTATTTGCATAAAACTTAGACAAACAGAAATGTATTTCAAAGTCATTAAAGTTGGATAAACATTGTGCTAAAAGTAAAGAGGTGATTGGGGTCTTGAAATGAGTGTTGGATTCATAATATATAATTCATATAAGTATTTTCTGATGAAAAGTATAGTTATAATGCAATCATTATATTAACTAATTATAGTTTATGAAACGTAAATTACCTATTACCTTTTTGTGTCAAATTTAGAGAAATGTCATAGATTTCTTATTTTGGGGTAGCAAAATAGTTAAAACCTTTAATACACACACACACACACACATATACATATACATATACATATACATATACATATACATATTAATGCTGGCTACCTCTCGTGGTTTCCCTGAAATGAGCACTCGCAAAGATAAAGGATGGAACATAATAATCCCTTGTACCATAATCAAAATGGAAATTCAAACTGAAAGCCAGTTCAGATGTCAAAAGGATGATGCACTAAACCCACAAATGGATACCAGAGATCAGACTATAGGCTGTACTATCATAAATCTACAGGACCATCAGACTGGCACCAACTGTAAATACTAGTTCTGAGTGTATGAGTATGCCATACAGAACATCGATGTTCATGGCCGCTGCCTGTGAACATCTATGTTCTGTATTTTGAGTTGGCAGCAGCAGGGCACAACACCTTGGCAGCGGCTCCCAGCTACCTCTGATTCTACCAGCCTGTACACCACAAGCTGCTGCTATCCAGCTAGTACAATCTCATCATGCTGCTAAATAGAACAGATTGTGACTTAAAATAAAAG